>NC_053039.3:518604206-518913134 GCF_002575655.3 Aegilops tauschii subsp. strangulata
ATGTCCAACAGGCCGGATGCCCGAGGACCCCTTAGTCTAGGACTCCCTCAGTAGCCCCTGAACCAGGCTTCAATGACGAGGTGTCCGGCGCGCAGATTGTCTTCGGCATTGCAAGGCGGGTTCCTCCTTCCGAACACTCCAAGATAGTCTTCGGACGAACGTGTCCGGATCTGCAACACAAGTACCACAAGATAATATAATATTTCACGAATCCAATCTGCCGACGACTTTTCGTAACGTGGCATCACGCTTGTCCAGTCATTATTTTGAACCGTTTCCTGTCCTGCCGTTCCACGTTTCGAGGCGAGGTTTTTATTGGCACGTCTTGTCAAAGCAGAGATCGTGTCCCCTTATCGCGGGATTTTTATTAATACGAGCGTGGGTAACCCAACCGTTCCATTGGAAATTTTCCATGGGAATAGGCAGGTTTGCAGGCTTAGGAGGAGGCGTTCAATACCCGTTGCCTTATAAAGGCGTAAAGGGTCGTCTTTATTTACGCCAAACTTCTCCTCAGCCTCCCCGACCTCGAGTTCTAGCACCCAAGGCTCAACTCCATTGCTTCAATCCTCCCAGTCATGTCCGGACCCAGCCCGCAGGGCCAATGGATGGCTTCCTCTGTTACAGAGGAGGATATTGCAAAGCTTCGGGCAGCTAGATTCCTGACCGCGGAGATCCCCCACAGGCTTCCTGCTTAAGGACAGGTTATTCCAACTCCCAGATCCGGTGATAGGGTCGTATTCATCTCTCACTTCCTCCGAGGGTTAGGATTTGCCCTTAACCCCTTCGTCCGGGGGCTCATGTTTTATTACAGACTAGATTTTCACGATCTAGCCCCAGATTCTTTCCTTCACATTTCAGCGTTCATCATCACATGTGAAGCCTTCCTCTGAATTCCCCCACACTTCGGCTTATGGCTCAAGACTTTTAGTGTAAGGCCGAAGGTGGTCGACAGGAAACAGGCGGAGTGCGGCGGCGCTGTAGTGAGCAAGCTTACCAATGCCCTTTGGCCAAAAGGTTCTTTCACCGAAACTTCCAACCAATGGCAGCGGGAGTGGTTTTATGTTACAGAACCCCGCGGTACCAAGTGGCAGCTATACCTGCATTCCGTTCGGGCCCTCCGTTACAACTTGCATCATGGATTAATAAAGGGGCTGGACTGGGGATCAGTTGATGAAGTGCAGACTCTACAGAGCCGCAAAAAAACCCTCATTGAGAGGGACATCGATCTTGTCAACGTGATTCAGGTAATGCTAGTCCGCTGAGTCCTGCCATGCCAGCGTAGGCCTCTTCACATGTGGGAGTTTAACCCAGAAGGACCATGGACCCTCCAACACTTCTTTGGCACGACGCACAAAGGGATGTGGAAGTTGTTGTTCGGGAAACGGAAACAGTGGCCAGACACCACCGAGGATATCGGCCTCGACTGCAACCATCCGGATACCTCGGTAAGCGCTCAATCCCTGAATACTTTGTAGTTAAGCGTGCTGCAATATGTTACAGACCAAACTGTCTTTTTGTTTTTCAGGGCTGGGTAAAGAAAGCGGAGCAAATCTGGTGTTTGCCCCCCTCCCCAAAGATCCAGCGTATCCCGTACTAACAAGGATGCTGGCCCCCGCACCATACCAGATACCTATGGAGGAGGACAAGGGGGAAAGCGGGAAGGCCCAGGGCGGCCCCTATCCCGAAGGTATATCGAACATTGCGCCCGGGGGAATCAGAATTCCATCGTCCGTGGACAAAAGCGAAGGAGGAGTTGACGTTTCTTCGCCCCATGGTAAGAAAAGGGCTGCCTCTGAAGATTGGGAGAAAAAGGCTCCTAAGCGAGGCAAGGTGCCCCAGCCGGGCGGTTCGGGTTTGGAGAACGACATTCTCGCATAGTCCCATGATGAGATCAAGCTTCCAGCTGAATCGTGAGTGGACCAGGATGTTTTCTTTAAACATATCCTGTTTCTTTCCTGTTACCAGGGTAACTTCTAAAATATATGTTTTCGCAGCTCGGCAAATAGTCTTCTTCACCAATCCTCTTCTTCGGGAGATATTCTCCCAGATATGATGGAAAGCGAGACACCTCCGCCGGTCTCCTCGCCCAATAAGGCGGACCACTTCGAGGTGTCGTCCCGGAGGACCTCTCTTGATCAAATGGTGCGAGGGGTGATGAAGACACTACCCGAAGGTGATACTTCGGTAGCCCAGGATCCGGGGGCCAATAATAAAGGCCCTGGACTGTCCGGCTTACAGCCGGAGATGACTCTGGGAATAGATACACGGATCCCTTCGAAGGGGGGCCGTACTCCTACAGCAGCTTCCGGAGATCCAGAAGCGCCGGATATATTGACGAGCATGTTGCGACAGGCGTCCGTCTCGGAGGAACATCGTACCTTGATGGGTATGGTGGTTGAAAAGGTTCTGTCCGCGAAAAGCGGACTGAATGAAGCCTGTGCGAGCCTGTTAAGAGGCTTCGAGGTTTGTACTGAAAAAATCATTGAGTGTGTTTTATTCATGAACTGCACCTGTGTATAGGTAGTATCCCCTGAGACTCTGATTGGCCTCCCGAGGGGGGGGGGGGTCAGAGGATCAAAAAGATATCTCAAGGAAATAATCCGATGAATTGGAACGCAGGCTGTTACTCCCCTGGCGACTGCCCGGACTGCGGAGGTTGCAGAGCTGTAGCGGAAGCTTGATGTGGCAGATGATGACATTACGCTTATCAATAGGCGACTTGACGAAGTGCAAGGTATGTCTCGTGGTTTGTCATTACATGCCCATGCCTGTAATTGATCATGACGCTAAGAATTTTATATTGAAATATGCATGACTGCAGATGGTGCCGCCGTGGTCGAGATCCTTCGGGCTGAGCAGGCCCGGGCCAAGGAGCAGGCCCGGATTAGTAATGCAGCTGCCGAGAAGGCGTCTGCCGAGCTAAGGACCGAACAGGCTGCTCGGCGCCAATGCGAAGAGAGAATATCCACGATGGCGCGCGAGCTAAAGGATGCCGCTAGCCGCTGTGGAATCCTCGAGAAGGATAATAAAGCAAAAAATGGCTGATCTTGACAAGGCCTTGCGAGAGGCGAAAGAAGCGTGGTCCGAGCCTAGAGCGGCTTGGGAGGAGATCCGACAAGTTGGGGAGATCGTGGCTGGGAAGCCCTTTTTATTGCAAACTAAGTTCGGCGATCCGAATTATGCTCCACTTAATAAAGTGTGGAGTTCTCCAGACGAATTGTTGGACTTGCCGAAGAGTGCTTTCGATGCGGCGCAGTTTTACCAAGCGCAGGAAGGGTATGTGATGGAGAAGCTTTTCTGGTCGCAGTTCGATGCGTCCAAGCGCCCACTGTTGCTGAACGAACAGATGACCCAATGGGCCGAACTCCATAAACTATCCGGTGCTGCCATGAAGGACGCTGTGGCCGGGGTGTGGCCGAACGAGCCAATTCCGGATAGTTATTTTGGTTTGGTGCGGCGACTTGCTGATGCGGTGCCGCGTATCGATGTTGTTAAGCGGTCGGCGTGCATTGAAGGTGCACGGATGGCCTTTGCCCGTGTTAAGACATACTAGGCGAAGATGAAGGCCACAGATGTTGCCGCGAAGGGTCCACCCAAAGGCAAGGACCATCACGCACCAGAGCAGTATTTCGAGGATGTCCTGGAGGGTGCCCGCTTGATAGAGGGTCAATGCTCGAAAAAGATGATATTCGAGTGAAATGTATTGTTAGTTGTAAAAGACAATGTTATGATAAGGCTATATATGTTAGTTTCGCCTAAAACTTTTGTTCCTCCTGTGCAGCCGTTTTTGTATTAATCTAAAAAAATTCCAGTCGTCGGCTTCAGCCCCCTCGTGTAAAGTACGGGGGTGTTCGGAAAAGCATTTGATCACTCTTAACCCAATGTCTTGGTCCATTAAGGAGGTGTCAATGCGGTGAACAAGGAAATCGGACTATAGGGCGTTAACACTTCACTTAGCCAAAGGAGTTTTATAGGGGGGACTACGATATAGCCCCTGGTATGTGTACGGCTTATTCCAATATGGTGTGTTACATATATGACCTGAAAAAGGTCCTTCGTATAATACAGAGGGAATCGCGAAAGATCCCGATAAGTCATCGAGTGGTTGACCAGCTCTCGCCGCATCATGACAGTCAGTTTTCGGCTTTCTCTACTGAGGTGCTTGACCAGATGAACCGGAAGCACAATTGCAGTAGTTCTCCCTTTACTACCCTAGCCGATAGAGCGGAACGTAAGGTAGTAAGCACAGGAGCTGGGCAACCCAACTATTGACCCAAGACATGATTCGGAGCTGATGCATATAAGGCCAAACTCGCGACGCCGATGTATGCTATAAAGTTGTTTGGACTTGTCAGCAACTCATTTGTTCCCATACCGAGCCCTTGGCAAGTTATGCCGAGGTATGTGTGTGAAACAACCACAGGAGCCGAATTCGTTTTTTTGAAAAAAAGCGAATGCTGAACACGGATTATGTTTACCGGGACCTGAGTGATATGCCAATATTTATTTTATAGATAACAAAGCCACAACCCCGGCTATTTGACATGCCTCGGGTCGAAGGCGGAGGAAAAAGGCACATTACAGGCTCGAAATAAAGAGTGCGGTCTACAAAAAGTTGTTTTGGACCTCCTGTCGCACGTCTGCGCCGCCTGTCCTCTGTGAGGGGACTCCTTAACTGAAATAGCCCCCTAGGTGGGTGTACGGATCCGAACTCCGCTAGAGTCTGCTAGATGTTTAGCCTTTGCGTCACCTGTAGTAAAGGATAATGAAAAAAGAAAGAGTATTTAGAAAAAAAGGTTACGGGAGTGCTTGCAGGCTCGTCCATATTGTGCTTCCGCCGATGCCCAGGGTATCTTAAGTGCATAGTTATGTATGCGCGATACAAATTTCACAGGTGTATGTGGTGGGCGGCGGAAGCTGAACTGCTAGGTCCGCTCCGGAATTGGTCGATCCTGTTGTATGGGGACAGGTGGCTTAATGGCCGGCAAGGTGTGCGGTTTAATGAGATAGCTTGGTACTTCGACTAAGGTTGCCGCAGTATAATCTTTAGTCCAGAGGGGGTGTTTCTCCTGCTCCCATGTGGGGTTGTGTGTCACGTATACCATGTTCACTGTTTTTACTTCGGGGGGAAATTGCTTCTGACCCCCGGTATTTGGTTGGTGAGTCTCTTCGTCGTCGCTATCACCGGGCGGCCTCCTCCCCTTGTGTTCCGTGTTGAGCTTGCCGGCCTGCTTGAAGACCAAACAGTTTCTGTTGGTATGATTAGCTGGCTTATCGGGGTGGCCATGAATCTGGCAAGGCCGGTCCAATATCTTGCCTAAATTGGATGGTCCGTCTCTGTTTGCCTTGAATGGCTTTTTCCATTGACCGGGTTTGGGACCGCTGAATCCGGCGTTGACCGATGTGTCGCGCGTTCTGTCGTTATCATTGCGACGTTCGTGCTTGCTGCGCCATGGCTTGCCGTTGCCGTCTCGGACTTCGGAAGTGCCTGGATCGCTGGCGCTGTTGCTACTACGAGCGAGCCAGCTGTCCTCTCCCACGCAAAAGCGGGTCATCAGAGCGGTAAGGGCTGACATGGATTTTGGTTTTTATTGACCGAGGTGGCGGGCAAGCCACTTGTCCTGGACGCTGTGTTTGAAGGCCGCTAGGGCTTCCGTGTCCGGACAGTCGATGATTTGGTTCTTTTTGACTAGGAACCTAGTACAGAGCTTCCTGTCTGACTCTCCGGGCTGCTGGACAATGTGACTTAAGTCATCTGCGTTTGGTGGCCGGACATACGTACCTTGGAAGTTGTCGCGGAAGGCATCCTCCAAGTCCTCCTAGCTGCCAATAGAGTTTTCCAGCAGACTGTTTAACCAGTACCGAGCTGGTCCTTTGAGTTTTAATGGCAGTATTTGATGGCATGAAGGTTGTCTCCGCGGGCCATGTGGATATGGAGGAGGAAATCCTCGATCCATACCGCGGGATCCATTGTTCCGTCGTATGATTCGATATTCATGGGTTTAAACCCATCTGGGAATTCATGCTCCATTACTTCGTCTGTGAAGCAAAGAGGGTGCGCGGAGCCTCTGTATTGGGCCACACTGCGACGTAGCTCCGATGGAGTCCGTCTGCGGTTTTCGGCCCGGGCATGATTAGGCTTGTCATGTCCGAGTAGATAGTCATCGCTGCGCGTTGGGGCGCGTCCTCGTGATCCGTAGATCGATCTAGCATGTTTTGCTCTGCTGTACGGGCCCTGCCGGGTGTCGTGTGCATTACCATGAGCTGTTCTATCCCTGCCTTTACGACGAGGTGGGCCGGGCTGGTGTTCGGCTTGAGTTGCCGCTCCATCATGACCGCATTGTGGTCGATTAGCCGTATTGTGTGATGATGGTATGGGCGCCAGTGCCTCATCACCGTACTGAGGTAGCGATTTGCGCTTCGGGTAATTTTTGGTTGGGCCACTAAGGCCGTATTCCTTGGTGGCTTGGACTTCGGTCCATCTATCATTGAGTAGATCTTGATCAGCTTGAAGCTGCTGCTGCTTCTTTTTCAGGCTCCTTGCAGTGGCTATTAGCCGGCGCTTAAAGCGCTCCTGCTCAAGAGGCTCCTCAGTCATGATGAAATCCTCGTTTCCGAGGCTCTCTTCGTCTTCGGAGAGTGGAAGATAATTACTGTCCTCTGAGTCTTCGTTTATGGCCTGTTCGTCAGGGCTAATGTGCCTGTCTTCCCGTTCATCCTGTTCGATCGTTTGCTCGCCGGGATCTTCATTGTCTTTGGCACCGTCTGGAATATGATCGTCTCTTGTGCCGATGTTGCTGTCCTTGCTGTGGCGGGATTTCGGGCGGCGCCGCTGACGCCGGCGCTTTGGTTGTGTCTTAGGAGGCTCATCCTTAGCTGGATTTTCCTTTTCCTCGCCGTTATTCTCTTTGGTTGTATCCACCATGTATACATCATACGAAGAGGTGGCCGTCCAGCGCCCAATAAACGGCGGGTTTTGGCCGTGCTCCACATCTGCATCATCGTCCATACCGTCGATGTTTTCGGAGCCATAATCGAGCATGTCAGTCAAGTCCTCGATAGTGGTTATGTAATGGGTGGCGGGTGGGAAGCGAAATTCCCCGTCATCAGCCTCTAGTTCAGACCGGACATAGTTCGGCTGTGAGCCTTCCGCTAAGGATAGATTTCTTAATGAGTTTAATACGTCACCTAAAGGCGAGTGCCGGAAGATATCTGCGGCGCTGAATGCGAAGATCGATAACTGATCAAGCTCAGCGTCCGAGGACGCACATGGTTCGGAACTTATGGCCGGAGACGAGTCCGGAGTTCCAGTGACACAGATATCACATGAGGTTAAGTCAGTGTGCGGCTCCGACGCCGCGGGATCTGTGGCCTCCGTGGCGGGGTTGAGCTTCCCGTCCTCGGATGGCGCGATCTGCTCCGGATCTAAGGCCGGAGTAGTTACAGGTGTAATTTCTTGAGTATAAACCGGTGACAGGTTTAAGTCATGTCCACCGTAGGGACAGGGAGCGGCTGCCATGGTCTCAAAGCCGTTGAAGATCAAGTCTCCATGGATATCCGCGACGTAGTTCAAGCTCCCAGATCTGACCTGATGGCCAGGGGCGTAGCTATCGATCTGCTCTAGATGGCCAAGCGAGTTGACCCGTAGAGCGAAGCCATCGAACACGAAGATCTGTCCGGGGAGGAAGGTTTCCCCTTGGACGGCGTCGTTGTTGACGATCGAAGGAGCCATCAAAACCTTTTGGGGATGGCACAGTGGAACTCTCAATGAAAGCACCAATGTCGGTGTCAAGACCGGCGAATCTCGGGTAGGGGGTCCCGAACTGTGCGTCTAAGGTCGATGGTAACAGGAGACGGGGGACACAATGTTTACCCAGGTTCGGGCCCTCTCTATGGAGGTAATACCTTACTTCCTACTTGATTGATCTTGATTAATATGAGTATTACAAGAGTTGATCTACCACGAGATCGTAATGGCTAAAACCCTAGAAGTCTAGCCTGTATGACTATTGTTCCATGTGTTCGGACTAAGCCCTCCGGTTTATATAGACAGTGGAGGGGACTAGGGTTGTACAAAGTCGGTTACAGAGAAAGGAATCTTCATATGTGGTCGCCAAGTTTTCCTTCCACACCAAGGAGAGTCCTATCCGGACATGAGAGAGAGAGTCTTCGGTCTTGTACCTTCACAGCCCATCAGTCCGGCCCTTGTCCAACAGGCCGGACGCCCGAGGACCCCTTAGTCCAGGACTCCCTCAGGGGGGATCCTACTCCCGGTGGGAGTAGGACTCCCCTTGGGCGCGCCATAGAGGGCCGGCCCTCCCCCTCCTCCACTCCTTTATATACGGGGAGGGGGTGAGGGAGTCCTGGACTAAGGGGTCCTCAGGCGTCCCGCCTGTTGGACATGGGCCGGATTGATGGACGGTGAAGATACGAAGATCGAAGACTCCACCCGTATCCGGATGGGACTCTCCTTGGCATGGAAGGCAAGCTTGGCGACCGAATATGAAGATTCCCTTCTCTGTAACCGACTTTGTACAACCCTAGCCCCCTCCGGTGTCTATATAAACCGAAGGGCTTAGTCCGGAAAACACGCACATATAGTCATACAGGCTAGACTTCTAGGGTTCTAGCTATTACGATCTCGTGGTAGATCAACTCTTGTAATACTCATATTCATCAAGATCAATCAAGCAGGAAGTAGGGTATTACCTCCATAGAGAGGGCCCGAACCTGGGTAAACATTGTGTCCCCCGTCTCCTGTTACCATCGACCTTAGACGCACAGTTCGAGACCCCCTACCCGAGATCCGCCGGTTTTGACACCGACAATGGTGCTTTCATTGAGAGTTCCACTGTGCCGTCCCCAAAAGGTTTTCGATGGATCCTTCGATCATCAACAACGCGTCCGAGGGGAGACCTTCCTCACCGGACAGATCTTCGTGTTCGGTGGCTTTGCACTGCGGGCCAACTCGCTTGGCCATCTGGAGCAGATCGACAGCTACGCCCTTGGCCATCAGTTTAGATTTGGGAGCCTGAACTACGTCGCGGACCTCCGCGGAGACTTGATCTTCGACGGATTCGAGACCACGGCAGCCGCTCCCTATCCCTACGATGAACATGATTTAAATCTGTCATCAGACCATACTCAGGAAATTGCACCTGCAACCGCTCCGGCCTTAGATCCAGAGCAGACCGCATCATCCGAGGACGGGAGGATCAACCCCACCACGGAGGCCGCAGATCCCGCGGTGTTGGAGCCACACGCATACTTAACCTCGTGTGATGTCTATGTCACCGGAACTTCGGACTTGTCTCCGGCTATAAGCTCCGAACCATGTGCGTCCGCGGACGCCGAGCTTGATCAGTTATCGATCTTTGAATTCAGCGCCACAGATATCTTCCGGCACTCGCCTTTGGGTGATGTGTTAAACTCATTAAGAAATTTGTCCTTAGCAGGGGACTCGCAGTCGAACTATATCCGGTTTGAACCGGAGGCTGATGACGGGGAATTTCGCTTCCCACCCGCCACCCACTACATAGCCACTGTCGAGGACTTAACCGACACGCTCGATTATGGCTCCAAAGACATCGACGGTATGGACGACGATGCAGAAGAACAGCATGGCCAAAACCTGCCATTCACCGGACGCTGGACGGCCACTTCGTCGTACGACGTATACACGGTGGATACACCCAAAGAAAATAGCGGCGAGGACAAGGAGAACCCAGCGAAGGATGACCCTCCTAAAACACAACCAAAGCGCCGTCATCAGCGGCGCCACTCTAAATTGCGCCGCAGCAAGGACAGCAACACTGGCACAGGAGACGATAACACTCCGGATGGTGCCGAAGACATAGAAGACCCTGACGAACAAACTGCCAAACAAGACAATCGGGAAGATGGTCAAGTCAGCCCTGATAAACAGGCCATAAAAGAAGACTCGGAGGACAGTAGTTATCATCCGCTCTCCGAGGAGGAGGTGAGCCTCGGCAACGAAGACTTCATCGTGCCTGAGGAACCTCTCGAGCAGGAGCACTTTAAGCTTCAGCTAATAGCCACTGCGAGGAGCCTGAAAAAGAAGCAGCGACAGCTTCAAGCTGATCAAGACCTGCTCAATGACAGATGGACCGATGTCCTGGCAGCTGAGGAATACGGCCTTAAACGCCCAGCTAAAAGTTACCCGAAGCGCAAATTGCTACCTCAGTTTGATGACGAGGCGCTAGAGCCCGCACCAGCATCGCGCAATGCGGCCGACTGACCGCCACATGGTCGGGATAAAATGGCAACTCGAGCCGAAAACCAATCTGTCCCACCTCGCCGTAAAGGCAGGGATAAGACAGCTCGGGGTTATACATATGACCTTCGTTAAGACCTGGACAGTAGAGCAGAACATACAAGATCGATCTACGGATCGCGAGGACGTGCCTTGACACGCGAGGACGGCTATCTATTCAGACGTAACAAACCTAGTCACGCCCGGGCCGAAAACCGTAGACGGTCCCCATCGGAGCTATGTCACGAGGCGGCCTGATATAGAGGCGTCGCACACCCTCTTTGCTTCACTGACGAAGTAATGGATCATGAATTCCCAGAAGGGTTTAAAACCGTAAACATCGAATCATACGATGGAACAACCGATCCTGCTGTATGGATTGAGGACTTTATTCTCCACATCCACATGGCCCGCGGGGATGACCTTCACGCCATCAAATACCTCCCACTAAAACTCAAAGGGCCAGCTCGGCACTGGCTAAATAGTCTGCCTGAAAATTCTATTGGCAGCTGGGAGGACTTGGAAGAAGCTTTCCTCGACAACTTCCAAGGTACATATGTCCGGCCACCTGATGCCGATGACCTAAGTCACATAGTCCAACAGCCTGGAGAGTCAGCCAGGAAATTCTGGACTAGGTTCCTAACTAAAAAGAACCAGATCGTCGACTGTCCGGATGCCGAAGCCCTAGCGGCCTTTAAACATAGCATCCGTGATGAATGGCTCGCCCTCCACCTCGGCCCAGAAAAGCCAAAGTCCATGGCAGCCCTCACGGCACTCATGACCCGCTTCTGTGCGGATGAGGATAGTTGGCTGGCCCACAGCAAAAACACAGCAAGCAAAATAGGCACCTCCGAGGGCAAAAATAGCAATGGCAAGCTCCGATGTAACAGACACAAACGCCGAAGCAATGGCGACAACACCGATGACATGACAGTCAACGCCGGATTCAGTGGCTCCAAGTCCGGTCAGCGGAAGAAGCCATATAAAAGGAACAACCAGGGACCATCCAGCCTGGACCGCATACTCGACCGCCCGTGCCAGATCCATGGCACCCCAGACAAACCAACCAATCATACCAACAGAGATTGTTGGGTTTTAAAACATGCCGGCAAGTTAAATGCCAAAAACAAAGAAAAGGGATTGCAAAGCAAGGATGATGACGAGGAGCCCCGACAACCGAACACAGGGGGACAGAAGAAGTTTCCCCCTCAGGTCAAAACGGTGAACATGATATATGCTACACACATCCCCAAGAGGGAGCGCAAACGCGCGCTCAGGGACGTCTATGCGATAGAGTCAGTCGCCCCAAAATTCAATCCATGGTCGTCATGTCCGATCACCGTTGACCGTCGGGATCATCCGACCAATATCCATCATGGCGGTTCAGCCGCATTGGTCCTTGACCCAATAATTGACGGATTCCACCTGACGCGAGTTCTGATGGACGGCGGCAGTAGCCTGAACCTGCTCTATCAGGATATAGTCCGCAAAATGGGCATTAACCCATCACGGATCAAGCCCACAAAGACTACCTTTAAAAGAGTCATGCCGGGCGTAGAGGCCCATTGTACGGGCTCAATTACGCTCGAGGTTGTTTTCGGATCTCTGGACAACTTCCGAAGCGAAGAATTGATCTTTGATATCGTCCCTTTTCGCAGCGGCTACCACACACTGCTTAGACGAACCGCATTTGCTCGATTCAATGCGGTGCCACACTATGCTTATCTCAACCTCAAGATGCCCGGTCCACGCGGCGTCATAACAGTCAATGGAAACACGGAACGCTCCCTCCGTACAGAAGATCACATCGCTGCCTTAGCAGCAGAAGTACAGAGCGGCCTTCTCAAGTAGAACCTTTATTCGCTGCCGACCCCCGGACACCGTTAAGAGGGTCCGGACTATTCTGCAGCAGGACAGCTCGGCTCGTCAGGAGCTCAACTAGCAATTCGGCCTCCGTCCCACACTACAAAAAAATACACTTCCGTGATGATACGTGTTTGTCACAGTAGGTCACGTTTTCGGTCATGCATGTACATCCATGACAATTTTATGACAGAATCAAGATAGTCATACATGTGCTGTCGTAGAAGTGTTCCATGACATTACCAAAATTATCATCACGGAAGTGTCCACTTCCATGGCGATAAATCGCGCGTCACAGAAGTGCTTTCGTCAAGGGTGACCAACACGTGGCATCCACCGTAACGGAACGCCGTTAAGCTATCGGGTCCGGTTTTGGATCTGATAACCCGTTAACAACCCCGACCAATGGGGATTTTCCACGTGTAAAATCATCATTGGCTGGAGGAAACACGTGTCCGCTCACCGTTGGGACAGATGTCATCCACTCATTGGAGCCAAAGCGCCTATGATACGTCGACACGTGGCACGACCCAACACAGGCCCATCCTGTGAAAAGGCTGGCCCGTTTGACTTGGTCAAAATGTGGCGGGCCGGCCCACGGCAAGCTTGTTAACGGCCTGTTCCCATATATCCCATTTACAGCCCGCTAACCCAGGGCCCGTTTACGGCCTATCCGAATTAGGCCCAGTAGCGTCATCTGGGCCGTCCAATATAATTCTTGCCCGTTTTAACTTCTGGCCCATGTATGACCCATGACGTCTTTCGGCCCATATGAGGCCCTTAGTAACCCTCGGCCCAACGGCCCATGGTAAAACTGGCCCGTAATGAACAGTGTATCACTTTATACCCATTAATGGCCCATTATTCCGTTGGGCCGTTTCTAGCCCATGTTATGTTTCGGCCTTCTCAGGGCCCATTTATTCTTGGGCTCATTTCCAGCATTCGGTTACTTACGGCCCGTTACTGCCATTTTCTGCTTGTGGGCCAAATTCAGCCCGTGGTTACAGTCGGCCCGTTTGTGGCCCGTTAATATGTTGGGCCGTTTTCATAGCGTCATCAAATACGGCCTATTAACAACCAACGACCCTTTATGGTCGGCCCATGAACGGACGACTCCAACTCTACCTGTTTACGACCATAATGCGGTCTGTTTTTGGCCCATGTTTGGCCAATCGATCATACGGCCCGTATAAGGCCCAGTGATGATACGACCCGTAGAAGGCCCATTGTTTCTATGGCCCATAGAAGGCCCATTGTTTCTATGGACCGTAGAAGGCCCATTGTTTCTACGGCCCGTAGGAGCCCCAGTGTCACTACAGTAAATATGTAGCCCATGGCCTGTTAAAGGCGGGAAACTACTATAGGTTTAAACCTGCTAATGGCCCAAGATGATTATAGGCCCACGTTTTGGCCCATATGAGTAACAGGCCGGCCTGAAGACCGACAACACTGAGATCCACTGAACCTTCCAGCCTAAATTATAGCATACCGACCAAAGGATAAACCTAGACTATACAATAAAGAAATTACGGCATATTACATCCACTGGGAATCAAAGTTCGCTACCGGTGATAATAAAGCGCAACATGACCGCGGATTACATACACTGGGCATCAAAGGTCGCCACCAGTGCATATAAACGCACAGACAAAAGAATATACAAAACTGAGAGCACTTCAGAAGGCACTAGACCTGGCAAGGTAGGGCCCCGCAAGCAGCCGAACAAGCTGATGAGACCTCAGTTGTGTCAACGATAGATGCTTCATCCCTAGCTGTATGGCACCATAGTGCGCAAGGCAGTCCCCTGACATCTTCATTACATCTTTGACTTCAAGTCAGAGCTGAGCTGAAGCAAGCCTTTCCGCTTTAAGTTGAGACTGAAGAAGTCGAACTGATTGAGGCAACGACTGCATAGAGGTTGTCTCACACCTGCTGGTGAGTAGCTTCAACTCACTGTCTTCATCAAGACAGGACCTTGGGGTCATCTCGCTGTCCTCAAGATGGTTTGGCTCACTATCTTTCTTAAAGTTCTACCTGGCATAAGAGATACGACTCTGAAAGAGAAACAAGGAGACACGTAACAGGTTTCACAATAATATAAGCAAATAAATGGACCTGTTCTGTATAAGGAACATGTTTTTATAACTACAATTTAAAACTAGTAGTTGTTGCAAACATCCAATCAGATGTAAACAACAGTGGAGGAAATGATGCCTATCCAAATCTATACTAGAACAAAGTTTGAAGGCTTGAGAAGGATGAACTTACATTACATGTTAACACGGGCTGGACAAAGCCCTTCTCCATGTTGATGGAAGGATAATTCAATAAATTCCCCAAAGAAAATTCTTTATAAGCATTGCCATTATTCTACATTTTGGAAAGAGTAAATATAGATCAAATAATATTGGAAGAAATAGAGGATAATGAAGCTCAGGTGCAGACTGATGATACATAATCAAATAGCAATTAATTAAGTACAGCGTTACAAGGCAAATGGTATTGACAAGAGGAATGCAGACATCAACGTGTGCAGTGGCATTGGCTTTATTCAACATTTTGGTAAGAGTAAATGTAGATATGATAATTTGGAGAAAGTGGAGGGCAAGGCAAATAAGATGCAGAGTAATGTTAGACAATCAACTATCTCGCGATGCATGTACAGTAATACCACCACCGTCCGTTATTACTTGTCGCTCAAATGGATGTATCTAGCACTATTATGTTCTAAATACATCCAATTGATCAACAATTAATTCGATACAGAGGGAGTACATGACAACAGGTACTTACATGAGCAATCCAAAACTTCATAACGATTGTGTTAATTCTACATTTATCTAAGAGTAAATATAGATATTATAGTTTCAAGCAAAGGGAGGATAAAGAAGCGAACATTTACAGTGATGCTACATAATCAAACAGCAATGAGTGTAAGTATGCTGACAAAGGGCAAGAGGTACTGACAAGAGCAATGCAGATCCCAGTATTGTCGTGAGATCCTATGATCCTTTGAGCAAGGAGATTCATCTGAAATTAGTTTTCATACAAGAGAGAAGGTAAGGCACATGCATAAATTTAGGAGTTCAAATTTTGAGTTGATATCATAGACAGTACCAGACGCTGGGCTCTCAGCAGTTCTAATAGGGGTTTGGCCACTGGAGTAGGGGTAAAGTCTGGTACAGTTGGGCCTGTGTTTTCTGTGGCTGCTGATCTATCCGATTTAACAGGTATCACTACCTTTTCCAAATACCTAGTTTGTACTCCTTGAGGATCTGCACTCACCTTCTTCCTTTTGGACATCTATTACGAAAGAACAACATTTGACTGGAAAAACATATTATGAAGACACATGGAATAGGTACAGAAAATGGATAGGTATGGCATATACTCATATATGATGCTTAAACTAAGCAGATGGTGTAACAAAGTAGAAGTAACGCAAGAGGTCAGATGCAAAATATGTGCGACCAATACAACCTTGCCAAGTTAGAGCATGCACCTTGATGGGTGAATAAGATAGGCCATCCTCCACCATGCCAAGTTTGTTAGCCAGTGGATTGTTCCACAATATTCCTCTCGTGCGCCCATTCTCATATTCATTTTGATAATGTTCAATACCTAACATGCATGAAAACATAAAAACAAGTGAGATTATCTTTGTAATGCAGAAGTGATTCTAATCCAATACTTCCTCCCTGTAAACCCCTTTGTACTATCTATGCAATTCTTCTAAGAGGTGCCATGCATGCTGTAATTTGGTGTGTGCATTAATATAATGTGGCCTACTACTCAAAATATGAGAGTGATACGTCTCCAACGTATCTATAATTTTTGATTGCTCCATGCTATATTATCTACTGTTTTGGACCATATTGGGCTTTATTTTCCACTTTTATATTACTTTTGGGACTAACCTATTAACCGGAGGCCCAGCCCAGAATTGCTGTTTTTTGCCTATTTCAGTGTTTCGAAGAAACGGAATATCAAACGGAGTCCAAACGGAATGAAACCTTCGGGAACGTGATTTTCTCACTGTCGGTGTACAAATGTAGGGGCCCTCCTTTTGACCCCTTTACTTGTGCACGGGCAGTCGAGGCCACGTGCCACGACCACACTTGGCACGACCAGGGAGGTGAGCCAAGGTAAGTCCAGAAGCAAAGCAACGCCAAGGCCAAGACCACAAAGAGCAGAGGGACGAAGTAGGTTTCGCCGGCAAGGTCCTTGCCGGGGGCAGCCTCCGCAGCCCCGGCAAGACCCTTGCCAGGGCAGCTCGCCCCAACACCAACAGAGCGAGCCACCCTTGAGCCCGCGGCCTCCGACGCTATCCAACTGCACTGGGCCAGGGCTCGGGAGGCACCACTATGGTGGCATGCAGATCTTTGTGAAGACAAGAGCAACACTCTTGATCAGAAGAGTGGGAAGCAACAAGCCTTGGCAAAATCCTTGCCGAGGGAATCCACAAGGCCCCCGGCAAGATCCTTGCCGGGGACGTCCACAAGGCCCCCCGGCAAGATCCTTTCTGGGGACGCCCATGACGCCACGACAAGACCC
The DNA here is from genome assembly GCF_002575655.3 of Aegilops tauschii subsp. strangulata. Taxonomy (NCBI): domain Eukaryota; kingdom Viridiplantae; phylum Streptophyta; class Magnoliopsida; order Poales; family Poaceae; genus Aegilops; species Aegilops tauschii. Next base: position 518,620,897 of record NC_053039.3, read on the forward strand.
TTGCCGGGGCCCCGGCAAGGCCCTTGCCAGAAGCATCCGCGAGGCCGCGGCCAGGCCCGCACCCGCCAAGGTTTCCACCGCCGATTCCATGCAGCTGCCAGCCCACCAGCCGGGCAGGCACCTGCGTGTCAGCGACGGGCTCCTTCGCCAACTCACCACGTGCTTACGTGGTGGCATGCAGATCTTCTTGGAGGCTCCACCACCGCGCCACCTCAGCTGCCTGCCTGCCTACATGGCACCGCATGCATCGCTGGCCAGGGCGCGTGTCGGAGCGAGGAGGAGCGGCGACGGACGGGATGGGCCTCACCCCTGTCCCCCAATAAAGCGAAGGGACACCTAAGCCTCGCATTAAATGCGCTTTGTCCCGTAAAGGCTAGCGATAAACTCAGCCACGATACTTCGATGCCACCTCCTGGTGCCACTGTGGCGATCCCTTTGCCTATAAAAGGAGACCCAAGGCGCCCAGGAGCAGGATTCGGACCTTTGGACAAGTTACGCTCCTTGTAGCTAGTTCAAACCCCTCAAGAACTCAGATATACAACCACCAAAGCATGACTAGGGTATTACGCATCTTTGCGGCCCGAACCTGGGTAAACGACCCGTGTGTTTGCACTGGCTGTTGATCCTGCTCTCCTCACCACTCCCAGCGCCCCGCAACCGTAGAAGGGATCCCCTTGATCCCATAGGTGTCGTTTCACACCGGCATCTTTGGCGCGCCAGGTAGGGGGCGCGGTGTAGCGAGCATCTGGTTTTATAGCCGGCAACGCAATTCTTCATCGCCATGGCCCCAAAGAAGAAGGGGCGGCCAAGGAAAAAGGCACCGCTCGCCAACACGAAGGACGCCAACACGACGGCAGAAAAGCTAAGTTGTTCACAGCTATAAATATTTCCCTTTTTACATATAAAGTTGTCATCCCCAAAAATCCTATCCTATGTATGGAAACCCGCACGCGAAGGGGCCCTCCCGTGATTGGCAACGCCTTTGTTCTGTTCCAAGTCCGCTCAACAGCTCAAACGGCCGCGTCGAAAATGGCAGGGTAGCCTTCTATGATCGGCAACGCTCTCGACTCTGACTCGAGTCAAGCTCGACAGGTCGAGTGGCTGCCTTGAGAGCGGTAAGGTGGTTTGCCCGGCAGCACGCACACCCGGCAGGCCGTTGGGGATCCGTCCTTAATGTGCCGCCATGGGTTTACGCGCCGGCATACCTACTCAGTCAACGTAGGGTGGACATACAAAGGGAAGAACAAACGGGAAAATAACATGCATGATATCAAAAGTACTGTAGAGTTATATTACATCAAATTGTTGCTGCGGTTCTAACTAAAGATATGAATTGTCTTGGTCATGAACTCGCAGCGGCAACAGAAAACGGAGCACCTAGTCCCGGCGCTGGCATTCCACCCTCTCGATTCCGCGGATGCGACTGGTGACGGGCTTGATGCGGTCCTTGATCCCAGAGAGGTCCGCATCGTCCGGCAAGCTGTCCACCGCGTCGTTGAAGTCGAGGTCAGGGTACCAGAAGGCCAGCTTGGTGAGGACCTTGGTCATGGCGCCCAGGCACATGCGCCGGGACTCGTCGGCCAAGGTGCTTTCCCAGTTCGACTGGAGCTGCTCCAAAGCACCGAGGACAACCTCGAAGAACAGGGTCAGCTTGGCGCGGGTGGACCCGCCGCGCTCCCGAGCATACCTCACGGTTGGCATGCCCATGGTGGCCAGCTGTGTGGTGATCTTGTCGGCGACGTCCTCGAGGAGGCCGATCCAGCGGTCCTCGGCGTCCACGAAGTCCTTGTGGATGACGGCCTCGTCCTTCCGCAGCTGTCTCTCGGTCTCCAACGCCTTGGCCAGGGTCTCTTCCTGGGCCTTGGCCTCCGAGAGCGCCCCCTCAAGGGCCTCCAGCTTCACCGTCAGGTCCTTGAGGGAGTCGTTGGCTTTGGAAAGCTGCTCAGCCTTGTCGAGGATGGCGCTTTGCGTTTCTGTCAGGGCGCTGTTGAGCGTGTCTTTCTCCTCGGCTAACTTCAGAGCCTGGGCCTCCAGCTCCTCCACCCTGCCAGCGTAGACCAAGGCCTGGGCATCGAGCGCCTCTCTGTGCCTCTGCTCTAGTTCCTGGGTCCGCTGCACGTCGAGCTTTTCCACCTCTTCGTCCTTGCCGCGGAGCGTGGCGGCAAGCTTCTCCTCACGAGCGACGAGGTCCTCCTCCTGGGAGTTCAGTGCAGCCTCGTGCTGGACCCGGGCGGCTTCAGCGGCGGCGGCCAGGTTCTCCGTCGCTTCCTGGGCCTTCTCGACGTCGGCCACCTTCATGGAGAGCTCCACGTCCCGCTTGGCCAGCTCGCCCTGAGCGGCCCTCAACTCCTCGTCGGCTTGGCGGAACCAGTCCCGCGTCTCGGCGACGCGCTTCTGGAGGTCCGCCTCTGCCTTCTCCACCACTGCTGCCCTGGACTTAACCTTGTCCAGGCGGGCACGTTGGAGAGCCTGCAGCTTCCGGTAGCTGGCGCCCATGGCCTGGAGCAACTGCTCCTCCCGGGGGCCGCCGCCGCCAACGCTCGTCTCGTCGACGACCTCAAGCCCGACGGCGGCAAGCACTTCGCCCTCAAAAACCTCCCCCTCGACGGGTGCCCTGGAGCTAGGCGCGCCTGGGAGATGGACGAACAAGTCCTCACCCACCTTCAGATACCTACCGGGGCCAGGAGCAGCAGAGGAAGAAGGCCGACCATCTGCCACTTCCTCCTCCTCTTCGGCGGCAGCCGCGCTGGCCTCCCCGGCAGGCCCCTTGCCAGTCTCTTCGGTGGCGGCCCCGCTGCCCCCCGGCAGATCCCTTGCCGGGCTCCTTGGCAGTGGCCTTGCCGGCTCCCTCGGCAGCGTCCCTGCCGGCCTCCTCGGCAACGTCCCTGCCGGCCTCCTCGGCGGCAATCTTCTCAGCCTCCGCCGCGGTGTCCTTGGCCACGTCCCCGATGATGGTGTCCAGGTCCTCCCGATCCGTCGAGAAGGGATCTGAATACCACGAAAGGGGAGAGGATAAAAGCAAGGATCAAAGAAAACAACAACAACAAAGTCGAAGGGCAAGCAGATTACCAGTGCCAGGCTGGGAAGCAGAAGTCCCCTCGCCGCCAATGTTTGGTGTCGAGGTGGAGCCGCTGGCGCCCAAGTTCTCTTCCTCCTCCTCCATGTGCGTGGGCTTGACGCTTGGCGCCCTTGCCGGAGACGCCCCTCGGGGCGGCGTGGTCGACGGAGGCGGCGTGTTGGGGGTGGCCTCTGCGGCTCCTCCGGCCGCTGCTCTCCTCCTGCACACTCGTCAAGGTCAGCACCAAGGCATCGTACCCCTAACACATGTCGATGATGAGAGAATAGAGAACTTACACTGGGGCTGTGCCGGGGGCTGCTGTCTGGGCCGCTCAGCACCACCAGCGGTACCCCTGAAGTACCAGCCGGGGGCTGGCCGCCCACTGAGGCTTTGGCCCTCTTTATCCTCTGGGCCAGCGTCTCCACGTCCCTGCAAAAACAAAGACAAGTCGAGTCAAGAGATGCAGATTGAAGGAACGGGGGTGACAAAGAGAGCAGAACGCTTACTCATCGTCCGCCTCCTCCTCTGCTGCTTTCCTCTTCCTCGGCGGGCTGAGGGACCCAAATTTGAACTCAGCCCTCACGCCGGTGCTCGCCGGAGGAGGAGAGGAAGGCGGGGTCTGCACGCGCTTGGATGAAGAGGAAGCGGATGCCTTCCTCGTCGCCACCGCGGCTTTCACCACCTTCTTTGCCGCCGCGGCCTTCGCCTGGCGCACGGGCTCCACCGGAGATCCAGGCCGCCGTGCGGCCTCAACAGGGCGGACCGGGTCGCTAGAAGCAGCCCGGCGCAGTCGCCTCCTCCTTGGGGCCGAAGGGTTGCCAGCCCTGGCCTCCTCCTCCTCCGACGGCTCGTCGCCTGCGTCCTCGACAAGAGGAGCCCCGGTGCCGACGCTGCTGGTCTCCCCGGCAGCCTTCGCCCACCTGGCGAGCTCCTCCTCCTCCTCAGCCGTCGCGGCCTTGTCCTTTGTGCCGCCAGCACTGCCGGCCTCCTCGGCAAACGCAGCCTCTTCCATGGCGCGCTGCGCCTCCGACACCCTCCTGGCGATATAGTCCAGCTCTGCCGGTGAGGTGTTCTGAATGAGCCGCGGCTCTTCAGTGACATACCTCTCATGCAGAGTGTCGAAGAACTTTTGCACCTGAAGGTCGTCCGGCTCGACCCAGTCGGGTCAAGACCGTGCGCATTGAGGTCCGGCATCATGGCAATGATGTCGGACTGACGAGAATTATTGCACAGCGGGACCACTCCCGCCGGCAGCCTGAAGACGGGCTCCTTGATGATCTTGCCGGCCTTCGCTGCTTCCCGCGCAGCCTTGCCAGACCGCTCGACCTCGCCTTCTTCGTCGACCTCGAGCTGAAAAAGCCGTTGGCAAAGATGGGCGTGCCTCAGCACCGTCAAGTTGTGGTCGAGGCCGGGTCGAAGCCGCACGACGTCACCTGCGTTCGTGAAGAGCCAGGCCGGCCTCCCCTTGGCATGCAGAGGAGCAATCCGGTGGCGGATGAAATCCGCCCCGATCATCTCGAGGGTGAGCCCGGCCTGGGTAAGCCGAAGAATCCTGGTGGTGGCGATCCTGAGCTTCGCGTCATCGGCATCGAGGTCGCTGCAGTCGTTCCCTCGAACCGGCGGCGTGTTGCGGACCCGGCAAAAAGCCGGCGCGTTCTCCTCCTCGATCCAGCACCACCGGCCTCGCCATTCCTCCCACCTCTCCTTCATGGCGCCGTCTGGGTACGCCCCCTTGGCCCTCGAGATCCAGGCGACGCACCTAGCAATGGCGCCGCCCTTCTGGATCCGAGGGGTGAAATAATGGCGGAAAAGCGCCGTGCAGGGGTTCACCCCGACGAACCCCTCGCAGAGATGCGCGAAAAGGGCCATGCACGCCATGGCATTCGGAGTAAAATCCAGAAGGCGAAAACCGTAGCTGTGCATGACATCCGTGAAGAAATCAGAAAAAGGAGGGCAGAGCCCGCAGGAGAAGTAGTTGACGAAGAAGGGGTACCGGTTCGGGGCAGGCCCGACGCTAGCCGGGACGGCGCGCGTGGCGGGATGCCCCGTCGTTGCTCCTCCCGTCTTCACCCCCCACAAGGGCCTGAAGAACTCCCAGAGCTCAGACGCATCGACCGTCGAAGGCTCAAAGTAGGCGGACTGCGCCGTTCGCACCACCAACTCGCTCTCCGGCTGCTCCGCCGCTCCGGCGCCTCCTGTCGCTCCTTTGCCGGCGTCTCTTGCCGCTCCCTTGCCTCTGGTAGACTTGGGCGCCATGGCTGCTACGAGGAACAGGGGGGCGAGGTAGAAGCACGGCGGCGATGGGCGAAGCTTGGGGAAGAAGGAGCAAGAGGGGCGGCGGCTCTGAGATTGGGGGAAGGCGCAGAAGGGGTAAAGTGAGCAGCGCGCCCGCGGTTATCCCTTTTTACGGGGAAGGCGCGAGCCGCCTCCTTTCCCATTTACTACGACGTGACGCATGCGTGCGAGAACCGCCTCACGCATGACCCCCATGTCACACACGACCCCCACGTCGCGCGCGGAACATGGGGAAGCGCAGCTAACTGAAAAATTACCGCGGTAAAAACTGCCCCGCCTGCCCGCGCACCGTTCTTGGGCCTGGCCCAACAACGTGTTGTGCTTATGTGTGGCCCAGGCCCGGGGGCTCCTGTCGGTGTACAAAACCACAAAGAACAGAGGGACGAAGTAGGTTTCTCCGGCAAGGTCCTTGCCGGGGGTAGCCTCCGCAGCCCCGGCAAGACCCTTGCCAGGGCAGCTCGCCCAAACACCAACAGAGCGAGCCACCCTTGAGCCCGCGGCCACCGACGCTATCCAACTGCGCTGGGCCAGGGCTCGGGAGGCACCTCTATGGTGGCATGCAGATCTTTGTGAAGACAAGAGCAACACTCTTGATCAGAAGAGTGGGAATCAACAAGCCTCGGCAAAATCCTTGCCGAGGGAATCTACAAGGCCCCCGGCAAGATCCTTGCCGGGGACGTCCACAAGGCCCCCCGGCAAGATCCTTGCCGGGGACGCCCATGAAGCCACGACAAGACCCTTGCCGGGGCCCCGACAAGGACCTTGCCAGAAGCATCCGTGAGGCCGCGGCCAGGCCCGCACCCGCCAAGGTTTCCACCGCCGATTCCATGCAGCTGCCAGCCCACCAGCCGGGCAGGCACCTGCGTGTCAGCGAAGGGCTCCTTCGCCAACTCACCACGTGCTTATGTGGTGGCATGCAGATCTTCTTGGAGGCTCCACCACCGCGCCACCTCAGCTGCCTGCCTGCCTACATGGCGCCGCATGCATCGCTGGCCAGGGCGCGTGTCGGAGCGAGGAGGAGGGGCGACGGACGGGACGGGCCTCACCCCCATCCCCCAATAAAGCGAAGGGACACCTAAGCCTCGCATTAAATGCGCTTTGTCCCGTTATGGCTAGCGATAAACTCAGCCACGATACTTTGATGCCACCTCCTGGTGGCACTGTGGCGATCCCTTTGCCTATAAAAGGAGACCCAAGGCGCCCAGGAGCAGGATTCAGACCTTTGGACAAGTTACGCTCCCTGTAGCAAGTTCAAACCCCTCAAGAACTCAGATATACAACCACCAAAGCAGGACTAGGGTATTACGCATGTTTGCGGCCCGAACCTGGGTAAACGACCCGTGTGTTTGCACTGGCTGTTGATCCTGCTCTCCTCACCACTCCCAGCGCCCCGCAACCTTAGAAGGGATCCCCTTGATCCCATAGGTGTCGTTTCACACCGACACTCACCGAATATGATCCAGGAGACATGGATCCTCCGTCAAGAAAGAAGGGAGGCGGCCACGAGGGTGGAGGGCGCCCCCCCTAGGGCGCGCCCCCTACCTCATGGGCCCCCTTTGCTCCACCGACGTACTCCTTCCTCCTATATATATCTACGTACCCTCAAATGATCAGATACGGAGCCAAAAACCTAATTCCACCGCAGAAACCTTCTGTATCCATGAGATCCCATCTTGGGGCCTGTTCCGGAGCTCCGCCGGAAGGGGAATCCACCATGGAGGGCTTCTACATCATCACCATAGCCCTTCCGATAAAGTGTGAGTAGTTTACCTCAGACCTTCGGATCCATAGTTAGTAGCTAGATGGCTTCTTCTCTCTTTTTGGATCTCAATACAATGTTCTCCCCCTCTCTCGTGGAGATCTATTTGATGTAATCTTCTTTTTGCGGTGTGTTTGTTGAGACCGATGAATTGTGGGTTTATGATCAAGATTATCTATGAACAATATTTGAATCTTCTCTGAATTCTTTTATGTATGATTGGTTATCTTTGCAAGTCTCTTCGGATTATCAGTTTGGTTTGGCCTACTAGATCAGTTTGGCTTTGGGTTCAATCTTGCGGTGTCCTTTCCCAGTGACAGTAGGAGCAGCAAGGCACGTATTGTATTGTTGCCATCGAGGATAACAAGATGGGGTTTTTATCATATTGCATGAATTTATCCCTCTACATCATGTCATCTTGCTTAAGGCGTTACTCTGTTTTCTTAAACTTAATACTCTAGATGCATGCTGGATAGCGGTTGATGAGTGGAGTAATAGTAGTAGATGCAGGCAAGAGTCGGTCTACTTGTCTCGGACGTGATGCCTATATACATGATCATACCTAGATACTCTCATAACTATGCTCAATTCTGTCAATTGCTCAATAGTAATTCGTTCACCCACCGTAGAATACTTATGCTCTTGAGAGAAGCCACTAGTGAAATCTATGGCCCCCGGGTCTATTCTCATCATATCAATCTTCCATCACTTTATTATTGCTTTGCTTTTTTACTTTACCTTTTATTTTACTTTGCATCTTTATACCAAAAATACCAAAAATATTATCTATCATCTCTATCAGATCTCACTCTCGTAAGTGACCGTGAAGGGATTGACAACCCCTAATCGCGTTGGTTGCGTTGAGCTATTTGTTTTGTGTAGGTACGAGGGACTCGCGCGTAGCCTCCTACTGGATTGATACCTTGGTTCTCAAAAACTGAGGGAAATACTTACTCTACTCTGCTGCATCACCCTTTCCTCTTCAAGGAAATCCAACGCAGTGCTCAAGAGGTAGCAGGAAGATTTCTGGCGCCGTTGCCGGGGAGGCTTACGCAAAAAGTCAAGTCAAGATTTGGACTCCAACAAAGAGTCATTTCTGGCGCCATACCAAGTACCTATCACAATCCCTTATCTCTCGCATTACATTATTTGCCATTTGCCTCTCGTTTTCCTCTCCCCCACTTCACCCTGGCAGTTTTATTCGCCCTCTCTTTTCCGTTTCCCTTTTTCTTCACTTGCCTTTTGTTTGCTCGTGTGTTGGATTGCTTGCTTGTTACAATGGCTCAAGATAATACCAAATTGTGTGACTTTACCAATACCAACAATAATGATTTCCTTAGCACTCGGATTGCTCCTCTTACCAATACTTAATCTTGTGAAATCAATACTGCTTTGTTGAATCTTGTTATGAAAGATCAATTCGCCGACCTTCCTAGTGAAGATGCCGCTACTCATCTAAATAGCTTCGTTGATTTATGTGATATGCAAAAGAAGAAAGATGTCGATAATGATATTGTTAAATTGAAGCTATTTCCTTTTTCGCTTAGAGGTCGTGCTAAAGCTTGGTTTTCGTCTTTGCCTAAAAATAGTATTGATTCTTGGAACAAGTGCAAATATGCTTTTATCTCTAAGTATTTTCCTCCCGCTAAGATCATCTCTCTTAGGAACGATATTATGAATTTTAAGCAACTTGATCATGAACATCTTGCACAAGCTTGGGAGAGAATGAAATTAATGATACGTAATTGTCCTACTCATGGTTTGAATTTGTGGATGATTATACAAATTTTTTATGCCGGATTGAATTTTGCTTCTAGAAATCTTTTAGATTCGGCCGCGGGAGGAACTTTTATGGAAATCACTTTAGGAGATGCTACTAAACTCCTAGATAATATTATGGTTAATTATTCTCAATGGCACACTGAAAGATCTACTAATAAAAAAGTGCATGCGATAGAAGAAATCAATGTTTTGAGTGGAAAGATGGATGAACTTATGAAATTATTTGCTACTAAGAGTGTTTCTTCTGATCCTAATGATATGCCTTTGTCTACTTTGATTGAGAATAATAATGAATCTATGGATGTGAATTTTGTTGGTAGGAATAATTTTGGTAACAACGCGTATAGAGGGAACTTTAATCCTAGGCCTTATCCTAGTAATCCTTCTAATAATTATGGAAATTCCTACAACAACTCTTATGGAAATTTTAATAAGATGCCCTCTGAATTTGAGAATAGTGTTAAAGAGTTTGTGAATTCACAAAAGAATTTTAATGCTTTGCTTGAAGAGAAATTGCTTAAGGTTGATGAATTGGCTAGGAACGTTGATAGAATTTCTCTTGATGTTGACTCTTTAAAGCTTAGATCTATTCCTCCTCAGCATGATATCAATGAGTCTCTGAAAGCCATGAGATTTTCCATTGATGAGTGCAAGGAAAGAACCGCTAGGATGCGTGCTACGAAAGATGCCTTTATTAAAGCGTGTTCTTCCAATTTCCATGAAAATAAAGATGAAGATCTAAAAGTTATTGATGTGTCCCCTATTAAATCTTTGTTTTTCAATATGAATCTTGATAATGATGGGACTTAATATGATCCACCTTTACCTAGAAGGCGTTCCAAAAATTCGGAGTTTTTAGATCTTGATGCTAAAATTGATAAAAGTGGGATTGAAGAAATCAAAACCCTAGATGTTGCTAAACCCACTATTTTGGATTTCAAGGAATTTCCTTGTTGCAATCCGTGCTAAATTCTCCTCATGCTTATAGTCATAATAAAGCGTTTACTAAACATATCGTTGATGCCTTGATGCAATCTTATGAAGAAAAACTTGAGTTGGAAGTTTCTATCCCTAGAAAACTTTATGATGAGTGGGAACCAACTATTAAAATAAAGATTAAGGATCATGAATTTTATGCTTTATGTGATTTGGGTGCTAGTGTTTCCACTATTCCCAAAACTTTGTGTGATTTGCTAGATTTCCGCGATTTTGATGATTGCTCTCTAAACTTGCACCTTGCGGATTCCACTATTAAGAAACCTATGGGAAGAATTAATGATGTTCTTATTGTTGCAAATAGGAATTATGTGCCCGTAGATTTTATCGTTCTTGATATAGATTGCAATCCTGCTTGCCCTATTATTCTTGGTAGACCTTTCCTTAGAACGATTGGTGCAATTATTGATATGAAGGAAGGGAATATTAGATTCCAATTTCCATTAAAGAAGGGGATGGAACACTTCCCTAGGAACAAAATAAGATTACCATATGAATCTATCATGAGAGCCACTTATGGATTGCCTACCAAAGATGGCAATACCTAGATCTATCCTTGCTTTTATGCCTAGCTAGGGGCGTTAAACGATAGCGCTTGTTTGGAGGCAACCCAATTTTATTTTTAGTTTTTTTGCCTTCGTTTCTTTTTAGGAATAAATAATCCATCTACCTTCTGGTTAGATTTTTTTATGTTTTAATTAGTGTTTGTGCCAAGTTAAACCTATAGGATCTTCTTGGATGATAGTTATTTGATCTTCCTGTAATTTCCAGAAACTTTCTGTTCACGAAAACAATTATTAAAAATCACCAGAACATGATAAAATACTGATTCCAATTGCTGCTGATCAATAAACAAATTTCCTAGGTCTTCATATTTTGGCTGAAATTTTGGAGTTCCAGAAGTTTCCGTTAGTTACAGATTACTACAGACTGTTCTGTTTTTGACAGATTCTGTTTTTCGTGTGTTGTTTGCTTATTTTGATGAATCTATGGCTAGTAAAATAGTTTATAAACCATAGAGAAGTTGGAATACAGTAGTTTTAACACCAATATAAATAAATAATGAGTTAATTACAGTACCTTAAAGTGATCTTTTGTTTTCTTTCGCTAACGGAGCTCACGAGATTTCTGTTGAGTTTTGTGTTGTGAAGTTTTCAAGTTTTGGGTGAAATTTTTTGATGGATTATTGAACAAGGAGTGGCAAGAGTCTAAGCTTGGGGATGCCCAGGGCACCCCCAAGATAATCCAAGGACACCAAAAAGTCAAAGCTTGGGGATGCCCCGGAAGGCATCCCCTCTTTCGTCTACTTCCATCGGTAACTTTACTTGGAGCTATATTTTTATTCACCACATGATATGTGTTTTGCTTGGAGTGTCTTGTATGATTTGAGTCTTTGGTTTTTAGTTTACCACAATCATCCTTGCTGTACACACCTTTTGAGAGAGCCATACAGGGATTGGAATTTGATAGAATACTCTTTGTGCTTCACTTATATCTTTTGAGCTTTATAGTTTTGCTCTAGTGCTTCACTTATATCTTTTAGAGCACGGTGGCGGATTTGTTTTATAGAAACTATTGATCTCTCATGCTTCACTTAGATTATTTTGAGAGTCTTAAATAGCATGGTAATTTGCTTAATAATAATAATATGCTTGGTATTCAAGATTTGTAAAACTTTCTTTTGAGTGCGTTGAATACTAAGAAAAGTTTGATGCTTGATAATTGTTTTGAGATATGAAGATGGTGATATTAGAGTCATGCTAGTTGAGTAGTTGTGAATTTGAGAAATACTTGTGTTAAAGTTTGTGATTCCCGTAGCATGCACGTATGGTGAACCGTTATGTGATGAAGTCGGAGCATGATTTATTTATTTATTGTCTTCCTTATGAGTGGCGGTCGGGGACGAGCGATGGTCTTTTCCTACCAATCTATCCCCCTAGGAGCATGCGCGTAATACTTTGCTTTGATAACTTGTAGATTTTTGCAATAAGTATATGAGTTCTTTGTGACTAATGTTGAGTCCATGGATTATACGCACTTTTCTTCCTTCCACCATTGCTAGCCTCTCTAATACTGCGCACTTTTCGCTGGTATCATACACCCACCATGTACCTTCCTCAAAACAGCCACCATACCTACCTATCATGGTATTTCCATAGCCATTCCGAGATATATTGCCATGTAACTTTCCACTATTCCGTTTAGTATGACACGCTCCATCATTGTCATATTGCTAGCATGATCATGTAGTTGACATCGTATTTGTGGCAAGGCCACCGTTCATAATTCTTTCATACATGTCACTCTTGATTCATTGCATATCCCGGTACCCCGCCGGAGGCACTCATATAGATTCATATTTTATTCTAAGTATCGAGTTGTAACCATTGAGTTGTAAATAAATAAAAGTGTGATGATCATCATTTTTAGAGCATTGTCCCAAGTGAGGAAAGGATGATGGAGACCATGATTCCCCCACAAGTCGGGATGAGACTCCAGACGAAAAAAGAGAAAAGGCCCAAATAAAAAAAAGGAGAGAAAAAGAGAGAAGGGACAATGTTACTATCCTTTTACCACACTTGTGCTTCAAAGGGGCACCATGATCTTCATGATAGAGAGTCTCTCATTTTGTCACTTTGATATACTAGTGGGAATTTTTCATTATAGAACTTGGCTTGTATATTCCAATGATGGGCTTCCTCAAATGCCCTAGGTCTTCGTGAGCAAGCGAGTTGGATGCACACCCACTTAGTTTCTTTTATTGAGCTTTCATGTATTTATAGCTCTAGTGCATCTGTTGCATGGCAATCCCTACTCACTCACATTGATATCTATTGATGGGCATCTCCATAGCCTGTTGATACGCCTAGTTGATGTGAGACTATCTTCCCTCTTTTTGTCTTCTCCACAACCACCATTCTATTCCACATATAGTGCTATATCCATGGCTCACGCTCATGTATTGCGTGAAGATTGAAAAAGTTTTGAGAATGTCAAAATTATGAAACAATTGCTTGGCTTGTCATCGGGGTTGTGCATGATTTAAATACTTTGTGTGGTGAAGATAGAGCATAGCCAGACTATATGATTTTGCAGGGATAACTTTCTTTGGCCATGTTATTTTGAGAAGACATGATTGCTTTGTTAGTATGCTTGAAGTATTATTATTTTTTGTCAATATAAACTTTTGTCTTGAATCTTTCGGATCTGAATATTCATACCACAATTAAGAAGAATTACATTGAAATTATGCCAAGTAGCACTCCGCATCAAAAATTCTCTTTTTATCATTTACCTACTCGAGGACGAGCAGGAATTAAGCTTGGGGATGCCTGATACGTCTCCAACGTATCTATAATTTTTTATTGCTCCATGCTATATTATGTACTATTTTGGACCATATTGGGCTTTATTTTCCACTTTTATTTTACTTTTGGGACTAACCTATTAACCGGAGGCCCAGCCCAGAATTGCTATTTTTTTGCCTATTTCAGTGTTTCGAAGAAACGGAATATCAAACGGAGTCCAAACGGAATGAGACCTTTGGGAACGTGATTTTCTCACCGAATATGATCCAGGAGACTTGGACCCTCCGTCAAGAAAGAAGGGAGGCGGCCACGAGGGTGGAGGGCGCCCCCCTGCCTCGTGGGCCCCCCTTTGCTCCACCGACGTACTCCTTCCTCCTATATATACCTACGTACCCCCAAACGATCAGATACAGAGCCAAAAACCTAATTCCACCGCCGCAACCTTCTGTATCCACGAGATCCCATCTTGGGGCCTGTTTCGGAGCTCTGCCGGAAGGGGAATCCACCACAGAGGGCTTCTACATCATCACCATAGCCCTTCCGATGAAGTGTGAGTAGTTTACCTCAGACCTTCGGGTTCATAGTTAGTAGCTAGATGGCCTCTTCTCTCTTTTTGGATCTCAATACAATGTTCTCCCCCTCTCTCGTGGAGATCTATTTGATGTAATCTTCTTTTTGCGGAGTGTTTGTTGAGACCGGTGAATTGTGGGTTTATGATCAAGATTATCTATGAACAATATTTGAATCTTCTCTGAATTCTTTTATGTATGATTGGTTATCTTTGCAAGTCTATTCGAATTATCAGTTTGGTTTGGCCTACTAGATTGGTTTTTCTTGCAATGGGAGAAGTGCTTAGCTTTGGGTTCAATCTTGCGGTGTCCTTTCCCAGTGACAGTAGGGGCAGCAAGGCACGTATTGTATTGTTGCCATCGAGGATAACAAGATGGTTTTTTTTATCATATTGCATGAATTTATCCCTCTACATCATGTCATCTTGCTTAAGGCGTTACTCTGTTTTCTTGAACTTAATAATCTAGATGCATGCTGGATAGAGGTCGATGAGTGGAGTAATAGTAGTAGATGCAGGCAGGAGTCGGTCTACTTGTCTCGGATGTGATGCCTATATACATGATCATACCTAGATACTCTCATAACTATGCTCAATTCTGTCAATTGCTCAACAGTAATTCGTTCACCCACCGTAGAATACTTATGCTCTTGAGAGAAGCCACTAGTGAAATCTATGGCCCCTGGGTCTATTCTCATGATATCAATCTTCCATCACTTTATTATTGCTTTGCTTTTTTACTTTACCCTTTATTTTACTTTGCATCTTTATACCAAAAATACCAAAAATATTATCTATCATCTCTATCAGATCTCACTCTCGTAAGTGACCGTGAAGGGATTGACAACCCTTAATCGTGTTGGTTGCGTTGAGCTATTTGTTTTGTGTAGGTATGAGGGACTCGCGCGTAGCCTCCTACTGGATTGATACCTTGGTTCTCAAAAACTGAGGGAAATACTTACTCTACTCTGCTGCATCACCCTTTCCTCTTCAAGGAAATCCAACGCAGTGCTCAAGAGGTAGCAGGAAGATTTGGCGCGCCCTCCACCCTCGTGGCCGCCTCCCTTCTTTCTTGACGGAGGGTCCAAGTCTCCTGGATCATATTCGGTGAGAAAATCATGTTCCCGAAGGTTTCATTCCATTTGGACTCCGTTTGATATTCCGTTTCTTCGAAACACTGAAATAGGCAAAAACAACAATTCTGGGCTGGGCCTTCGGTTACTAGGTTTGTCCCAAAAGTAATATAAAAGTGGAAAATAAAGCCCAATATGGTCCAAAACAGTGGATAATATAGCATGGAGCAATCAAAAATTATAGATACGCTGGAGACGAATCAGAGAGCTCCAGAAGTGATGATACTTCGCAGACGATAGCTTCAACATATACTAAAGAAGAACAAGTCGACCTGACCTAACAGATTCAAAATATACTAAGGGAGAATAACTCGACCTGACCAGTCGACCGCAAGAGAAGAGGATCATCTTAAAGAAGAGCATAAGAGCAAGCAGATTGAAGATATTACAAGTCTTTCTATACAATGTCGGTTGGCCACCCATGATGAACCAGAGCGCACAGAGAAATACTATTCCTTCCGGTCTCTCCATATGTGGCTCACATGCATTTCGAAACTAAAGTAGGAACATTTAGCTGACCAATTAAACATCTCTCAGTTTTACTAATATCAACATAATATTATATTTGTATTTGTACAACTAAGCTTGTTTAGCTCGATGGGTGGAGCAGTGCTATTACGACATGAACCACGTAGGCTGATCGTGGTCATCATAAAATGGGGAAAACGTAAGCATGATGAGTATAGTGTTGACCGAGGCAGTGGGATGGCAGATCAGAAGCTGCAAACCGCGCAAAGGGTAGTTAGCAACCGATGTTTCCTTTGAAATAACAACTAAGATTTGTTATGGACAAGAAAGTATAGTCAACAAGTGACAAAGAAATGCAATTCTACTGTCTCTCTATATGTCGCGACATGCATTTGGAAACTCAAGTGGGACCTTTAGCTAACCAATTAAATGTGTCTGTTAACTAATATCAGTATCATATCACAATCATATTTGAACAACTAAGCTTTGGAATTTTGAGTGTTGTGTTGTTTAGCTTGAAGGGTGGAGTAATGCTAGTACGACAGAAAGCACCTCCGCAGATAATAGTAGAGTAGATAAAAGGGGAAAACCCTAAGCATCAAGAGTAAAATCAAGAAAGTGGAACTAGTTGGACCAGTGGGTGGTAGACATGCTTTTCTAAACGAATATAGGAACATTAGGTGACCAATTAAACATTCTCTGTTTTAGTAATATGAGCATCATATCAGATTCATATTTCAACACGTAAGCTTTGGAATTATGAGTGGCATGTTGTTTCGCTTGATGGGTTGAGGTCTTGAGGAGCAGTGCTAGCACGACACGAAGCAGTGAAGCACCTACGATGATGGTAGTGAATATAAAGGGGGGAAACCATAAGCTTTACGAGTATAGTGACCATGACATGGCTGATCTGAAGGTGCGAACCGGACAAAGCTACTTCGCAACCAATGTTTGCATTCAACTAGCCACTACGATTTGGTACGGACAAGAAAAGTATAGTAAACAATTTAAGATCTATTTTCTGGGTGAGATCAATAACTTAAGCACAGATGGAAGAGTACCACCTCTCTTGCGACGTCGTGTAGGCCCCTGCTGATACGTTGAGGGTGCTGCAGGTGCGATGGCTGTCGGCGGTGGGGAAGAAGACTTTAGATGGAAGACGGCCGGGTCGGGGGATAAATCCTGTTGCCGTGGACGAGGCGGTCGTAGGAGTGGCAACGGAAAGGTGGACGACGACGCCGATGAAGTGAGACGACGCGATGAAAGGATCCTGGTCCGGCGCCGTGGATGAGAGACGTCCATCTCTTGCAGTGGACGACGGGGTAGGGGTAGCGGCTCCGGCAAGGTGGAGGATGAAGGAAATATGCCCTAGAGGCAATAATAAAGTTATTATTTATTTCCTTATATCATGATAAATGTTTATTATTCATGCTAGAAGTGTATTAACCGGAAACATGATACATGTGTGAATACATGGACAAACAGAGTGTCACTAGTATGCCTCTACTAGACTAGCTCGTTAATCAAAGATGGTTATGTTTCCTAGCCATAGACATGAGTTGTCATTTGATTAACGGGATCACATCATTAGGAGAATGATGTGATTGACTTGACCCTTTCCGTTAGCTTAGCACTTGATCGTTTAGTATGTTGGTATTGCTTTCTTCATGACTTATACATGTTCCTGTGACTATGAGATTAAGCAACTCCCGTTTACCGGAGGAACACTTTGTGTGCTACCAAACGTCACAACGTAACTGGGTGATTATAAAGGTGCTCTACAGGTGTCTCCGAAGGTACTTGTTGGGTTGACGTATTTCGAGATTAGGATTTGTCACTCTGAATTGTCGGAGAGGTATCTCTGGGCCCACTCGGTAATGCACATCACTATAAGCCTTGCAAGCATTGTAACTAATGAGTTAGTTGCGGGATGATGTATTACGGAACGAGTAAAGAGACTTGCCGGTAACGAGATTGAACTAGGTATTGAGATACCGACGATCGAATCTCGGGCAAGTAACATACCGATGACAAAGGGAACAACGTATGTTGTTATGCGGTTTGACTGATAAAGATCTTGGTAGAATATGTAGAAGCCAATATGAGCATCCAGGTTCCGCTATTGGTTATTGACCGGAAACATGTCTCTGTCATGTCTACATAGTTCTCGAACCCGTAGGGTCCGCACGCTTAAAGTTCCGGTGACGATTGTATTATGAGTTTTTGTGTTTTGATGTACCGAAGGTAGTTCGGAGTCCCGGATGTGATCACGGACATGACGAGGAGTCTCGAAATGGTCGAGACATAAAGATCGATATATTGGACGACTATGTTCGGACGCCAAAATGGTTTCGGGGAGTTTCGGACATATACCAAAGTACCGGGGGGTTACCGGAACCCCCCGGGGAGACTAATGGGCCTATTGGGCCCTAGTGGAGAAGAGGACGGGCGGCCAAGGGCAGCCGCGCGCCCCCTCCCCCCAGTCCGAATTGGACAAGGAGGGGGGATGGCGCCCCCCTTTCCTTTCCCCCTCTCTCTCCTTCCTTCTCCTCTCCTACTCCCACTTGGAAGGGGGGAGTCGTACTCCCGGTGGGAGTAGGACTCCTCATGGGGGCACGCCTAGGGAGGCCGGCCCCCTCCCCCTCCTCCACTCCTTTATATACGGGGAGGGGGGGCACCCCTTGGAGACACAACAATTGATCATTGATCTGTTAGCCGTGTGCGGTGCCCCCCTCCACCATATTCCACCTCGGTAATATCGTGCGGTGCTTAGGTGAAGCCCTGCGTCGGTAGCATCATCAACACCGTCATCACACCGTCATGCTGAGGGAACTCTCCCTCGAAGCTCTGCTGGATCGGAGTTCGTGGGACGTCATCGAGCTGAACGTGTGCTGAACTCGGAGCTGCCGTGCGTTCGGTACTTGGATCGGTCGGATCGTGAAGACGTACGACTACATCATCCGCATTGTTCTAACGCTTCCGCTTTCGGTCTACGAGGGTACGTGGACATCACTCTCCCCTCTCATTGCTATGCATCACCATGATCCTGTGTGTGCGTAGGATTTTTTTTGAAATTACTACGTTCCCCAACAGTGGTATCATAGCCAGGTTTTATGCGTAGATGTTATATGCACGAGTAGAACACAAGTGAGTTGTGGGCGATACAAGTCATACTGCTTACCAGCATGTCATACTTTGGTTCGGCGGTATTGTTGGATGAAGCGGCCCGGACCGACAGTACGCGTATGCTTACGCGAGACTGGTTCTACCGACGTGCTTTGCACACAGGTGGCTGGCGGGTGTCAGTTTCTCCAACTTTAGTTGAACCGAGTGTGGCTACGCCCGGTCCTTGAGAAGGTTAAAACAACACTAACTTGATGAACTATCATTGTGGTTTTGATGCGTAGGTAAGAACGGTTCTTGCTCAGCCCGTAGTAGCCACGTAAAATTTGCAACAACAAAGTAGAGGACGTCTAACTTGTTTTTGCAGGGCATGTTGTGATGTGATATGGTCAAGACATGATGCTATATTTTATTGTATGAGATGATCATGTTTTGTAACCGAGTTATCGGCAACTGGCAGGAGCCATATTGTCGTGAAATTGTCACGGCAGATGTCCTAGTGTGAGGACTTAATCGTGAGGCCAACGCATGTATGTGGTAGCTTGAGAGGGGTTGAGCGGAGTCGAGAGACGCAACACAAGACAAGGATTTAGACAGCTTCGGGCCCCGGGAAACATCGTCCGGTAACAACCCTACATGTTGTTTGAGGCTAGGTCTCATTATGATCACGAGGGAGTCGCCGGTAAACCGGCTCTTTGTGTCTAGCCCTAGAGATTGTTTCTTCTTGCTTGTCCCTCTTTGGGGAGCCCTGCCCCTCCTTATATATGTTGAAGGGGCGGGTTACATGACTAGTCCTAGTTGGATTAGGATTACTCTATTACAAGCCGGATACAAGTCCAGGTCTTAACTCCTTGTAAGACAAATATTCCTCATGCCTTTCCTCTTAAACCGGCCCACCATAGTATGAACCGGCCTTCTGGGCCTTGGGCCTTGTCATCCGTCTGACCCACCCACCGAGTCACTAGCGAGTGACTAATCTTCGGGCAGCTTTACAAATGAAACGCCAAGTATCAGCCGGGTCTCAAGTAAACCGCCAAGTCCGGCCGGTTTATACTTCCGGGCGGTTTACGCCGCTGGGTATATCCCCGACATTAGCCCCCAGTTTAATTTGGATTTATCCATGTTAAACTGATCTGCAACATAAACACAAGAACAAATTTGGCGGGTTGTGCTCCTGTTTAAATATTCTTATGAACTGGAACTTGATCATCCTTAATTCCTTGTCATTTCTTCCTTCTGAAAAATCCGAGTCAATATAGCAGCTTCATAATCAATTTGCTTGTAGAGGATATTTTGTAAATAAAGAATCCACTTGAATCTGCCTTGAATGCTCTGACTTGACAAAAATATTGGTCTTCAAATATTCAACTGATATTCAGCCGGCTTGAAAATGTAGAACTTGCCGAGCTATGATTTCCAAAATCGGCGGGTTATAAAAACTGATAATTCCGGGTCATGATTGTTGCCAACGCCGGTTCATGATTGTTGCCAACACCAGTTCATGGTTACTGATGATGCCGGGTTATGATTGTTGCCAACACCGGGTCAATCTGGTTTATTCAAAACTGAGAATTTGAAGATTTTTCTCCCTTATATCCATATTAGCTATAGGCCCCAAGTCTTGAGCAGAACAAAGTGATGGCTTAAGACTTGCTTCAATATAAATACTGCCACTTAAGAAGAAATCCATGTTGTTCATCCCAGTCACTTAGTAAAAACTGAATACTCCACATTATGTAGCCCCCAAGTGCCGGGTTGTCATGCTTGCGGCAACCTGGGACTTGTAATTGCTTGATGCTCAAAAAACTTCAACCAGTGTAGCCCCCAAGGGCCGGGTCATTATGCAATAATGAGCAGGGACTTTATAAATATGATCATGCTTCATTGAATAATAACGTCATATGATGTAACTCCACCATGGGGCTTAAATCCACGTCCACAAGGTTAAGAGCTTTGTGCTTTACCAACTGAGCAGTGGACCCTTGAATATAATAGATTAAAACTTGTGTACCTTGAATCATTGATAGGAGCAATTGGTAGCCCCCAAGGGCCGGCTCATTATGATGTGATGAGTCGGGTCTTCAATAAGGCCAGTAAAAATGACTTTGCATTAGCCCCCAAGTGTCATGGTGCATGCTGGCAGTGACATGGGACTTGCATATTTCATGTAATCTAAACTTGAATAATGTAGCCCCCAAGTGCCGGGTCGTAAGCCTGCAGCAACTCGGGACTATTCCTTCAATTGTAGAATAAATCATATCCATTGATAATACGATAGCCATTGCGCTAAAGCGACTTTGAAAACTTTAATCATAATACTGGTTATTGATAACCATAATAATAAAAATCCAGCCATGTTGGCTAATAAAGATTTGAACAATATACCCAATGATTTATAAGCGCATGATTCCAATGGTGCAATCCAAATATATACTGGCGACTTATAGTCCAAAGCCAGGCCAGGTTAACAAACACCGGATAATTTCTCATCATACACTGGCGACTTATCGTCTTAAAGCCAGGCCGGGTTAATAAACGCCGGTGATTTATAATTATGCTTTATTCAACCTGTTTCTGAATACAACAAGTTTAAAGTGTCCTAGCGGTTTACCGCCGGACGGGTCATAATGCCCAACATATAACCTGGGTTGATAACCAAGGCTGCACTTAAGAATAATCAAATATGAAATATATCATACCTGTGACATTGAATCACATCGTTGGTTGGCCAACTTTATTGTAGTAAAGGTGATAACCCCAATCTTGAGTACTGATAACTCCTTCCATATTGTGCCGGTTTATGATAAAACCGTACCGGGTTGTGATAAACACCAGATTATATATAATACTGGCGACTTATAGTCGAAACCAGGCCAGGTTAATAACACCGGATTATAATTGATCATGTATTTTCAACTTGTAATTGAAAGCCAAGCCAGGTCAATGAATGCCGGTTTAACAGAAAACATTATAAGCTTTGTCAAAAGAGAGAAAAACTTAGCAAAAAGCAAATGAAAACTTGTAGTCGAGGCTTTTCACGGGCTGCCAGGCCCCAAATTCGAGGCTTTTCATGGGCTTCCAGGCCAGTGAGTTAAACCATTTCAGAAAGCCTTTTAAGATGGTCCTCAATCCTTAACCAATCATCGTGTTAACTTGACAAGTTCAGGGTCCTTTTCTGGAGTAACTTGCCAAAGTTCGAAGGGTCATACCAGGTTTACCTGGGCGGAGTGACTTACTTAAATAGGCATGCTAACCCGGGGTTTTAGGTGTATACACCAGGCTTCCAAGCCATGACTTGATAGCCTATTAAGAGTGTAGATTCTTTGTTCATTGCGACAGCAAAGAATCCCCAAGTAACATTTTGAGCTGTGCTCAGGGGGTGCCTATGTTTGAGTTGTTCTTTTGCAACACTCTCTTTGGCCCCGAAGTAGTTTTCTGGTGTAGCTATGGTTCGGACAGGACCAAGCCCCCAAGTGATTTTCCTGGTGGCCTTGCACCGATCAAGAGGTGTAGCTTATGGTTTGAATACGAGCAAGCCCCCAAGTGATTCTTCATATATGACTTTATAAGCCGGATCAATGAGCAAATAGGACGCCGCTTTATAACAGAAGCCCCCACGTGATCAATAATATGATAAGCCAATAAGGCAGGATATCCATGTTTGAACCACGCATCATGGCAGCAGGTCCTCTTCGGCAACCTTTAACTTTTTGCAAGAGATAAATTCTTCTTGAACCGGGATTTTGAACCGGATATTGAGAGCTTCAAAGCTTTGTGGGAGACATCTTTCCCTTGAACCGGATTTTAAACCGGAATCTTCATTTTCAGCCGGAAATTTTCTGACGGCCTTTTAACTCGAACTTGCGAGAAGTTAATTCCTTTTTGAACCAGAAATTCTTAAACCGGATTTGAGAGCTTTAGAGCTTTGTGGGAGAACAAATTTCCCTTGAACCGAATTTTAAACCGGCATTCTTCATTTTGAACCGGAAACTTTTCTGACGACCTTGAAATTTTCATTAATAGAACAGTAGCCTCCGGGACCGGGTTATCTTTCCCTCCATCGTCCTGGGGTTCTTAAATTTGCTGAAACTGGCAAGATTTGCTGAGTCATGTCATCGTAGCCCCCGAGTCTTAAAGGTGACTCAAGGAGTTGGCTTTAGACTCTCCATATTTGACCGTGATATAAATCGGTATAACTTGTATATCATTGGTGTTGATAGCACGATGTGAATCCACAGAAGGTTGAGGTGACTGCGGCGGGTTATAAATGATCCCGTATGAGCCGTGTTAGCACCTCGGCCAATGGTTCCTTCCAACTGGCGATTTGAAGTTAACCAAACTGTAGTGGCGGTGACTTGTGCGCCTGCCCATTGAGCCACCCAGTGCAGACGGCGGTTGATAGTATATGATAATTTGCCTCCATTTTGTTGAAAGAAAACCGGGCTACCCAAGATGTGACTTGCTCATACTCAATAAACAGCTCATGCAGACAGGTGCAGCCCGGTATGTTGATGTAGACCAGGCCGTGAGAAACGGACGACAAAGACGACCGCCGCATCAGAGGCGGCACAGGTAGATGAGTCGGCTGCAGCGTTGTAAGCCGGTGCGGGCGGGAGAGTCGGCCACGGGGGTAGACGGGTGAGTTGTCTGTGGTGTTGTAAACCGGCGCAGACGGGTGAGCCGGCCGCGGTTTGTTGTAGACTCAGCCACAGAGGCGGCGATTTACATACATATTTGTTGAACAATGTAGTATGGTTGGATGCTGGCGCTTAATAATATTGCCGCGAGCCTTATATCCATGACATAACGATCATCCTTTCAGTGAATAATTGTCCTGCATAAAAAACATCACAAGCCAGAGTAATTGCTTTTTTAAAGAAAGCAATATGTAAAAAATACTGGATGGATTTCACCTGATATGTCAGGCCAGTAATTATCCACCGCGGAATTGATGATCACCATGCTGAGCTGAAATCAATCACGTCCAAGTCGGACGGATGAGCCGGCCGCTGTGTTGCAAGCCAGCGCGGATGGATGAGTCAATCGCAGGCGCGGTAAGCCATACGGACGGGCGAGTCAACCACATCATGTTGATGCAAATTGGGCTTATAACACGACCATCGCTCTTTCATTCAACAATCGTCCTGCATAAAAATATAACAGGCCAGAATGACTGTTTTCAATAAATTAATATGTATTGAAAAAATAGATAGGGCAAATAGCACCTGGTATTTTCGTCGCACGAACACGGATGCTGACGATCAAAGACATGACAAATGTCTGATATAGCTCTTGACGTAAGCAGTAGCAGGAACAATCAATCCAACTTGCCTTTGTCCCACTGTTGTACTGGTTTGTACATGCAGCCGCAGCAGTCGTCTAGTTAAAATAACCAGAGATATAGTGGTCTGCTGCAGAAGCCCTTTTTTTTAACAGCGTTGGCAGCCTCGTGCAGTATATTCTTTTGGAATTGTTTTTGCGCAGCTGTTTAGCTGGCGCTTCTCCTCTTCCGTTCCCCTTATGACAGCCAACACAGATCGCTGGGACTCGTTCTCCAGTTCAATTGGCAGAGTGGTCTTCAAAGCAATCATGCATGCATGCACTTCCTTTCCACGTGAATGCTCTAATGGAAACATATTTGTACTTTGACCAGTATTGTTGTTGCTTGGTTGACCAAGCGGCAATGATGGAAGCCCGATTTTAACAACGTCTCAAAACGCAGCCGTTCAACGAGGATGGCTTGAAGCAGCTTGATACTAGGCGACAGGCAGCTCGCAGGTCAGCACCGGGCACGGGGTCATGGACGCAGCGCGGCGGTTTAGCGAGGACGGCCACGGGGTGGCGACTCTAAGGGCCATGCATGCAGACGGCTCAAGGCAACCACGGCGGAGACCGGTGCCGGCAACGGCAGAGGCGGCGGCCTTGACGGTGGCTCAGAAGAAGCAAAGCGCGCCGACGGCTCAGAGAAAGCGGGGGCGCGGGGCACGACCCGGTCGGGTGCAATGATTTGTGGCAAAAAACGGAGAGCAAGCCTTCCAACAGAGTGAGTCTACGGATCAAGAGGCGGTAGAGGCGAAGTGGTGGCTCAGGGCGATGTGGCGCATCCGCGGGTGAGGTGACATGCCGGTGGTGGTGGCTCGTGAGAAGACTTTCGGGCGAGGCGCAGGCCGAGGCCAGCTTGGCGCGGCCGTTGCAGCGAGCGGCTCACGGCAGAGGCGGAGGCGAGTCAACACAGTTGAGCCCGAGTCCGCGGAGACGTCCGCTTCCGGGTCATAGCTGGATCAATTGGCTCTCGTCCGTGTCCTCCTCCTGGTCGTTTGACTTCCACGTCGATGTCGTGTGATGGCTTGACTTTATCTTGATTTTTTAAGAAGCGGTTTAGGTCTTCACGTCAGGACGTGGTAGCTGGCGGCGACTTGCAATATGACCACTTGCCAGGCGCACAGTACGCTCCAAAAATTACTGGATAACTCACTCCCGGGTCATGGCTGTTTCCTTTGGTAATTGAAAAACTGAACCAGTACTGGCAAAATTTCGTGTTTTGACCCTTTTCCCTAACAAAATCAGGATCTGACCCTGGTTTGAAATATTTTCGGGATTTGACCCTCTTGCTACCGCCAGGGCCTCTGGCGGTAGGGTTAGGCAGGCTACCGCCATAGCCCCTGGCGGTAGGGTGTGACGGAGGGGGACGGCGGCCGTTTGCCTTTGCTGACGTGGATAGGTACCTTACCGCCAGGGACCCTGGCGGTAAGGTGTGGCAGGATTTTGCAGTGCAAAATTTCTGTAACGAAATGTGCAACGGCCCTGGCGGTAGGTTCATCCTACCGCCATGGTGGCTGGCGGTAGGTTGTCTGACCCTACCGCCAGGTCCCCTGGCGGTGGGTCCCGTGGGTTAGGTTTTTACTAATTTTATTGATTGTTTGTTTTGTCACAAGTTTCACATAGTTTCACGAATAGCAAAATATGAGCTCACATATTAATAGAAGTCCCACATAACAAATATCAAAGAGTTTACACATAGATTCATAAGTACAAAATAGCAAATAGCAAACTTGTCCCATAGTTTGACAACCCGTACTAAAACATAGATGCATATCCAACAGACATGTTTATAGGTTGGATATACCTCCCCCCCCTCGTATGTTAGGCCTGGCCGTGGAGACAGATACGGCAACGGATCCACTGGTTCAGGCAGAGGCGGAACGCTGGTCGGCATCCGACCGTTCAAGCACTCCCACCTTGCCTTGCCCGCTGGAGTTTTCGCCTCCGCCCTTCCCCAGCTGATGATATCGAACGCCGATGCACTTGGGGGCGGCATCCTGGCTCTCTCCTCCGCAGTGCTCTCGAAGTAGATCCTTCGGCCCAAATTGCGCAGCTCCCAGTTGGAGTGCTGCTTGGCAACTTCAATGGTCCCTTCCCGGCGTTCACGGCAGATAGTTGGATCTCCCTCCATCTCTGCAATCACTCTCTTCCACTCCTTCACACTCTGCGACCAACACTTCACATCATCGGCGATCCGTTCTGCCCTCTCGTGCCACGGCACTGCCCTCGTCTCTTGTAGGAACTCGTCTGAAAAATCGGTCACCGGCACCAGAAGCTCGGGGAAGGACTCGTACACGTACGGAAGTGGCAAGCCGGACGGGCCGTGTTGGAGATGAATGGGCGATGGTTGCGCCATTGTTCCAGACCTAAACATATGGATCAAATAAATAAAATACATATATCAAGATGTGTCAAATGCAAAATCATACCATATTATATTTACTCCAACCAAATCCACTACTTGCATCATATATATTTTGTTTACTCCAATATGCATCATATCAACATGCATCATATCATAGAAAAAAATCCTCCAACATCTTCATATCATCATATCAACATGCATCATAAAACTACTATCAAGTCCTCCCACATGCATTACATCATAAATTTTTTTAACAAAAAAAATTTATGAACTAGGGTTCATCTTCACACTAACATATGAACTATTGATTAGAGTTCATATTCAATACCACTACTTACTAAATAACTAAGAACTACAACTACAATCAAGCTAAAACAATCTTAGGTACAAAAAAATCCAATCTAAGTTCAAAAATATGAGGGATTTGAAGCAAATAATGCGTCGAATCGGAAGCAAGTTTGCAAAAACTAATTGGAGGGATTGGAGGAGCTTACGTTTCTCTCTCCGGGGCCATCTCAATCCGCAAAAATGGTGAAGAAACGATGAAGATCCGAGGGGGGGAGTGGAGGAGATGAGAGAGGGAGAGAGGGGCGACTTGGGGGAGAAAATGAGGAACTGCCCGACGGGGGGAGGGGAAGGGGCGGGGAGATGGGCAGGGGCGCGGGGCTTTGGGGCAAAATAATTGCCCAGACCCTACCGCCAGGGGAGCTGGCGGTAGGTTTATACAGCCTACCGCCAGGTTCCCTGGCGGTAGGGTGCGACGGAGGGGGACGGCGGCCGTTTCCGCGTGCTGACGTGGATAAGTACCCTACCGCCAGGGGCTATGGCGGTAGCCTGCCTAACCCTACCGCCAGAGGCCCTGGCGGTAAGAAAAAGGGTCAAATCCCGAAATATTTTCAAACCAGGGTCAGATCATGAAATTGTTAGGGAAAAGGGTCAAAACACGAAATTTTGCCACCAGTACTACTAGTAGCCTCACGTGAGAAAGTAGTAGTCCTGCAATACTTGATCCGGTTGATTGATGGCTTGATGCGACACAGCAGCAGCAGTGAAACCTTGTAATATGCCATGAGTAGTAGCTGTAGAGATCAATTGAAAATCGCCTAATAGCAGCTTTGGCTTCCTCGGGACTTGAAGACAGTACGTGCGGGAACAGCGGCTCAGCGGGTCGCTTCTGGTCAATCTCCACGTACGGGTTGAATCAGTAGTAGAACTTGTCGGACTCGGCTTCCCTTATCGATCTGGCTTCGGTTCGCCAAGCCGCGTTGGTGGCGGCGCACAGTATGCTAACCCCTAGCTTCTCAAATCTCGTATATTGCCAATCCAGACTGGCTAATCTGAAACTGACGCAGATCCTTCTGAACGGGAATTTCCTCCTCCCGCAAATTACGAACTTCTCGACCCTTGGGAGAGATCCCTCCAAGAACTCAACACCACCATGCGCACGCCCCACGGTCCACAAACGAGAGTGTTCGGAAGAGGACTATATATGGAGAGGCTGACAGTGGGATGCACCAGGTCCATGGACGCACGCATGCAACTGCCTCCTTATTACGCGAAAATAAAATTATTCCTCCCCCTGAAAGCTAGGACCCACCACATATATCTTCGCAAGGAAGGAAGTGCCTCCTTATTCCTACCACTGACAGCTGAGACCCACTAGCTACATCTTCGCACGCAAGGAAGTGAGTCTATATGACGAAAAAAATGATTCTTCCCCTAATAGTTGGGACCCACCAGCTATATCTTCGCACACAAGGAAGTGCCTCCTTATCCTCCCTGGCAACTGGGACCCACCCGGTCAAACCGTACGTAGGGTTGTCTGTCTGGTCGCGAACATGTACGTACATACTGGTCGATCGGTCTCTCTGCAGCGATGAACCATGACCGAGTAAGGAGCGGCACGTGTCGTAGTAGAGGCGCGGACGTAGCATGTCACACAGTCCCTTCTATATCGTGTACATGTACGTACAACCATGCTGCAAGAAAGTAAATACGGCTACGTACGTATGAAGGAAATATGCCCTAGAGGCAATAATAAAGTATTATATATTTCCTTATATCATGATAAATGTTTATTATTCATGCTAGAATTGTATTAACCGGAAACATAATACATGTGTGAATACATAGACATACAAAGTGTCACTAGTATGCCTCTACTTGACTAGTTCGTTAATCAAAGATGGTTATGTTTCCTAGCCATAGACATGAGTTGTCATTTGATTAACGGGATCACCTCATTAGGAGAATGACGTGATTGACATGACCCATTACATTAGCTTAGCACCCGATCGTTTAGTATGTTGCTATTGCTTTCTTCATGACTTATACATGTTCCTATGACTATGAGATTATGCAACTCCCGTTTACCGGAGGAACACTTTGTGTGCTACCAAACATCACAACGTAACTGGGTGATTATAAAGGTGCTCTACAGGTGTCTCCAAATGTACTTGTTGGGTTGGCGTATTTCGAGAATAGGATTTGTCACTCCGATTGTCGGAGAGGTATCTCAGGGCCCACTCGGTAATGCACATCACTATAAGCCTTGCAAGCATTGTGACTAATGAGTTAGTTGCGGGATGATGTATTACGGAACGAGTAAAGAGACTTGCCGGTAACGAGATTGAACTAGGTATCGAGATACCGACGATCGAATCTCGGGCAAGTAACATACCGATGACAAAGGGAACAACGTATGTTGTTATGCGGTCTGACCGATAAAGATCTTCGTAGAATATGTGGGAGCCAATATGGGCATCCAGGTCCCGCTATTGGTTATTGACCGGAGAGGTGTCTCGGTCATGTCTACATAGTTCTCGAACCCAAAGGGTCCGCACGCTTAAATTTACGATGACAGTTTTATTATGAGTTTATATGTTTTGATGTACCGAAGGTTGTTCGGAGTCCCGGATGTGATCACGGACATGACGAGGAGTCTCGAAATGGTCGAGACGTAAAGATTAATATATTGGACGACTATATTCGGACACCGGAAATGTTCCGGAGAAGTTTCGGATTAAACCGGAATGCCGGAGGGTTACCGGAACCCCCGGGGGAAGTATTGGGCCTTAGTGGGCCTTGAGGGGAGAGAGAGGGCAGCAGCCAGCAGGTGGTGCGCCCCCTCCCAGAGGAGTCCTAGTTGGACTAGGAGAGGGGGGCGCAGCCCCCTTTCCCTCTCCCTCTCCCTCTCTTTCCTTCCCCCCTACTTTTCCTAGTAGGACTAGGAAAGGGGAGTCCTATTCCTACTAGGAGGAGGACTCCCCCCCTCTCCTTGGCGCGCCCCATAGGCAGCCGGCCTCCCCCTTGCTCCTTTATATATGGGGGCAGGGGGGCACCCAAGAACACACTTGATATACGATATTTTAGCCGTGTGCGGTGCCCCCCTCCACCAGATTACACCTCGATAATACCGTCGCGAAGCTTAGGCGAAGCCCTGCGTCGGTGGAACATCATCATCGTCACCACGCCGTCGTGCTGACGAAACTCTCCCTCAACACTCGGCTGGATCGGAGTTCGAGGGACGTCATTGAGCTGAATGTGTGTAGAACTTCAGAGGTGCCGTGCGTTCGGTACTTGATCGGTCGGATTGTGAAGACGTTCGACTACATCAACCGCGTTGTAATAACGCTTCCGCTGTCGGTCTACAAGGGTACGTGGACAACACTCTCCCCTCTCGTTGCTATGCATCACCATGATCTTGCGTGTGCGTAGGAAATTTTTTGAAATTACTACGTTCCCCTACAACAAAGTAGCAGCCACGTAAAATATGCAACAACAAAGTAGAGATCGTCTAACTTGTTTTTGCAGGGCATGTTGTGATGTGATATGGTCAGACATGATGTGATATAATGTGTTGTATGAGATGATCATGTTTTGTAACCGAGTTATCGGCAACTGGCAGGAGCCATATGGTTGTCGCTTTATTGTATGAGATGCAATCGCCATGTAATAGTTTTACTTTATCAGTAAACGGTAGCGATAGTCGTAAAAGCAATAAGTTGGCGAGACGACAACGATACTACGATGGAGATCAAGGTGTCGAGCCAGTGACGATGGTGATCATGATGGTGCTTCGGAGATGGAGATCACAAGCACGGTGCTTTGGAGATGGAGATCACAAGCACAAGATGATGATGGCCATATCATATCACTTATATTGATTGCATGTGATTTTAATCCTTTATGCATCTTATCTTGCTTTGATTGACGGTAGCATTATAAGATGATCTCTCACTAAAATTTCAAGATAAAAGTGTTCTCCCTGAGTATGCACCGTTGCAAAAGTTCTTCGTGCTGAGACATCACGTGTTAATCGGGTGTGATAGGCTCTACGTTCAAATACAACGGGTGCAAAACAGTTGCACACGCGGAATACTCAGGTTAAACTTGACGAGCCTAGCATATGTACAGATATGGCCTCGGAACACAGAGACCGAAAGGTCGAGCGTGAATCATATAGTAGATATGATCAACATAGTGATGTTCACCATTGAAACTACTCCATCTCACGTGTTAATCGGTCATGGTTTAGTTGCTTTGGATCACGTAATCACTTAGATGATTAGAGAGATGTCTATCTAAGTGGGAGTTCTTAAGTAATATGATTAATTGAACTTAAATTTATCATGAACTTAGTACCTGATAGTATCTTGCTTGTCTATGTTAATTGTAGATATATGGCCCGTGCTGTTGTTCCGTTGAATTTTAATGCGTTCCTTGAGAAAGCTAAGTTGAAAGATGATGGTAGCAATTACACGGACTGGGTCCGTAACTTGAGGATTATCCTCATTGCTGCACAGAAGAATTACGTCCTGGAAGCACCGCTAGGTGCCAGGCCTCCTGCAAGAGCTACACCAGAAGTTATGAACGTCTGGCAAAGCAAAGCTGATGACTACTCAATAGTTCAGTGTGCCATGCTTTACGGCTTAGAACCGGGACTTCAACGACGTTTTGAACGTCATGGAGCATATGAGATGTTCCAGGAGTTGAAATTAATATTTCAAGCAAATGCCCGGATTGAGAGATATGAAGTCTCCAATAAGTTCTATAGCTGCAAGATGGAAGAGAATAGTTCTGTCAGTGAGCATATACTCAGAATGTCTGGGTATAATAATCACTTAATTCAACTGGGAGTTCAACTTCCGGATGATTGCGTCATTGACAGAATTCTTCAATCACTGCCACCAAGCTACAAGAGCTTCGTGATGAACTATAACATGCAAGGGATGAACAAGACGATTCCCGAGCTCTTCGCAATGCTAAAGGCAGCGGAGGTAGAAATAAAAAAGGAGCATCAAGTGTTGATGGTCAGTAAAACCACTAGTTTCAAGAAAAAGGGCAAAGGGAAGAAGAAAGGGAACTTCAAGAAGAATAGCAAGCAAGTTGCTGTTCAGGAGAAGAAATCCAAGTCTGGACCTAAGCCTGAAACTGAGTGCTTCTACTGTAAGCAGACTGGTCACTGGAAGCGGAACCGCCCCAAGTATTTGGCGGATAAGAAGGATGGCAAGGTTAACAAAGGTATATGTGATATACATGTTATTGATGTGTACCTTACTAATACTCGCAGTAGCACCTGGGTATTTGATACTGGTTCTGTTGCTAATATTTGCAACTCAAAACAGGGGCTACGGATTAAGCGAAGTTTGGCTAAGGACGAGGTGACGATGCGCGTGGGAAATGGTTCCAAAGTCGATGTGATCGCCGTCGGCACGCTACCTCTACATCTACCTTCGGGATTAGTTTTAGACCTAAATAATTGTTATTTGGTGCCAGTGTTAAGCATGAACATTATATCTGGATCTTGTTTAATGCGAGACGGTTATTCATTTAAATCAGAGAATAATGGTTGTTCTATTTATATGAATAATATCTTTTATGGTCATGCACCCTTGAAGAGTGGTCTATTTTTAATGAATCTCGATAGTAGTGATACACATATTCATAATGTTGAAGCCAAAAGATGCAAAGTTAATAATGACAGTGCAACTTATTTGTGGCACTGCCGTTTGGGTCATATCGGTGTAAAGCGCATGAAGAAACTCCATACTGATGGAATTTTGGAATCACTTGATTTTGAATCACTTGGTACTTGCGAACCGTGCCTTATGGGCAAGATGACAAAAACACCGTTCTCCGGAACTATGGAGAGAGCAACAGATTTGTTGGAAATCATACATACAGATGTATGTGGCCCGATGAATATTGAAGCTCGTGGCGGATATCGTTATTTTCTCACCTTCACAGATGATTTGAGCAGATATGGGTATATCTACTTAATGAAACATAAGTCTGAAACATTTGAAAAGTTCAAAGAATTTCAGAGTGAAGTTGAAA
This sequence comes from Aegilops tauschii subsp. strangulata, assembly GCF_002575655.3. Taxonomy (NCBI): domain Eukaryota; kingdom Viridiplantae; phylum Streptophyta; class Magnoliopsida; order Poales; family Poaceae; genus Aegilops; species Aegilops tauschii. The sequence goes on from NC_053039.3 coordinate 518,653,413, forward strand.
ATCATCGTAACAAGAAAATAAAATTCCTACGATCTGATCGTGGAGGGGAATATTTGAGTTACGAGTTTGGTCTACATTTGAAACAATGCGGAATAGTTTCGCAACTCACGCCACCAGGAACACCACAGCGTAATGGTGTGTCTGAACGTCGTAATCGTACTTTATTAGATATGGTGCGAACTATGATGTATCTTACTAATTTACCGCTATCATTTTGGGGTTATGCTTTAGAGACAGCTGCATTCACTCTAAATAGGACACCATCGAAATCCGTTGAGACGACGCCTTTTGAACTATGGTTTGGCAAGAAACCAAAGTTGTCGTATCTTAAAGTTTGGGGTTGCGATGCTTATGTGAAGAAACATCAACCTGATAAGCTCGAACCTAAATCAGAGAAATGTGTCTTCATAGGATACCCAAAGGAGACCGTTGGGTACACCTTCTATCACAGATCCGAAGGCAAGATATTTGTTGCTAGAAATGGATCCTTTCTAGAGAAGGAGTTTCTCTCGAAAGATGTGAGTGGGAGGAAAGTAGAACTTGATGAGGTAACCGTACCTGCTCCCTTATTGGAAAGTAGATCATCGCAGAGATCAGTTTCTGCGACACCTACACCTAATAGTGAGGAAGTTAATGATAATGATCATGAAACTTCAGATCAAGTTATTACTGAACTTCGTAGGTCAACTAGATCAAGATCCGCACCAGATTGGTACGGTAATCCTGTTCTGGAGGTCATGTTATTAGACCATGGCGAACCTACGAACTATGAAGAAGTGATGGTGAGCCCAGATTCCGCAAAATGGCTTGAAGCCATGAAATCCGAGATAGGATCCATGTATGAGAACAAAGTATGGACTTTGGTTGACTTGCCCGATGGTCGGCAAGCCATTGAAAATAAATGGATCTTCAAGAAGAAGACTGACGCTGATGGTAATGTTACTATCTATAAAGCTCGACTTGTTGCGAAAGGTTTTCGACAAGTTCAAGGAATTGACTACGATGAGACCTTCTCACCCGTAGCGATGCTTAAGTCTGTCCGAATCATGTTAGCAATTGCCGCATTTTATGATTATGAAATTTGGCAAATGGATGTCAAAACTGCGTTCCTGAATGGATTTCTGAAAGAAGAGTTGTATATGATACAACCGGAAGGTTTTGTCGATCCAAAGGGAGCTAACAAAGTGTGCAAGCTCCAGCGATCCATTTATGGACTGGTGCAAGCCTCTCGGAGTTGGAATAAACGCTTTGATAGTGTGATCAAAGCATTTGGTTTTATACAGACTTTTGGAGAAGCCTGTATTTACAAGAAAGTGAGTGGGAGCTCGATAGCATTTCTGATATTATATGTGGATGACATATTACTGATTGGAAATGATATTGAATTTCTGGATAGCATAAAGGGATACTTGAATAAAAGTTTTTCAATGAAAGACCTCGGTAAAGCTGCATATATATTAGGCATTAAGATCTATAGAGATAGATCAAGGCGCTTAATTGGACTTTCACAAAGCACATACCTTGACAAAGTTTTGAAGAAGTTCAAAATGGATCAAGCAAAGAAAGGGTTCTTGCCTGTACTACAAGGTGTGAGATTGAGTAAGACTCAATGCCCGACCACTGCAGAAGATAGAGAGAAGATGAAAGATGTTCCCTATGCTTCAGCCATAGGCTCTATCATGTATGCAATGCTGTGTACCAGACCTGATGTGTCCCTGGCTATAAGTTTAGCAGGGAGGTACCAAAGTAATCCAGGAGTGGATCACTGGACAGCGATCAAGAACATCCTGAAATACCTGAAAAGGACTAAGGATATGTTTCTCGTATATGGAGGTGACAAAGAGCTCATCGTAAATGGTTACGTTGATGCAAGCTTTGACACTGATCCGGACGATTAGAAATCGCAAACCGGATACGTATTTACATTGAACGGTGGAGCTGTCAGTTGGTGCAGTTCCAAGCAAAGTGTCGCGGCGGGATCTACGTGTGAAGCGGAATACATGGCTGCTTCGGAAGCAGCGAATGAAGGAGTCTGGATGAAGGAGTTCATAACCGATCTAGGTGTCATACCTAGTACATCGGGACCAATGAAAATCTTTTGTGATAATACTGGTGCAATTGCCTTAGCAAAGGAATCCAGATTTCACAAGAGAACCAAGCACATCAGAAGACGCTTCAATTCCATCCGGGATTTAGTCCAGGTGGGAGACATAGAAATTTGCAAGATACATACAGACCTGAATGTAGCAGATCCGTTGACTAAGCCTCGTCCACGAGCAAAACATGATCAGCACCAAGACTCCATGGGTATAAGAATCATTACTATGTAATCTAGATTATTGAGTCTAGTGCAAGTGGGAGACTGAAGGAAATATGCCCTAGAGGCAATAATAAAGTATTATATATTTCCTTATATCATGATAAATGTTTATTATTCATGCTAGAATTGTATTAACCGGAAACATAATACATGTGTGAATACATAGACAAACAAAGTGTCACTAGTATGCCTCTACATGACTAGTTCGTTAATCAAAGATGGTTATGTTTCCTAGCCATAGACATGAGTTGTCATTTGATTAACGGGATCACCTCATTAGGAGAATGACGTGATTGACATGACCCATTACATTAGCTTAGCACCCGATCGTTTAGTATGTTGCTATTGCTTTCTTCATGACTTATACATGTTCCTATGACTATGAGATTATGCAACTCCCGTTTACCGGAGGAACACTTTGTGTGCTACCAAACGTCACAACGTAACTGGGTGATTATAAAGGTGCTCTACAGGTGTCTCCAAATGTACTTGTTGGGTTGGCGTATTTCGAGAATAGGATTTGTCACTCCGATTGTCGGAGAGGTATCTCAGGGCCCACTCGGTAATGCACATCACTATAAGCCTTGCAAGCATTGCGACTAATGAGTTAGTTGCAGGATGATGTATTACGGAACGAGTAAAGAGACTTGCCGGTAACGAGATTGAACTAGGTATCGAGATACTGACGATCGAATCTCGGGCAAGTAACATACCGATGACAAAGGGAACAACGTATGTTGTTATGCGGTCTGACCGATAAAGATCGTCGTAGAATATGTGGGAGCCAATATGGGCATCCAGGTCCCGCTATTGGTTATTGACCGGAGAGGTGTCTCGGTCATGTCTACATAGTTCTCGAACCCAAAGGGTCCGCACGCTTAAAGTTACGATGACAGTTTTATTATGAGTTTATATGTTTTGATGTACCGAAGGTTGTTCGGAGTCCCGGATGTGATCACGGACATGACGAGGAGTCTCGAAATGGTCGAGACGTAAAGATTAATATATTGGACGACTATATTCGGACACCGGAAATGTTCCGGAGAAGTTTCGGATTAAACCGGAGTGCCGGAGGGTTACCGGAACCCCCCGGGGAAGTATTGGGCCTTAGTGGGCCTTGAGGGGAGAGAGAGGGCAGCAGCCAGGAGGTGGTGCGCCCCTCCCAGAGGAGTCCTAGTTGGACTAGGAGAGGGGGGCGCAGCCCCCTTTCCCTCTCCCTCTCCCTGTCTTTCCTTCCCCCCTACTTTTCCTAGTAGGACTAGGAAAGGGGAGTCCTACTCCTACTAGGAGGAGGACTCCCCCCCTCTCCTTGGCGCGCCCCATAGGCAACCGGCCTCCCCCTTGCTCCTTTATATACGGGGGCAGGGGGGCACCCAAGAACACACTTGATATACGATATTTTAGCCGTGTGCGGTGCCCCCCTCCACCAGATTACACCTTGATAATACCGTCGCGAAGCTTAGGCGAAGCCCTGCGTCGGTGGAACATCATCATCGTCACCACGCCGTCATGCTGACGAAACTCTCCCTCAACACTCGGCTGGATCGGAGTTCGAGGGATGTCATCGAGCTGAACGTGTGTAGAACTTCGGAGGTGCCGTGCGTTCGGTACTTGATCGGTCGGATCGTGAAGACGTTCGACTACATCAACCGCGTTGTAATAACGCTTCCGCTGTCGGTCTAGAAGGGTACGTGGACAACACTCTCCCCTCTCGTTGCTATGCATCACCATGATCTTGCGTGTGCGTAGGAAATTTTTTGAAATTACTACGTTCCCCTACAACGTACATATGGGCGGGGTCTCGAACGCGTACAACGACAGCGTACTGTTCATCGGTAGCCAACCGGCTGGGTCGGAATGGAGAAACTGCGTCGTGTTCATCGGGAGGCAACAGAATGCGCAATATTCATCGGGAGCCAACCCGCTTGGACGGAAAGCCGAAACGAGGTCTGGCGTACCGCAGAACGGAGGAAACGTCCTTCTGTTCGACTGCCTACGGTTGAAACGGGATCATGTTCACCGCGAGGGGTCTGGCGTACCGCTAAACAGAGGAAACAGACTTCTCTTCGACCTCCTATGGTCGAAACGGGGTCCTGTTGATCGGGAGGGGTGTGGCGTACCGCAAAACGGATGAAACGGACTTCTCTTCGACCTCCTACGGTCGAAACGGGGGTCCTGTTCATTGGGAGGGGTGTGGCATACCGCAAAATGGGACTCCACGGCTACTGTTCATCCACCACCTTCTACTGCCTCTCTCCAGCCTCCACGGCTACTGTTCATCCACCGTCGACCACCTCCAGCCTCCACCTGCGACTGTTCATCCGTGGCGTCTTCCTCCTGCCTCCACCAGCTACTATTCATCCACGGGCTCCTGTTCATCCAGACTCCACCGACTACTGTTCAACCAGCCCTCCACGGGCTACTCTTCATTGATACGTCTCCAACGTATCTATAATTTTTGATTGTTCCATGCTATTATATATTCTATTTTGGACGTTTAATGGGCTTTATTATACACTTTTATATTATTTTTGGGACTAACCTATTAACCGGAGGCCCAGCCCGAATTGCTGTTTTTTTGCCTATTTCAGTGTTTCGAAGGAAAAGGATATCAAACGGAATCCAAACGGAATGAAAGCTTCGGGGACGTGATTTTTGGAACAAACGTGATCCAGAGGACTTGGAGTGAACGTCAAGAAATGAACGAGGAGGCCACGAGGCAGGGGGGCGCGCCTACCCCCCTGGGCGCGCTCTCCACCCTCGTGGGCCCCTCGTAGGTCCACCGACCTACTTCTTCCTCCTATATATACCTACATACCCCCAAACCATCAGACACGGAGCCAAAACCCTAATTCCACCGCCGCAACCTTCTGTACCCGTGAGATCCCATCTTGGGGCCTTTTCCGGCGCTCCACCGGAGGGGGCATTGATCACGGAGGGCTTCTAGATCAACACCATAGCCTCTCCGATGATGTGTGAGTAGTTTACCTCAGACCTTCGGGTCCATAGTTATTAGCTAGATGGCTTCTTCTCTCTCTCTTTGGATCTCAATACAAAGTTCTCCTCGATTCTCTTGGAGATCTATTTGATGTAACTCTTCTTTTTGCGGTGTGTTTGTCGAGATCCGATGAATTGTGGGTTTATGATCAAGATTATCTATGAACAATATTTGAATCTCCTCTGAATTCTTTTATGTATGATTGGTTATCTTTGCAAGTCTCTTCAAATTATCAGTTTGGCTTGGCCTACTAGATTGATCTTTCTTGCAATGGGAGAAGTGCTTAGCTTTGGGTTCAATCTTGCGGTGCTCGATCCCAGTGACAGCAGGGGAAACGACACGTATTGTATTGTTTCCATCGAGGATAAAAAGATGGGTTTTATATCATATTGCATGAGTTTATCCCTCTACATCATGTCATCTTGCTCAAAGCGTTACTCTGTTCTTATGAACTTAATACTCTAGATGCATGCTGGATAGCGGTTGATGTGTGGAGTAATAGTAGTAGATGCAGGCAGGAGTCGGTCTACTTGTCACGGACGTGATGCCTATATACATGATAATACCTAGATAATCTCATAACTATGCTCAATTCTATCAATTGCTCGATAGTAATTTGTTCATCCACCGTAATACTTATGCTATCTTGAGAGAAGCCACTAGTGAAACCTATGGCCCCCGGGTCTATTCTCCATCATATTAATCTTCAGTCAACAAGCTATTTCTATCTTTGTTCATTTTGCTTTCTTTACTTTTAGTCTTTATCATAAAAATACCAAAAATATTATCTTATCATCTCTATCATATCTCACTCTCGTAAGTGACCGTGAAGGGATTGACAACCCCTTTATCGCGTTGGTTGTGAGGTTCTTATTTGTTTGTGTAGGTGTGTGGGACTCGAGCGTGGTCTCCTACTGGATTAATACCTTGGTTCTCAAAAACTGAGGGAAATACTTACGCTACTTTGTTGCATCACCCTGTCCTCTTCAAGGGAAAAGCCAATGCATGCTCAAGAGCTAGAAAGAACGATTTCTGGCGCCGTTGCCGGGGAGTCTACGCACAAGTCAAGACATACCAAGTACCCATCACAAACTCTTATCCCTCGCATTACATTATTTGCCATTTGCCTCTCATTTTCCTCTCCCCCACTTCACCTTTGCCGTTTTATTCACCCTTCTTCTGTTTGTCTTTTCGTTTGCTTTGATGTCTTACTTGGCTCGTTTGCTTGTTTGGTTGGAATAGTTGTTTATTTATTGCTAAACAGAGAACCTAAGATCTATGGATCCTCATCCGCTTGCTAATCTTTTTAAGAGATCCAATTATGATGAACCAATTGCTAGTGAGTTTTGTGCACTAGATTATCTTTATGAAGTTTTGCTTGAAATTCGTGAATCTGAAAATTGTGATGAAGTACTTTATGGAGTGATTCATGATAGATCTTTGAATAAAAAGCATGATTGCAATGATCATAGTATAAATTCTATTAATGTCAATTGTGCTTATAATATGCAAAACCCTAAGCTTGGGGATGCTAGTTTTGCTATGTCAACTACTTGTTGCAATGATCATGATTGGGGTGATTCTTCTTATGATCTTGAAAATTTATTTAAGCCCCATGATGAATATGTGATTGATAATAATGTTTGTAATAATATTGAAAGTGGGTTTGGAAGAGTGTCGACTTTAGATCCCACATATTTGGAGAATGTTCAATCTTGTGAATTTTTTGATAAAACTGGGTTTGGAGAGGTCATGACTTTAGTTAATGATAATCCCACTATTTTGGAAGAGTGTCAACTTCGCATGAATGTGGATCATGTTGAAAATATTTTATGTGATAGCTATTTTGTTGAATTTTCTTATGATCCCACATGTAATTATTATGAGAGAGGAAAATATGGTTGTAGAAATTTTCATGTTGCTAAATTACCCCTCGTTATGTTGAGATTGCTATTGTTTCTTTCCTCTTCCTTGAATATGCTAGTTTTTGCTTGGTATGGTAATTTGTTTGGCTATAAGATGATCATGCATAGGAAGTATGTTAGACTTGGATGTGTTTTTTTACATGCTTTATGATGCTCTCTTTGTGTTTCAATTGCTATGTTTCATGTGAGCATCATTAAAATTATCAATGCCTAGCTAAAAGGCTTTAAAGAAAAGCACTTGTTGGGAGACAACCCAATATTTTTCCTCGCTGTTATTCAATAAATAATCCATATAGCTTCTGTTTAGATGTGTTTTTGTGTTTTAATTAGTGTTTGTGCCAAGTAGAACCTTTGGGAAGACTTGGGGAAAGTCTTTGCGATCTTGCTGTAAAAAACAGAAACTTTAGCGCTCACGAGATTAGCTTCAACTTTTTACTGGAGAGTGCTATTTAGTTGATTCTTTTTGAAGATGATTAATAGATAAATTCCTCACGTCCAGAAATTTATTTAAGAATTTTTGGAGTTCCAGAAGTTTGCGTTAGTTACAGATTATTACAGACTGTTCTGTTTTTGACAGATTCTGTTTTTCGTGTGTTGTTTGCTTATTTTGATGAATCTATGGTTAGTAAAATAGTTTATAAACCATAGAGAAGTTGGAATACAGTAGGTTTAACACCAATATAAATAAAGAATGAGTTAATTATAGTACCTTGAAGTGGTGTTTTGTTTCTGTAGAAAATCTTTTCACTTCTGGACCAGAAATACACTTTGTACAGCAAGTGCATTTTTTCTTGAGCTTTTGGCCTTGAGATTTCTTGAGCTTAAAGACCTTCCTAAGAAACCCTAAACCCTAGGAGATTGTGACACCCCAAAATTTTGACCTTGTTCTATAAATTAAAATCTTACCAGGAAATAAAACTTTTCCATTTATCTTCTGATATTATGGGTTTTTACCTCAAGTAGAACTTTCCAAAAGTATTATTGGATTTTTGTATGCTCTCTCTATGAAACAATTCTTTATCAGTGGATTTAATTGCAAGATTTGTTTTTCCCTGAGCTTTATTCTTTTAAAAAGATTTTTCATGATTTTGGGGCCTGATTTTGCACTGCAACCATTTGACAAGTGCATTTAAAATTTCCACCAAAATTTGGGGATGTCATGTGATGTTTCCACATCACTTTTATGCAAAAATACCTTTTGGTCATTGGAGATTTTGAGCTCTACACCAACTTTTCCAATCTGGTCCAGTAGACATTTTTGCACTGCAGCCCATTTAAATATTTCTTTAAAAATTCTACCAAGTGTTTGGAGATGTCAATAGATGCATATAATTCAACTTCATGCAAAAACCCAGTGTGGTTCTTTGAAAAATTTGAGTGAATCAACCTCTTTTTCATTCTGGTTCAGTTTGATGATTTGTACTGCAACCCTATTTTATTTTGCTCTAGTGACCTTGAGCTTTTTCCTGCTGGTAGCCCTCCCTACAAAACCCTTAAGTCCAGGAGAATGGACCCATTGGAGGACTTTAAGTGCATGCAATGAGACCTCTTTCTTTCTGTCCAAAACTGTAGTTTTGCAAAACTTACACTATCAAGTTTCTGGTTTTGCCCAAATGATCTTGCCATCATCACCTACATCTAGAGAGACCCTGATCTGGAGATTTTGACCACTCCAAGAGTTGCCTAGATGCACTTGGCATTCTGTCGAACGCTTGGTGTGCACAGTCAGTTTTGGGCATGTTTCCTAGTTTACACTATGATCTTGTTCCACTGACCCAGCAACCTTGTCCACTAAGCTCCCAGCCATCCCTACCCTAGTCCTGTTAATTGCCAGCCTCCCCCTCGCGCTCTAGGCTGCCCTGGCATTTCGTCGAGCATGTCCCGTGCGTGCTCTGGGCGCGCCCAGAGCGCACGTTTTGCACGCGCGCACACTGAGCCGCCGCGTCGCACTGCCGCCCTCGTCGCGTCCCGTCCCTGGCCCCTGCTCGCCTACAGAACATCGCACTACCCTCGCCCCCTCTCCACGCCACCTCTAGCACCCTAGAGCGCCGCTGGCAGATCTCTTGGCGGCACGCTGGCGTCGGCAGCGAGCTCCTGCCATGGTCGGCGCCGCCCAAGCCACCCGCGCGCGCCAGCTGCCCCTGTGAACAGCCCGAGCTCATCCACTTGCTTGTCGGCACACGCTCGTCGCCGCCACGACGCCCTGCAGCTACAGAACGGCGACTCGTCGTCGTTCTTTTCCATCGACGCGGAGCCAGCCCCGTCGCGCTATAAAAGGAGGCCCCGAACTCAACTGAGCACTCAGGCAACCCCAGGCCACCCCCATAGTACCCCCGCAGCCAGCAATCGACTGGGAAGGGACTCCTTCCTCGTCTCCGGCCAGTTCGGCCGCCGCCGAGCTCCGGTGCAATACGTCGCAGCCAGGCCCTCCCCCTTCCATCCAACACCACCAGACGTCTCCCCATAGTCTTGCGGAGCTGCCCAGCACCTCAGCCTCGACCAAGGACCACCATAGCCCGAAACCCACTTTGTTCCCGAACCGTCGTCTGCCGCGGAGCTCGCCGCCGGTGACTTCCTCCGTCCCCACTTGCCCAACGACCACCGGGAGGACCGCCTCGGTCTGGCGGGTCCATCCCTGCCCTCAGGTGCCCTCGAAGAGCCGCCGTTCGTCGACGGCGATCGCCGGAGGCCTGCCACCGTTTGGGCAGAGAGAGGAGGGAGGGAAGACCAGTCAAACCTGACCAGTGGGGCCCCTGGACCCACTGTCAGCGACCCGCGCGCCCGTCCTCTCTGGTTAAGTGAAAGCGCGAAAGTCTAGAGTACGTCTTCTCTGCTTCGAAAGCGTATTTTCCCCGAAGCGTTTTCCTTTTTCTGATTTTATTAAAACAGAACTTTGACTGATCTTTGACTGGCTATATCTTTTAAAATAAAACTCCAAATGAGTTGATTCTTTTTCCTACCTCTCCCAAATTTCATCTAGTTTATTTTAAGATTTATTCCAAAAATATTTGAGACAACTTTTTGTACTGTGTTTGAAATATTTTTTATTTGCATATTTCTCAAAATAGGAAAATGGAGAGAAGAGAAAGCTTTCAAAAAGTGCACCCTTTGCATACTCTTGAAGGCAAGCATTCTGAACTCTGGCATGATATTTTTTGGGTGGTGTCTTGATGCGGTTACAACATCACTTTAACTTGGAGCGTACGTTATTTTTATGTGACGATGAAGTCACACGCATGAGTGCATATTGGAGATGATTTGCTGTTATTAATGGATATGTTGGTGGTAGTGATCATCCTCGTGAGCTCCTTATGCATGCCGGAAGGAAGCCGGGAAAGTCGTGGTCTTGGGTAGACACGAGCTTGTCCCTTGTTCCTCGTCGAGACGAGTATGTCCGGCATGGCATGGTGAGGCTTGATGAGTGGTGAGTTTATCTGTTATTGGTAATATTGTTGGGGAATACTTGGATCACTTGAGTCGGTCGTAGGTCGAGTCTTGTTCAGTAACTTCCCCTACTTGTTGTGTACTACCACCTGTCCCTGTCGCAGACCGGGTATGGTTCAGTAAGTTGTCAACCCCTTACCAAAGCACACACCGTACAGAGAGGCCATGGTGGAAGATACCGGGTGCATCCGGTAGGCATGCCACCTGGTCTGGGGGCATGGGTGTTTCCGGTTGGGACCGAGAGGGGGGCACCCCTTAGAGCGCGCGTATATAAATTTGATCCCATGCTATGTCGAGGTTGTAGCATCCCCACTTAGAGTTTTGCTTGGCAGGTGTCGTGGGTGATTCCAGACACCGGTAAGTTAAGCTGGTGTGTGCAGGTCAGGCGTGTTTTCAATTAAAAGGCCATAGGCGGTATTAGTCCCGATGGACTAGGTAAATCCATTACTCGTGGGTAAAGAGTACGCCCTCTGCAGAGGTCATATCTTTTTGGATAGCCTTGTTCTTTGGTAAGGACTTTAGTCTGAGATGGATCATAGTAACGTTTTTTTTTCGGATGGAGACACGGTTAAACTGGATCATAGCAACGGCATTCGGATGGAAAACGGCTACACTAGAATCTAGTGACGGTCATCGGATGGAGAAACGGCTAGACTAGATTTTGTTTATGACCTGTGTCATGTGAGGATTATGATTATTATTATTATGGACTAACCCTTTACGTTATTTGATTTTTTTTTGAGTATCCCTGGGACGGTTCTACCTCCTGGATATTCACTTTGATTTTTCTGTATAAGCCCTTTATGTGGTGTCGCTCAGACGCCCGACTGCGGCATGTTTGTTGTTTATTCTTTATAAGCCCTTTATGTGGTGTCGCTCAGACGCCCGACTGTGGCATGCTTGTTATTTACTTATTCTTTATAAGCCCTTTATGTGGTGTCGCTCAGACGCCCGACTGCGGCACTGTTAATTTATTTGCACCCTTTCGAGGAGTCATTTCAGACACTCGATCAGTACGTTCTATTCCTATTCCCGTATTGCATATTCATATTTTTTCCCGCATGCGTGCGTCACGGTTTATGTGGTGACAGACGTCACCATCATAAAATATTTCGGAGCATGTTTGATATATTATACCCGTGTTGTTAATGTTTGCGAGTACATTCAAACGTACTCACTAGCTTGTCCCTGGCTATTGTCTTGGCCAGATTTCGCGCATGGAGATAGCGTTGCGATGACAGCCCCGGCACCCATGTAAAGGTGATAGCAGCCTCGCGAAGATAGGAGTTATCCTGGTCAGCTGTTCTTGTGGGAAATGGAGTCCCATAGACGCAGACGTACCGCAAACCGCTTCTGACATCAACCGCTAGAAACCAAGTGTTGTACTCCTGGGCCACAATGGTCTTGTACTACATATTTTGTACTTTGCTTGGAATCCTTGTATCAAGTTGGTGCCTCATCAGCTAACAGTAATCCTGGGGCTGGTGAGCACAAAGGCCGTTTTCTGGGAAATTATATCCCGAAAATCCGGTCGTGACAGAGATTAGCCCTAATGGCCTTCTAGAAGGTGGCCAAACTTGGCGACCAAGTTTCTGACCAGAAACTTGCCAGCTTGGTAGAGTCGCGTCTGGTCGGCCTGGGTATGATCCATCACCTCTCCTATACGTAGCACTGCACGGTCGAGCTCGTAGACAAGGTTTGGCCGCTCCTGGCCGTCGTTTTGGCCATGCCGGCTTGGTGAACGCGCGAGGACACAACGCCTGGCAGCGTCTCGATGCGATCTAGTTGGCGCTTTGCGTTTTGTTTCGCGCGTGTGCATGCAAGCGCTCACCTCCGACTGCCGCAACGTGCCACAACCCTCGACCCATCACCCATGACCCCTCCCTGGCGCTCACCGCCGCCAGAGCCGCCGCAGCAAGCCCAGTCAAGTCGCGGCCAAAATGGCACAGTGCACGCGTGTGCTTCTCCCCATCTCAAACCGCCTCCTATGCTCGTCCGCGAGCGTGGGCAAGCGCCGGCGTTGACGCTGCACCCTGTCCCCTCGCGTTGGAGCCTCTCGTCGACGTTCGCCGCGTGTCCAGAGTGCTCCGACGGTGACACGTCCCCCCTTCTGCTCGGCTATATAAAGCCACCCCGCCTCCCTTGCTAGCCACGCACCACTCCACACCACCTCCATGAACACGTAGACAAGGAGAAGCCCGGTCGGGCAGGCCTCTGGCCGTCGCCCCGACCCGAGGACTCCGGCGATCCCTGCAGGCCAGCTGCCGCTCTCCAGGGCCTCTCGAGCTCAAGCAGCTGCTTGGGCAGGGCCTGGGTGGTCTGCTGGAGCTGCCTGGACCCCGCCAAGCCCTCGGAGCTACCTCTAGCCACCGTCTTCCACCGCTCCGGCGAATCCCGTCCGCCACCGAAGCTTGCGAGCTCGACTGCGACCAGCTCCGTCCACCTTTCTCCAAGCCACGGGTACGGCCAGGTGCACCGCGAGCCCCGCTTCCGATCTATCCCTCTAGCCTAGCCCCAAACCCCCTCGTCGCCGGCATGAGCTCCGGCGAAGCACCGCCTCCCCTCTGATATTGATCCCCTTCTCTCTCTCCTGACTGGTGGGGCCCAGTGTCAGCCTCACCACTCCCGAAGTGGTACGAGTGGAGGCGCACTCCCACTTTACGCCTTCGACGTCACCCCCCCAAATTTTCTATTTATTCAAATTTAATTCAGAAATTTGACTAAACTTTGACCAGCCACCATTTCTAAACCATAAGTCCAAATGAATTGATTCTTTTTGCATTGTCTTTGTTACAGAAAGCTCTAGCAGCACACCAAAAGGTGGATTTTTCCTTGCTGTCTAGAATTTCTGGTGATTTTCAGAATGTGTTTTGACATTTATTCTTGTGGTTTCAAAATATTTTCAGAAGGAGGATCTTGCCTTGAAGCTAACCAGGAGGAGTGTGACCCTCCTCTGCACTAAGGCAAGCCACACCATCATTTGGATGGTGTTATTTCAATATCTATGATTTTCTACTTGAATATGAGTCTTTATTTGCATTTAAAATTTGATAAATTAATATGGTTGATTGCTAGTTGTTTTATGATGCTTGATATGCTTGTTTTAGCTTCTGGTTGAGTTCATAGAATTGTTTGGCTAAGTAGAGTAAGATTTTGCACTAGATATTTTGTTATGGAAAGTTATGGTAGCTATTTTTGCTAGTAATAGTTTCCAACTAAATGGTGAACTAATAAAAATGTTGTTTGTAGATAAAATGAGTTATAACCAGAGAAGTTTCTGATCTTAGTATTGCAAGATTGTTATGTTCCTTGTTTTGATCCGTGCTTAAGAGTTGCTTGCTCTGTGTGACGAGTAGTTGCATGATTTCCGGTATGATGCCATGAGTAGTAATAAAAAGTTTTTCTGAAAGTTATTACTTGATTAAGTTCAACCTGAATATGATGTTGATCACATCATGGTGCCACTGAATCGGGTTTTTAATTCAGTGCGGCCACATTTACCTAATGGGAAGTTCTTGATTCGGTCCTTTGTCGTGGCTCTCACCGGTGCCTCCCACGAGGGAAGGTTATGGGCGTGCATACCCTGGCCCGGTAGGCAGACATAACCTTGTGTGCTCGTTTTGTTTTTATGGTACCTTGTCCCTGTTTGGGACCGTTTTGCCACGACGGTGGCCGTTGGTGTCTTTGGTAGACACGGGGCCACCCAAGACCTAGCCCTGAGAGGGAGACGGTCGGAGTGGCCGGGGGGAGTGCATGGCAAAGGGAGGGTTTCGTCGGAATACTTTGGTCCACCCAAATGGGGGTACGAGGCCAGGTATTCTGTAGTGTGGGTAAAGTGCGCTACCTCTGCAGAGTGTATTTAATCTATCGATAGCCGCGCCCTCGGTTATGGGCAAGACTCGGGAGTAAGTCACACCATGGATCAACTTTTATAATTAATCTTGCAAACTAGTAATTGTTGTGATGCATTGTTTCGTGGTGAACCTTGAACACTCGAGGTGTTCATGAGTGATTGGTTTCAGGTGTGACCCCGGTGTGGTCACCGTTTGGTTACGAGGTAACCGTCTGGTAAGCTAGTCCGTGTGACTCGGTGCGCTGTTTGGTTGCTTTGCATAGCTTTGCATTTGTAGTAATTTCTTGCATTAATTTAACTTGATTAATTATCATGATATTGTCTGTCATCGTGCTTATGTTTGTTGTGAGCTTGCAAGTACATTCAATGTACTGACCTGGCGTGTCATGCCAGCTTTCAGGCAAGTTGATTCGCATCGGAGCGCATCTCGTGTCTAGGCCGTGTCCACGTTGGTGTCCCTGTGCCATGGAATTCCGCTACGTCGTTCTTCCGCTGCCGCGTAGTTTCGTGTGATCGAGGCCCTAGCCATGTTCATTAAATAATGTACATACTGTCCAGCAGCACCGTGTGTGCCGCTTGGCCTCGAATCTAGATGTAATATCAGACCTTTGTACCATGCTAGTATCAATAAAGCGGTTATTTCTGTACCATGTTGTTGTGTATTGCCAGAAGACTCGATCTCTGGGCTGGCAATGCAGGGTAAACCGGTTGCTCTGAGCCGGGGTGCCACAACGCTTGGTATCAGAGCCGCGCTGATTGGAGGACACGCTAGACTAGTAGTTGCGTTAGTAAAATGGTAGATAGTTTCGTTTGAGTGCCGGTAGACATAGGAATTGGTTGTTGCATTGCATGCATGACTTATTGTTGTTATTACTAACTGTATGGTTTGTGACTGTAGATGGCACCAGTACCGATCTTGTACCATCCTGAGCTAGCTCCGTGCACATCGCCGCACCTGCTTTAGAATGTGTGGCGACGACTATCCAGAGGGTGCTGATCCAGAGTATCGGGTGTATCGCCAGCATCTGGCTGGTGCATTGTATGAGTATTATGCTAAGGTCAGTCTACACCACAGTTCCCCATCCAGCGCTTACACAGTTCCCCATCCAGCGCTTACACTCATTCGTCTAAGGGTGGTCTTGCTTCTATGCCATCTCAGGCGGTTCAGTTTGCTGCTATCGAGGCTCTTGTAGACTTGCGCTACAATGAGGTTTGGATGCACACCCACCCTGGACTTTTCTTCTACCCATCTCTGCACGAGAATGGGCGTATCTGCTTTCCTTTGATTAATCCGGCGTGCGATCGTCCCACTAGCCACCTTGCACACTACATCACCGCTAGCTATCTCCTTAACTATGAGTTAGCTCGGGAGCTCTCACGCGCTCGCGCCGCTCTCGCTGCTGCTCGTATAAGGAACCCTCTTCCCGCTGTCATCTACACTTCTGCTCCTCCCACCTCCGTTCCTACGACGACCTCGCAGGGTACCGTTAACCCTTTGACGGTGAACCCTCGCAGCGCTCCTGCTGCATGGTCTTCTTTTGTCGCTACTCCTGCCGCTCCTATGCTTAGATCCCATCCCCCGCCTGCCCCTGAGGGAGAGCCCTCAAGGCTGCACCAGCGCACCTCTCTTCCCCCGGAGGTCTCTACTATCAGTTTAGGATCTGGGTCCGGCTCAGGAGACGAGCCTGCAGCAGCACCATCCGAGCAGTAGATCGTTAGAGTATCGGGGTAGTCATGAGCATGATGTATGGATGTAATCGCACTTGTCATGATGTGTAGTTTCATGTACGAGGGTAGTAGACCCATTGCGATGTTTATTTTCATGTTGGGACTATGTATAATTATGTTGGACTCTTTTTCGACTTGGTTTTATTCACTGCTTTCTTTCGGGATTTGTCATTGGTTTTTCCCCAATTTTGAAATTTTCTCATCATGGTTGCTATGTATTGGGAAAACGAAAAATAGGATGCCGCATGGAGGCAGCAGCAGTCAATCTGGTGAGGATGTCCCTGTCTGTCATTCCGCAAGACAGGCAGGACATTCCCCTGAACCATACCAGCCACCTCCGCCTCCACCGCCACAACCGCCTTCCACCGAGCAAATCCTGCGAATGTTTGAAGAAAGAAGGAGCAACAATCTGCTGGAAATACTGAAAAGTGTACAAGTTATGGTTGGGCAGAATGGAAACCAGAATGGCCATCATTCCAAGCTATCAGATTTTCAGCGAACCAAGCCTCCCAGTTTTAGCCATGCTACTGATCCTTTGGACGTTGACGACTGGCTAAGGACTATTGAAAGAAAACTGGAAATTGCTCGCACAGACGACGGAGACAAGGTTCCCTTCGCAACGCATTATCTCAAAGGAGCTGCCGCTATATGGTGGGATAATGCCAAAGCAATATGGCCTGCCGACGAGGAAATTACTTGGACAAAATTCAAGGATCATTTCCGCAAATATCATATTCCCACCGGAGTCATGAAGATCAAGCAACGCAAATTTCTCGCTCTCACTCAAGGCAGCATGACCGCCGCCGAGTATCTGAATAAATTTAACCATCTGGCCCGTTATTCTCTCCACGATGTGGCCACAGAAGAGCGGAAGATCGACCGATTCCTTGGAGGCCTACATCAACATCTCCAGTGCACTCTTAGTTGTTTGATTTCCCGGACTTCCTGACTCTGGTGAACAAGGCCCTCATCGCCGAGAGGGAATACAAGCTCCTGCACAACAACAAGCCAGCTGCTAATGACCACAAGCGCAAATTCGAGCCCAAGAAGGATATGCAACCAGTGCAAAAGGCTTGTACATGGCAACAGACTCAGGTGGAGTACAAACCCAATTGGCAGCAGAACGTCAACAAGACTACTACACAAGTCAAGAATGTCGTGACCAGCCCGGTGCGCGACGATTGCCAGCGCAACAATTCGTGCTTTAGTTGTGGTCAAACCGGACACTACGCCCGACAGTGTCCCAAGAACACCAAGCACGTCGCTCCATTTCAGCCGCAAGTCAACTACATGGAGCAGTATTCCGCCCCCGATATAATCCAAGGGCAAGTTCATCACATCTCCGCAGACGAAGCCCAAGAGGACCCGGAAGTCATCATTGGTATGTTTCTCGTTAACGACATACCCGCCGTAATTTTATTTGACTCTGGGGCTTCCCACTCTTTCATTTCGTGGAGTTTTGCTTCCCAAAATGTTTTTTCTTACTCGATTTTGGGAAAACACATGCTGGTACAATCCCCGGATCCCTCCTCAGAAGCAATCTCGTCTGCCGAAATTTGGAGATTAACATCAAGGGCGTCAAGTTTCCAACATCGTTGATAATCATCGATTCCAACAAATTGGATGTCATTCTGGGCATGAATTGGTTAACCCAATACCAAGTCTGCATCAGCTGTGCAACCAGAGAAGTTACCGTGAAAAATATGGAAGGTCGCACTACCAGTTTTTATGCCCGCAAGCGCATCCCCATGAAGGATATGGTTTTCGCAGCCGTGACAGAAGAGGTGGAATTAATCCCAGTGGTCAGTGAGTATCCAAATGTATTTCCTGAAGAATTGCCTGGCATGCCACCAGACCGGGAATTGGAGTTCGCTATTGACCTAGTGCCTGGAACCACCCCGATACATAAGAAATATTGTCGGATGCCCTCCTAAGAATTGGTGGAATTGAAGAAACAACTGGATGAGATGCTGCAAAAAGGATACATTCGTCCAAGCTCTTCCCCATGGGGATCACCAGCAATCTTCGTGGACAAAAATGATGGCAGTCTACGAATGTGTGTAGACTACCGACAGCTGAATGACGTCACCATTAAAAACAAGTATCCACTGCCGAGGATTGACGACCTGTTTGATCAACTCAGTGGGGCCAAAGTATTCTCAAAGATTGATTTGAGGGTGGGATATCATCAACTCAAGATTAAGAAGGAAGATATTCCTAAGACCGCGTTCACCACTCAGTACGGTCTTTACGAATACACTGTTATGTCCTTCAGCCTCACCAACGCTCCTGCATTCTTTATGCATATGATGAACAAGGTGTTTATGGACTTCTTGGACAAGTTTGTGGTGGTGTTCATTGATGACATCCTCATTTACTCCAAAAGCAAGGACGAACATAAGGAACATCTTCGTGCAGTTCTGCAACGGCTTCGTGATCATCAACTGTATGCCAAATTCAGCAAATGTGAGTTTTGGCTCCAGCAAGTGGGATTCCTTGGACATATCCTCTCGGTGGAAGGAATCTTGGTGGACCCAAGCAAGGTAAAAGATGTACTTGATTGGTCCGCACCCACCACCGTCTCAGAAATCCAGAGTTTCCTTGGACTGGCCGGATATTATCGCCGTTTTATCGAAGGATTTTCCAAGATCGCCAAGCCAATGACTGAGCTCCTCAAGAAGGACAAGAAGTTCGTATGGACTGAAGACTGCGAACGGAGCTTCAATGAGTTAAAAACCTGACTGACATTGACACCCGTATTAACTCTTCCAGATATCTACCGCAGTTTCGATGTTTACTGCGACGCCTCCAGAAAAGGACTGGGGTGTGTACTCATGCAAGATGGCAAAGTGGTGGCCTATGCATCTCGCCAACTGCGACAATATGAAGGAAACTATCCTACTCATGATTTGGAATTGGCCGCAGTGGTGCATGCTTTGAAAATCTGGAGACATTATCTGATTGGAAAGAAGTGCCAGATATTCACCGACCATAAAAGTCTCAAGTATATATTCACTCAGCCCGACTTGAACCTTCGACAGCGAAGATGGCTCGAGTTGGTTAAGGACTATGACCTCGGAATAAATTATCACCCGGGCAAAGCTAATGTGGTGGCTGACGCCCTCAGCCGCAAACCAGCCAACCTCAATGCCTTAATGGATTACTTGCCTCCAGAGCTCTATGAAGAACTCATGCAGCTAAATTTGGTAATCACCGACGCCCGTCTTACCAATATATTGGAAGTTGCTCCTACTCTCGAAGAAGAAATCCGCAGAGCTCAAGTGGATGATAAGGTGTTACGGATATATGTTCGGGAGCTGCACCAAGGGCAAGCATCGGATTTCACTACGGATCAGCAAGGTTCGCTAAGGTTCCGAGGAAGACTTTGCGTACCCAACCAAGACAGTCTGAGGAAGAAAATATTGGTGGAAGCACATGAAGCACCATACTCAATTCATCCCGGTGGTACCAAGATGTATGAGGATCTTCGTCAGATATTTTGGTGGGATGGAATGAAGAAAGACATCGCGTATTTTGTGGCCTGCTGTGATATCTGCAATAAGGTAAAGGCGGAACACCAAAAACCCGCCGGACTCCTCCAGCCTCTGCCGGTATCCCAATGGAAATGGGAAGATATTGCATGGATTTCATCACCGGATTACCAAGGTCTCATCGAGGAAACGATGCGATATGGGTCATAGTGGACACTCTAACCAAGGTGGCACACTTCCTACCCATCCGGACCACATACCGTGCAAATCAACTTGCACAGCTATATGTATCAAGAATCGTCAGTCTGCATGGAGTACCCATGACTATCACCTCCGACAGGGGATCTCTATTCACATCCGCATTTTGGTCCCGACTTCATCAAGCCTTGGGGACCGCTCTGAAGTACAGCACGGCTTACCATCCTCAGACAGATGGACAGACTGAGCGAGTAAATCAAATACTCGAAGATATGCTCCGGGCATGTACATTGGCCCAAGGAACCAAGTGGGAAGACTATCTTCCCTACGCCGAGTTTTCCTACAACAACAGTTTCCAGGCCAGCTTAAAGTTGTCACCCTATGAAGCCCTGTATGGCCGGAAATGCCGCACCCCATTAAATTGGTCTCAAACCAGAGATAGCCATATTTTCAAGACAGATTTAATGCTCGAAGCAGGGAAGCAAGTCAAGGAAATCCGAGACAGACTACAACTGGCCAAATCCCGACAAAAGAGCTACTATGATGCCAAACATCGTCAGATCAGCTTCGAACCCGGAGAACACGTATATCTCCGAGTCACCCCTATGAAAGGAGTCAAGAGGTTTCAGACCCGAGGAAAATTGGCACCTAGATATATCGGTCCATTCCCCGTCATGGCCAGAGTCGGAACAGTTGCCTACCAGTTGGAATTGCCACCAGAATTGTCAGAAGTACACAACGTGTTTCACATCTCACAGCTAAGAAGATGCATCTCGCCACCGGAGAAAAGGACTGATATGTCAGAGATAGAATTGGCTAAGGATTTGACTTATGAGGAAAAGCCAATCAGAATATTGGATCAGACAGAAAGGGTCACTCGTAGCAAAGAGATAAGATTTTACAAGGTTCAGTGGGAGCATCACACCGAAGAAGAAGCAACCTGGGAAAGAGAGGAATTTTTAAGGACTGCATACCCAGAATGGTTTTCCCAAGCAACCGAATCTCGAGGACGAGATTCATCCTAAGTGGGGGAGGTTTGTGACAGCCTGGATTTTGCATTCTATCTTTTTACCGGACTTGCCTTCTCTCTCTTTCCGGACTTGGTTTTCATCGTGGTTTTTGCCCTGATTTGATTTGGATTTTTGGATCAATTCAAATGGACTTGTCACTTGGGCATATCCTTAGCTTTCACCCAAGTGACCTATCTACCTTATTCCTCCCACAAATTCCCAAAATAATAAAATGAATATTTTTCCTAAAAGGAAAATATTCATTTTTCTCTCTTAAGCTCATTTCAGAACTTTGTGCTCCAAAGCAACCTCAATTTTTCTTGCTCAGAAAAATCTGAGATAATTCCTAAATATTCTTAGGACCATGGAACATCTTCCCATGCAAAAATATTGCATCACTTTTTGTAATATTTTTGCTGTAGAAAATATTTTCACTTCTCGACCAGAAATGCACTTTATACAGCAAGTGCATTTTTTCTTGAGCTTTTGGCCTTGAGATTTCATGAGCTTAAAGACCTTCCTAAGAAACCCTAAAAACCAGGAGACTAGCCCTAATGGCCTTCTAGAAGGTGGCCAAACTTGGCGACCAAGTTTCTGACCAGAAACTTGCCAGCTTGGTAGAGTCGCGTCTGGTCGGCCTGGGTATGATCCATCACCTCTCCTAGACGTAGCACTGCACGGTCGAGATCGTAGACAAGGTTTGGCCACTCCTGGCCGTCGTTTTGGCCATGCCAGCTTGGTGACCTCGCGAGGACAAGGCGCCTGGCAGCGTCTCGACGCGCTCTGGCTGGCGCTTTGCGTTCTATTTCGCGCGTGTGCATGCAAGCACTCGCCTCCGACTGCTGCAATGTGCCACAACCCTCGACCCATCACCCATGACCCCTCCCTGGCGCTCGCCGACGCCGGAGCCGCCGCAGTAAGCCCGGTCAAGTCGCGACCAAAACGGCACAGTGCGCGCGTGTGCTTGTCCCCATCTCAAACCGCCTCCTGTGCTCATCCCCGAGCGTGGGCAAGCGTCGGCGTTGACGCTGCACCCTGTCCCCTCGCGTTGGAGCCTCTCGTCGATGTTCACCGCGTGTCCAGAGCGCTCCAGCAGCGACACGTCCCCTTCCTCTGCTCCGGCTATATAAAGCCACCCCGCCTCCCTTGCTAGCCACGCACGACTCCACACCACCTCCACGAACACGTAGACGAGCAGAAGCCCGGTCGAGCAGGCCTCTGGCCATCGCCCCGACCCGAGGACTCCGGCGATCCCCGCAGGCCAGCTACCGCTCTCCAGGGCCTCTCGACCTCAAGCAGCTACTTGGGCAGGGCCTGGGTGGTCTGCTGGAGCTGCCTGGACCCCGCCAAGCCCTCGGAGCTGCCTCTAGCCATCGTCTTCCACCTCTCCGGCGAACCCCGTCCGCCACCGAAGCTTGCGAGCTCGACTGCGACCAGCTCCGTCCACCTTTTGCCAAGCCACGGGTACGGGCAGGTGCACCGCGAGCCCCGCTTCCGATCTATCCCTCTAGCCTAGCCCCAAACCCCCTTGTCGCCGGCATGAGCTCCGGCGAAGCAGCGCCTCCCCTCTGATATCGACCCCCTTCTCTCTCCTGACTGGTGGGGCCCAGTGTCAGCCTCACCACTCGCGCCCGAAGCGGTATTAGTGGAGGCGCACTCCCACTTTACGCCTTCGATGTCACCCCCCCCAGGATTTTCTATTTATTCAAATTTAATTCAGAAATTTGACTAAACTTTGACCAGCCACCATTTCTAAACCATAAGTCCAAATGAATTGATTCTTTTTACATTGTCTTTGTTACAAAAAGCTCTAGCAGCACACCAAAAGGTGGATTTTTCCTTGCTATCTAGAATTTCTGGTGATTTTCAGAATGTGTTTTGAAATTTATTCTTGTGGTTTTAAAATATTTTCAGAAGGAGGATCCTGCCTTGAAGCTAACCAGGAGGAGTGTGACCCTCCTCTGCACTAAGGCAAGCCACAGCATCATTTGGATGGTGCTATTTCAATATCTATGATTTTCTACTTGAATATGAGTCTTTATTTGCATTTGAAATTTGATAAATTAATATGGTTGATTGCTAGTTGTTTTATGATGCTTGATATGCTTGTTTTAGCTTCTGGTTGAGTTCATAGAATTGTTTGGCTAAGTAGAGTAAGATTTTGCACTAGATATTTTGTTATGGATAGTTATGGTAGCTATTTTTGCTAGTAATAGTTTGCAACTAAATGGTGAACTAATAAAAATGTTGTTTGTAGATAAAAATGAGTTATAACCAGAGAAGTTTCTGATCTTAGTATTGCAAGATAGTTATGTTGCTTGTTTTGATCCATGCTTAAGAGTTGCTTGCTCTGTGTGACGAGTAGTTGCATGATTTCCGGTATGATGCCATGAGTAGTAATAAAAAGTTTTTCGGAAAGTTATTACTTGATTAAGTTCAACCTGAATATGATGTTGATCACATCATGGTGCCACTGAATCGGGTGTTTAATTCAGTGCGACCACATTTACCTAATGGGCAGTTCTTGATTCGGTCCTTTGTCGTGGCTCTCACCGGTGCCTCCCGCGAGGGAAGGTTATGGGCGTGCATACCCTGGCCCAGTAGGCAGACATAACCTTGTGTGCTCGTTTTGTTTTTATGGTACCTTGTCCCCGTTTGGGACCGTTTTGCCACGACGATGGCCGTTGGTGTCTTTGGTAGACACGGGGCAACCCAAGACCTAGCCCTGAGAGGGAGATGGTCGGAGTGGCGGGGGAGAGTGCATGGCAAAGGGAGGGTTTCATCGGAATACTTTGGTCCACCCGAATGGGAGTACGAGGCCAGGTATACCGTAGTGTGGGTAAAGTGCGCTACCTCTGCAGAGTGTATTTAATCTATCGATAGCCGCGCCCTCGGTTATGGGCAAGACTCGGGAGTAAGTCACACCATGGATCAACTTTTATAATTAATCTTGCAAACTAGTAATTGTTGTGATGCATTGTTTCGTGGTGAACCTTGAACACTTGAGGTGTTCTTGAGTGATTGGTTTCAGGTGTGACCCCGGTGTGGTCACCGTTTGGTTACGAGGTAACCGTCTGGTAAGCGAGTCCGTGTGACTCGGTGTGCTATTTGGTTGGTTTGCATAGCTTTGCATTTGTAGTAATTTCTTGCACTAATTTAACTTGATTAATTATCATGATATTGTCTGTCATCGTGCTTATGTTTGTTGTGAGCTTGCAAGTACATTCAATGTACTGACCTGGCGTGTCATGCCAGCTTTCAGGCAAGTTGATTCGCATCGGAGCGCATCTCGTGTCTAGGCCGTGTCCACGTCGGTGTCCCTGTGCCATGGAATTCCGCTACGTCGCTCTTCTGCTGGCGCATAGTTTCGTGTGATTGAGGCCCCAACCATGTTCATTAAATAATGTACATACTGTCCAGCAGCACCGTGTGTGCCGCTTGGCCTCGAATCTCGATGTAATATCAGACCTTTGTACCACGCTAGTATCTATAAAGCAGTTATTTCTGTACCATGTTGTTGTGTATTGCCAGAAGACTCGTTCTCTGGGCTGGCAATGCAGGGTAAACCGATTGCTCTGAGCCGGGGTGCCACATAAAGCTTGGGGATGCCCCGGAAGGCTTCCCTCTTTCATCTTCGTCCATCGGTAACTTTACTTGGAGCTATATTTTTATTCACCACATGATATGTGTTTTGTTTGGAGCGTCTTGTATGATTTAAGTCTTTGCTTTTAGTTTACCACAATCATCCTCGCTGATCACACTTTTGAGCGAGACACGCATGATTCGGAATTTATTAGAATACTCTATGTGCTTCACTTATATCTTTTGAGCTATATAGTTTTTTTGCTCTAGTGCTTCACTTATATCTTTTAGAGCACGGCGGTGGTTTGTTTTTATAGAAACTATTGTTCTGTCATGCTTCACTTATATTATTTTGAGAGTCCTAGAAAACAGCATGGTAATTTTCTTTAATTGTGAAATTAGTCCTAATATGAGAGGCATCCAAGATTAGTAAAAACTTTCTTATAAGTGCGTTGAATACTAAGAGAAGTTTGATGCTTGATAATTGTGGTGATCTTAAAGTTGTGCTAGTTGAGTGGTTATGAATTTGAGAAATACTTGTGTTAAAGTTTGTGATTCCCGTAGCATGCACGTATGGTGAACCGTTATGTGATGAAGTCGGAGCATGATTTATTTATTGATTGTCTTCCTTATGAGTGGCGGTCGGGGACGAGCGATGGCCTTTTCCTACCAATCTATCCCCCTAGGAGCATGCGCGTAATACTTTGTTTTGATAACTAATAGATTTTTGCAACAAGTATATGAGTTCTTTATGACTAATGTTGAGTCCATGGATTATATGCACTCTTATCCTTCCACCATTGCTAGCCTCTCTATTACCGCGCACTTTTCGCCGGTATCATACACCCGCCATATACCTTTCTCAAAACAGCCACCATACCTACCTATCATGGCATTTCCATAGCCATTTCGAGATATATTGCCATGCAACTTACCACCGTTCCATTTATTATGACACACTCCATCATTGTCATATTGCTTTGCATGATCATGTAGTTGACATCGTATTTGTGGCAAAGCCACCGTTCATTATCTTCATACATGTCACTCTTGATTCATTGCATATCCCGGTACACTGTCGGAGGCATTCATATAGAGTCATATTTTGTTCTAAGTATTGAGTTGTAATACTTTAGTTGTAAGTAAAGAAAAGTGTGATGATCATCATTATTAGAGCATTGTCCCAAGTGAGGAAAGGATGATGGAGACTATGATTCCCCCACAAGTCGGGATGAGACTCCGGACTAAAAAAAAGAG
Organism: Aegilops tauschii subsp. strangulata; assembly: GCF_002575655.3. Lineage (NCBI taxonomy): Eukaryota > Viridiplantae > Streptophyta > Magnoliopsida > Poales > Poaceae > Aegilops > Aegilops tauschii. The sequence goes on from NC_053039.3 coordinate 518,679,219, forward strand.
GCCATAAAAAAAAGAGAAAAGGCCCAACAATAAAAAAATGATAGAAAAGAGAGAAGGGACAATGCTACTATCCTTTTTCCACACTTGTGCTTCAAAGTAGCACCATGATCTTTATGATAGAGAGTCTCTTGTTTTGCCACTTTCATATACTAGTGGGAATTTTTCAATATAGAACTTGGCTTGTATATTCCAATGATGGGCTTCCTCAAAATGCCCTAGGTCTTCGTGAGCAAGCAAGTTGGATGCACACCCACTTAGCTTTATTTATTGAGCTTTCATACACTTATAGCTCTAGTGCATCCGTTGCATGGCAATCCCTACTCACTCACATTGATATCTATTAATGGGCATCTCCATAGCCCGTTGATACGCCTAGTTGATGTGAGACTATCTTCTCCTTTTTTTTCTTCTCCACAACCACCGTTCTATTCCACCTATAGTGCTATATCCATGGCTCACGCTCATGTATTGCGTGAAGATTAAAAAAGTTTGAGAACACCAAAAGTATGAAACAATTGCTTGGCTTGTCATCGGGGTTGTGCATGATTTAAATATTTTGTGTGGTGAAGATAGAGCATAGCCAGACTATATGATTTGAAGGGATAACTTTCTTTGGCCATGTTATTTTGAGAAGACATGATTGCTTTATTAGTATGCTTGAAGTATTATTACTTTTATATCAATATTAAACTTTTATCTTGAATCTTTCGGATCTGAATATTCATACCACAAATAAGATAATTACATTGAAAATTATGCCAAGTAGCATTCCACATCAAAAATTCTTGTAGCGACCCGACCAGAATGGATCAAGTCTCTGTGCTTAAGTGTCATCCCTGGATCGGTATGCTGACACACACAGTACTCGAGGATTTATAACAGAGGTAAATCACATGTATAAAATAACGTAAATACTATTACCTCAATCCAAATAGCGGAAGTAACAAGGTTGTGGATTCCCATCAACACCAACGGCAAAGTTGAGTGTAGAAATCGTAACCCTAACGTATCACTTACTCGTCGTAAGATATCCTGCAACATGAAACGTTGCAGCCCGAAAACGGGTCAGTACATTGAATGTACTGGCAAATTCACTCCATAGAGAAATGATGAACAAAGGCTATCACTACATGCATATATGGCTGGTGGAAAAGCTCTATGGTTATAATGTTTTTGCGAAAAGCCAATTTTTCGCTACTTCAAAGGAATAAATTTTATTTAACTATCATGGTGGTTGTGAAACATTGAGATGGTTGACAGCATCTCAATCCCAATTAAGTATCATCATTAACCCAACAATATTAATTAAAGTAACATGATGAGATCAACGGGATAATCCAAAAACTAGATACTCAAGATGTCCATAACCGGGGACACGGCTAACCATGATTAGTTTGTACACTCTGCAGAGGTTTGTGCACTTTTCCCCACAAGACTCGATCGCCTCCGTTTTATTTCTCGCACTGCATGATGTTTGAGAAACGGATGACCGAGACACAGTCTTTCAGAAACAATCACTCTTTACTCTGGATGGACCGGTACACCTACTTTCCCCTACATCTGCTAGTCCACCTCTTCAAGAGATCCTGTAACCTACTCAGCTATGCTAGAGCCCATAATAGCTTGTGGCTGCACACGGAAGTTTCTACCATTAATAATCTTATTATCCCTTTGAGCCTGGGTGGCGGACCTTATACATACAGACAACACTGGGTTCTCCAGGTGCCTCAATCCACCTAGATGTGAGTTTTAGTTGCCACCTTAAGTTGAACCATTAATAATCATCTCACATCTGTCATGAATATCACTCAAACCCAATCCACGTCTACGCATAGCATGGCATTGATAAAGCAACGTAGAAGTAACTCCCAAGGGTTTGATAATAAAAACAGGTAATAGGTACTACCTCAACTACTTCCCAATACCCACAGTTTAATTAGATCCTAACAATGCAATGTGTTTGAGGAAAACAGATCTAATGCAATAAAACTGGGTATGAACGGGGTATGATCAAAGTGTTACTTGCCTGCAATGATGATGAAGATGATTCGCACTCAAAACTCTTGATAGATCTACTCGTCACACTCCGGTCAATCTATCGCAAGCAAGCAATAGCAACCATACATAAGCAATCATTCAAGATCAGAAAGATTGGGAAAACAATTTGGAAACTTCAAAACCAAGCAAATAACTCTTGCAACATAAAACAATTTCTAACAGCACCAAAATTATGTGAATTTGGCCTTATCAGAAAGTTTAGGTCAAGAGCTTCGATTTGCAAAAAGAATCAACTCAAACGGAGCTACGGAACTCAAGTTATGATCAAAAGAAGATTCAAATACAAATCAGTTTGAATTCAAATTTTAAAACTTTCAAAAACATGTTTAAGTTGTTTTACTGGATAGAGGGGATTATAACGAAGACGTGGGCGTTGGTTTCATCGAAAACGGAGGTACGGATAAAAAGATATGATCAAAAGAAATTTGACTATGAAACAAATTTCGAAATTTGAAAATTAAAAAAAAATTGATGCGACAGGTTCACTGGATAGGTGAAAACAAGACGAAACTATAGACGCTGGTTTCATCTAATTTGGATGAACGAGTAAAAAGTTATGGCTATTTGAAAAATCAGGGCCAAACTGTTTTGCAGAAGAAAAAAATAGCTACGGATAAAAGAATTCTAGATCTAACGTATAAATACAGAAAACGAATAAATATACCTTTATAAGGTATAGAAAAGACGACTTCGGAGTGTGGAGACAACTTTCAAAAGTCCCGCCGGAGAGGAGAATTATATATTTAGCTAGTCAAACCAAAATATTGATTTAATCCGCAATGGATAATTTTTGGAGACTCTATGGGTCTATATTTATAGGTGGAAAAGAGGTTTTGGGGTTAAAGGCTAGGCAATGTGGGACTAAACGTAGACGAAAAGACAAAAAGGGAGCGCGTCGCATGGGCCTAAAGGCCTCGGCGGTTCGGCCGGCCGCGCGGCGGTCTTTCTCTTTTTTTTAGCAATTGAAAAAACGAAAAGAAAGAAAAAAAAAAGAAAAAAAAAACTACAGAAAAGAAATATGGGGAGGAATATAGCCGGCTGGGCCTGGCCTATTCAAGAGAAAAAAAACAATGGGGCGCCAAAAGCTACTATACTGCGCATGAGGGCGACATATAGTCACAGAGTACGCGCATGTAGTTTTTTTTAAATAGAGACAGGAAAGGTAAAACTGAATAAAGAAAGTAAAAATAAAACTTTATATAGGAATATTATATATCAAAATTTGCGGAAAAAGATTTCCTACAGCATGAACATTTTTGTAAAGTCAAATAAAGTCCACACAAATTTTAATAAATCAAACAGTGCTACTGCTTTAATAAAATCCAATAAAAATCATTTTAAAATACCAAAATGATTTCAAATTTATTTCTCTCCAATTTTCTGTTGTAGGGAATCATGTTACCCTAATTTCTTTATGTTTTCTTTTTGGAGAAAAATAATTTGAATAAAACCCAAATAACTCCAAATTAAAATAATTTCCAAAAGGATTTGAATTTGATCCTTTGAAACTCCCAACTCATATTTCATATGTTTTGAAGAAGTCATTTTATCTTCGCTCATGAAAATCATTGAGTTGCATAAAGTTTCAGGATTGGAAAATTCTCAGATGAAATTCAATTATTTTCAACACCCCTTGTCATTTAAATAAATGGAAGAAGTCATGTCATCTTCTCTCCAGGGTTTTGTGGTGAAAAGAATTTGAATTCATGGAGATCATAACAGCAAAAATGAAAGTTTGGGAAAGTCCTTTTATTCCCTCTCATTTAACTTTCAAAAAGTTTCGAATTCCACTCAATTTCAGTCAGTCAATCAAACAATCAATCCAATCTATCTGTTTATTATAACATTCCAAAATTTAGAATTTTGGGATGTTACAAACCTACCACCCTTAAAATGAATCTCGTCCTCGAGATTCGGAGAGGCTAGAAAGAAATAGGTTAGGGTTTGGGGGTCTTCTCAAAATCCATCGATCATCTCAGGGTCTAGGGTGCTACCACCCTTAGAATCATTGTTACGGTTCCATCAAAACTCATATACTCCATCCATTATTCTTGACAGTGTCGGTCTTCTCAGATCTTCAGTATAATTCTTTCTCTAGGCTCTTCCGGTGGTGGCATAACCTTTTCCTCAATTCTTGTGTCCATTCCATCTTGGTAAGGTTATTCCATGATTGGGTCTTCTTAGCTGACGGGTCAGGCGCCAATACTAAACAACTATCGACATCTCCTGGTGGTCAACAATTTATGGTTTCTCCTGCAGGAAATGGGTCTGGGTTGAACCTCACCGTATAACCTACGGTTGGCAACAACTGCCGTGTACAAGGGACAATACCTATACCATTCTAAGGTTTAAACAAGGTTTGGTCGTTGTCTCTCTACTATAGGTAAGTCACTCAGATTTACCATCCCATATAGCAAGGCGAACAATAAGAGTAAGTCGGTATGGTGATCAATCCATCCCGCACCCAAATCATTACCTTGTATATGGTTTAGCGAATCTCGCATTCTAACACTCAGTCAACCTCGCAAGCATTGCAGAATTTCTCTTGTCGACGAACCAAGTTCGGATAAATCCATGGATTCTGCAAGCCAAACAAACATCTATCGTTCCTTCACAACTCTCAGGTTTTTGCGTTACTCCTATAAAATCGTCTGTCGATAAAATCGTAACTTCTTCCAGGGTTTTTCCTTCAGCAAGAATGTGCTTGCTTCTTGGCAGGTCCTGGGGCCTGTGGGTTATGGGCCCACCTCATCACTTGTAGTTCTTGAACTTATCATCGAGCAACTGGTCATTAATCCAACATCCAACTTCCTGGTATTCTTAAATCCATCCAATTGTACTGTCTTCCTTCCTTCTATTGGCACCACTAGGACATGAATACTCAGACTCATTATGGAATTTCCATTGATCCAGATTTCCAACATCATACCTCCTTTATATCCAATAGTAATCTTCTCTTCATCCTCGGGGAATATCCCACATACCGAAAAAAAAACTTATACTATGAAGTCCATACTCCACTTCGTGGAACATCATTATCCTTTCCAGGGTCAAGCGTCCTTACAGGGGAATATTGGCCATCTGGGCATGGCACTTCTTCAGCCGGGAACGTGAAACACATTATGAACTCCTGACAGTCCTTCGGGTGACTCCAGCTTGTTGGCCACTTCTCCCATACGCTCCAAAACTCGGTATGGTCCTACAAATCTCGGGGCTAACTTTCCCTTAACTCCAAGTAGTTTAACTCCTCGTAGAGGGAACATACGAAGACATGCTCCGTCTCCAATTTCATAGACTACCTCCTTACATCCAATAATACTCCATACCCTCATATTCTTGGGGTATCAAACATATCGAGATAAACTCATACTTATTTTGTTCGAAATCCACTTCGTGAAATATCATTACCTTTTTCCAAGGGTCAATTTTCCTCACAGGGTTCTACCACCTTTAAAATGCACAATCTTCCATAGACCATATTTCTCATATCCTCGAAAATGGTCAAAATCTTTCTTCATAGAGTAACAACTCATAGAATCCAAATCAATACCAATGATGCTAACTTTATTGATTCTCAAATTATTACAATCTCCTGCATTCCATTACATTCCTCAATCCGACTCTTCACTAATACAAGAAATGTCCACACTACTACTACATTTCTCGTTGCACTCAACTATTTGCCACAAGTCTCCGTCTCCTTGGGGCATTCCCTGGCAAAGTGCCCTGCTTCATCACAACGGAAACATATTACTTCTGACATATCTCGAGGTTTCCTTATGATTATATAGCCTCCTGGGGTCCTCATCTTCCCTTTTGGGCAATCACTGAAGTAGTGTCCTGAATTTTTGCACCTGAAACATGTGATATGACTCAGGTCTCTCTTTGTAGAAATTGGGTTGTTCCTGGGATCCAATCTACTTTTCTTCCTGGACTTTTCCGTTCCAATCAGGGCTTCTATTTCCTGTGGGTCATACTCTACTTCCTCTGTCGGGAATTCTACTAAATCCCCATTCAGACAATTTTGGGAGATGTGTCCTTCTTCTCCACATGAATAGCATGACTTGGTGCAGGGTTTAATTGGTTCTTCTTTGCGGGTGTCCTCCACCTCTTCCTTCATCACAGATTCCTCTAAAATTTCCATCTGGGCTCTTTTCATTGCTTCTTTCTTCCGCTGGATGGTCCTTTGTACCATGGGGTAGATGTGACACTGAGCAGGGTAGTGGGTAGTCCCTTCACACAAGAAACAAGTGATCTGCTGAGTTGGGCATTCTTCAGCTGGGTGACTTCCTTCACAATTAGGGCATTCATCCTTGTGTTCCTTATGGTTGTGTCGTATTTCTCCACAAGGTTTGTATGCACAAGGTTTCTTCATATCCTTTCCATAAGGCTTCAATTTCTGGGACACAAGACGAGATCTTTGTAGAGTCCACTTAAATTCTTTCCAAGTGGTTACTCCTTGCCATCCATTGGTGGTTTGGTACATCCTCCACCAAGTAGCAGCACCTCTTTCAAAACATTGAAGAGCATGCTGGGTCATATCCTTTCCGGCTATAGGGTTATTCTTCATGTGATCCTCCATGTTCTGAATCCATCGGTCCGTCTCCAATTGATTCATCGGTCCAGAAAATACAAGCTCATCTCTATTCATCCTCTATTGGGTCCATGGGTTTGGGGTGAGATAAGAGAGGTCGAGAGGGACGCACACAATACAAACAGAAATTTTGAAAAGACCGATTTTTATTGTGGCTGTCGGAAAAACAACAAACAAATGACATCTCACAAACGTCGCATCTAACGTAGGTATAACAGGGGTTTGGTCTTCTAAAGGTCAACAAATCTTCAACGTCGCCAAACTCTTCAAGTCTTGTTCATGCCTCCAATGGCTTCTTCTGATCATGCTTGTCCTTCTCAAGTTCTTTTACCAAATCATCTCTGTTGACGCGAAGTCTCTCGTGACGTCCTTTAATATTTCTGGAGTTGCGCTCCAACTTCTGGGTTTCAACATCCTTGACATGAACCATGATCCTACTGTCCTTCAGTTCCTGATGAGTCTTTAATGTCTCGAGGTTTTGCTCCTCCATCATGGCTACTTTCAACTTCTGGGTCATGAGTCCTTCACGAAATGCTTACTTGTCAAATACAGCTTCTTGCAGGTCCATCCTAAACTTCTTGTTGTAATACTCCAGATCCTGGTGATACACCGGCTAAGGTTAAAACTTCGTCTTGCTGATAGGTGATCCATCAGCTTTCTACCATCCAATCCTTCCATGCATCTGCATGCTTAACTCCGCACGGTGACAATATCATAAGCGGGCGATAACCTCATGGGTATCCGTGTTTCTGCTCTTGTCATTTCCATGAGCTATCTCTCCATAGTTGATATCTCCTGCCTTAGGGTTTTCCTTGACAGAACTTTGAGTTTCTAACTCTCCATGTTTCGGTCTTTCTCCGATACACCTTGATCTCGGGTATTGACAACTTCCATAGTCTGCCAAGTTCCATAAGGGTAACCTTTCTAGGTCATACACATCTGGCAATTCTTCAGGGCCTTCAAATTCTCCCAGTCTTCGGAGTCTTCAACCGTTGTAGTTTCCATTATCATAATGCACGATAAAATCCTCTTCATTCCAAAATGGTCTTAGTTGTCCGATATCTTGTACTTCTTGAAGTGGTCTCATCCGTCGAATCTTCGAGTGGTCCAAAAGGGAAAAGGGTATGGTCTCACTGAAAGGGAATATTTGAATTAACTCAGAAGAGAAGAGAGGTAAAAATATTTTTTGAAAAGGAAAGTTTTTAGAGAAAATCCTTCCTATGGGCTTGCCAGTTTCTAGGGTCACGTCCTACAGTCAACATGTGCTGATACCATCTTGTAGTGACCCGACCCGAATGGATCAAGTCTCTGTGCTTAAGTGTCATCCCTGGATCGGTATGCTGACACACACAGTACTCGAGGATTTATAACAGAGGTAAATCACATGTATAAAATAACGTAAATACTATTACCTCAATCCAAATAGCGGAAGTAACAAGGTTGTGGATTCCCATCAACACCAACGGCAAAGTTGAGTGTAGAAATCGTAACCCTAACGTATCACTTACTCGTCGTAAGATATCCTGCAACATGAAACGTTGCAGCCCGAAAACGGGTCAGTACATTGAATGTACTGGCAAATTCACTCCATAGAGAAATGATGAACAAAGGCTATCACTACATGCATATATGGCTGGTGGAAAAGCTCTATGGTTATAATGTTTTTGCGAAAAGCCAATTTTTCCCTACTTCAAAGGAATAAATTTTATTTAACTATCATGGTGGTTGTGAAACATTGAGATGGTTGACAGCATCTCAATCCCAATTAAGTATCATCATTAACCCAACAATATTAATTAAAGTAACATGATGAGATCAACGGGATAATCCAAAAACTAGATACTCAAGATGTCCATAACCGGGGACACGGCTAACCATGATTAGTTTGTACACTCTGCAGAGGTTTGTGCACTTTTCCCCACAAGACTCGATCGCCTCCGTTTTATTTCTCGCACTGCATGATGTTTGAGAAACGGATGACCGAGACACAGTCTTTCAGAAACAATCACTCTTTACTCTGGATGGACCGGTACACCTACTTTCCCCTACATCTGCTAGTCCACCTCTTCAAGAGATCCTGTAACCTACTCAGCTATGCTAGAGCCCATAATAGCTTGTGGCTGCACACGGAAGTTTCTACCATTAATAATCTTATTATCCCTTTGAGCCTGGGTGGCGGACCTTATACATACAGACAACACTGGGTTCTCCAGGTGCCTCAATCCACCCAGATGTGAGTTTTAGTTGCCACCTTAAGTTGAACCATTAATAATCATCTCACATCTGTCATGAATATCACTCAAACCCAATCCACGTCTACGCATAGCATGGCATTGATAAAGCAACGTAGAAGTAACTCCCAAGGGTTTGATAATAAAAACAGGTAATAGGTACTACCTCAACTACTTCCCAATACCCACAGTTTAATTAGATCCTAACAATGCAATGTGTTTGAGGAAAACAGATCTAATGCAATAAAACTGGGTATGAACGGGGTATGATCAAAGTGTTACTTGCCTGCAATGATGATGAAGATGATTCGCACTCAAAACTCTTGATAGATCTACTCGTCACACTCCAGTCAATCTATCGCAAGCAAGCAATAGCAACCATACATAAGCAATCATTCAAGATCAGAAAGATTGGGAAAACAATTCGGAAACTTCAAAACCAAGCAAATAACTCTTGCAACATAAAACAATTTCTAACAGCACCAAAATTATGTGAATTTGGCCTTATCAGAAAGTTTAGGTCAAGAGCTTCGATTTGCAAAAAGAATCAACTCAAACGGAGCTACGGAACTCAAGTTATGATCAAAAGAAGATTCAAATACAAATCAGTTTGAATTCAAATTTTAAAACTTTCAAAAACATGTTTAAGTTGTTTTACTGGATAGAGGGGATTATAACGAAGACGTGGGCGTTGGTTTCATCGAAAACGGAGGTACGGATAAAAAGATATGATCAAAAGAAATTTGACTATGAAACAAATTTCGAAATTTGAAAATTAAAAAAAATTGATGTGACAGGTTCACTGGATAGGTGAAAACAAGACGAAACTATAGACGCTGGTTTCATCTAATTTGGATGAACGAGTAAAAAGTTATGGCTATTTGAAAAATCAGGGCCAAGCTGTTTTGCAGAAGAAAAAAATAGCTACGGATAAAAGAATTCTAGATCTAACGTATAAATACAGAAAATGAATAAATATATCTTTATAAGGTATAGAAAAGACGACTTCGGAGTGTGGAGACAACTTTCAAAAGTCCCGCTGGAGAGGAGAATTATATATTTAGCTAGTCAAACCAAAATATTGATTTAACCCGCAATGGATAATTTTTGAAGACTCTATGGGTCTATATTTATAGGTGGAAAAGAGGTTTTGGGGTTAAAGGCTAGGCAATGTGGGACTAAACGTAGACGAAAAGACAAAAAGGGAGCGCGTCGCATGGGCCTAAAGGCCTCGGCGGTCTGTCTCTTTTTTTTTAGCAGTTGAAAAGAACGAAAAGAAAGAAAGAAAAAAAGAAAAAAAAAACTACAGAAAAGAAATATGGGAAGGAATATAGCCGGCTGGGCCTGGCCTATTCAAGAGAAAAAAACAATGGGGCGCCAAAAGCTACTATACTGCGCATGAGGGCGACATATAGTCACAGAGTATGCGCATGTAGTTTTTTTTAAATAGAGACAGGAAAGGAAAAACTGAATAAAGAAAGTAAAAATAAAAATTTATATAGGTATATTTTATATCAAAATTTGCGGAAAAAGATTTCCTACAGCATGAACATTTTTGTAAAGTCAAATAAAGTCCACAGAAATTTTAATAAATCAAACAGTGCTACTGCCTTAATAAAATCCAATAAAAATCATTTTAAAATACCAAAATGATTTCAAATTCATTTCTCTCCAATTTTCTGTTGTAGGGAATCATGTTACCCTAATTTCTTTATACTTTCTTTTTGGAGAAAAATAATTTGAATAAAACCCAAATAACTCCAAATTAAAATAATTTCCAAAAGGACTTGAATTTGATCCTTTGAAACTCCCAACTCATATTTCATATGTTTTGAAGAAGTCATTTTATCTTCGCTCGTGAAAATCATTGAGTTGCATAAAGTTTCAGGATTGGAAATATTCTCAGATGAAATTCAATTATTTTCAACACCCCTTGTCATTTAAATAAATGGAAGAAGTCATGTCATCTTCTCTCCAGGGTTTTGTGGTGAAAAGAATTTGAATTCATGGAGATCATAAAAGCAAAAATGAAAGTTTGGGAAAGTCCTTTTATTCCCTCTCATTTAACTTTCAAAAAGTTTCGAATTCCATTCAATTTCAGTCAGTCAATCAAACAATCAATCCAATCTATCTGTTTATTATAACATTCCAAAATTTAGAATTTTGGGATGTTACAAACCTACCACCCTTAAAATGAATCTCGTCCTCGAGATTCGGAGAGGCTAGAAAGAAATAGGTTAGGGTTTGGGGGTCTTCTCAAAATCCATCGATCATCTTAGGGTCTGGGGTGCTACCACCCTTAGAATCATTGTTACGGTTCCATCAAAACTCATATACTCCATCCATTATTCTTGACAGTGTCGGTCTTCTCAGATCTTCAGTATAATTCTTTCTCTAGGCTCTTCCGGTGGTGGCATAACCTTTTCCTCAATTCTTGTGTCCATTCCATCTTGGTAAGGTTATTCCATGATTGGGTCTTCTTAGCTGACGGGTCAGGCGCCAATACTAAACAACTATCGACATCTCCTGGTGGTCAACAATTTATGGTTTCTCCTGCAGGAAATGGGTCTGGGTTGAACCTCACCGTATAACCTACGGTTGGCAACAACTGTCGTGTACAAGGGACAATACCTATACCATTCTAAGGTTTAAACAAGGTTTGGTCGTCGTCTCTCTACTATAGGTAAGTCACTCAGATTTACCATCCCATATAGCAAGGCGAACAATAAGAGTAAGTCGGTATGGTGATCAATCCATCCCAAAAATATTACTTTTGCTACCGTTATCGTTACTTCCATACTACTTTGCTACTAAATACTTTGTTGTAGATACTAAGTTATCGAGGTGTGGTTGAATTGACAACTCAACTGCTAATACTTGAGAATATTCTTTGGCTCCCCTTGTGTCCAATCAATAATTTGGGTTGAATACTTTACCCTCGAAAACTGTTGCGATCCCCTATACTTGTGGGTTATCAAGACTATTTTCTGGCACCGTTGCTGGGAAGCATAGCTCTATTCTTTGAGTCACTTGAGATTTATATCTGCTGGTCACTATGAAGAACTCGAAAGACGCAAAAACAAAAATTTATCCCTCAACTACGAGGGGAGGTAAGGAACTGCCATCTAGCTCTGCACTTGATTCACCTTCTGTTTTGAGTAAGCTTGCGACACCTAAACCTGCTTCTGCTATTAATTCTGATATGTCACATGTTATTGATGATGCCACTTCTGCTATGCATGATACTTATGATGAAACTACTTCTATGCTTGATACTACTGTGCCACTTGGTGAATTTCTGGATGAACAACTTGCTAGGGCTAGAGAGAATGAAATTATTGAAATTGATAATTTTGAAGATAGTGATGATGAAGACTCTCCCCCTAATATATATGAATTACCTTTTGTTCCTGAGGGTTATGTTCTGGATGAAGAATCTGCTAGAGCTATTTTATCTTGCAATGATAGAAGAGATTTAAAGAGGTAATTAGCTAAATGGAAGCAGCGATCTCTTAATGCTAGAATGAAACCTGACCCTGCTTTTGCTACTTCACCTATCTGTGTTACTGACAAGGATTATGAATTCTCTGTTGATCCTGATATGATTACTTTGGTTGAATCTGATCCTTTTTATGGCTATGAATCTGAAACTGTTGTGGCACATCTTACTAAATTAAATGATATAGCCACCCTGTTCACTAATGATGAGAGAACCCGCTACTTTTATATCCTTAAAATATTTCCGTTCTCATTAAAGGGTGATGCTAAGATATGGTTTAATTCTCTTGATCCTGGTTGAGTGCGTAGTCCCCAGGATATGATTTATTACTTCTCTGCTAAATATTTCCCTGCTCATAAGAAACAAGCTGCTTTAAGGGATATATATAATTTTGTGAAAATTGAAGAAGAGAGTCTCCCACAAGCTTGGGGGAGGCTTCTCCAATTACTTAATGCTTTGCCTAATCACCCTCTTAAGAAAAATGAAATACTTGATATCTTTTATAATGGACTAACCGATGCTTCCAGAGATTACCTGGATAGTTGTGCTGGTTCTGTTTTCAGGGAAAGAACACCGGATGAAGCTGAAATTCTATTGAATAATATGTTGACAAATGAAAATAATTGGACACTTCCTGAGCCAAGTCCTGAGCCTATTCCTAAACCAACTCCGAAGAAGAGAGGTGTTCTATTTCTTAGTCCTGAAGATATGCAAGAGGCAAAAAAATCTATGAAAGAGAAATGTATTAAAGCTGAAGATGTTAAGAATTTACCTCCTATTGAAGAAATACATGGTCTTAATCTACCGCTGATAACCCACAAGTGTAGGGGATTGCAACAGCTTTCGAGGGTAGAGTATTCAACCCAAATTTATTGATTCGACACAAGGGGAGCCAAAGAATATTCTCAAGTATTAGCAACTGAGTTGTCAATTCAGCCACACCTGGATAACTTAATATCTGCAGCAAGGTATTTAGTAGCAAAGTAATATGATAGTAGTGGTAACGGTAACAAAAGAGTAATGAAAGCAAAAGTAATATTTTTGGGGTTTTGTAGTGATTGTAACAATAGCAACAGGAAAGTAAATAAGCGTAAACCAGTAGATGGAAAACTCGTAGGCATTGGATCGGTGATGGATAATTATGCCGGATGCAGTTCATCATGTAACAGTCATAACATAGGGTGACACAGAACTAGCTCCAATTCATCAATGTAATGTAGGCATGTATTCCGTATATAGTCATACGTGCTCATGGAAAAGAACTTGCATGACATCTTTTGTCCTACCCTCCTGTGGCAGCGGGGTCCTAATGGAAACTAAGGGATATTAAGGCCTCCTTTTAATCGAGAACCGGAACAAAGCATTAACACATAGTGAATACATGAACTCCTCAAACTATGGTCATCACCGGGAGTCGTCCCGATTATTGTCACTTCGGGGTTGCCGGATCAGAACACATAGTAGGTGACTATAGACTTGCAAGATAGGATCAATAACTCACATATATTCATGAAAACATAATAGGTTCAGATCTGAAATCATGGCACTCGGGCCCTAGTGACAAGCATTAAGCATAGCAAAGTCATAGCAACATCAATCTCAGAACATAATGGATACTAGGGATCAAACCCTAACAAAACTAACTCGATTACATGATAGATCTCATCCAACCCATCACCGTCCAGCAAGCCTACGATGGAATTACTCACGCACGGGGGTGAGCATCATGAAATTGGTGATGGAGGATGGTTGATGATGACGACGGCGACGAATCCCCCTCTCCGGAGCCCCGAACGGACTCCAGATCAGCCCTCCCGAGATGTTTTAGGGTTTGGCGGCTGCTCCTTATCGTAAAATGCGATGATTTCTTCTCCTTGATTTTTTTCTCCCCGAAAGCAAATATATAGAGTTGGAGTTGGCGTCGGAGGAGGTCCAGGGGGCCCACGAGGTAGGGGGCGCGCCCTGGGGGGGCGCCCCCCCAACCCTCGTGGACAGTGTGTGGGCCCCCTGGTCTTCATCTTTGGCAAGGATTTTTTATTATTTTTAACTTGACGTTCCGTGGAGTTTCAGGTCATTCTGAGAACTTATGTTTTCTGCACATAAAACAACATCATGGCAATTCTGCTGAAAACAACGTCAGTCCGTGTTAGTTCCATTCAAATCATACAAGTTAGAGTCCAAAACAAGGGCAAAAGTGTTTGGAAAAGTAGATACGACGGAGGCGTATCAACTCCCCCATGCTTAAACCCTTGCTTGTCCTCAAGCAATTCAGTTGACAAACTGAAAGAGAAAAAGAAAAACTTTTACAAACTCTGTTTGCTCTTGTTGTTGTAAATATGTAAAGCCAGCATTCAGGTTTTCAGCAAAGATTATAACTAACCACATTTGCAATAATTCTCAGGTCTCATGATTACTCATATCAATAGCATAATCAGCTAGCGAGCGATAATAATAAATCTCGGATGACAACACTTTCTCAAAACAATCATAATATAATATAACAAGGTGGTATCTCGCTAGCCCTTCCTGAGACCACAAAACATAAATGCAGAGCACCTTTAAAGATCAAGGACTGACTAGACATTATAATTCATGGTAAAAGAGATCCAGTCATACCCAATATAAATTAACAGTAATGAATGCAAATGACAGATGTGCTCTCCAGCTAGTGCTTTTTAATAAGAGGGTGATGACTCAGCATAAAAGTAAATCGATAGGCCCTTCGCAGAGGGAAGCAGGGATTTGTAGAGGTGCCAGAGCTCGGTTTTGAAATAGAGATAAATAATATTTGAGTGGTATACTTTCATTGTCAACATAACAACTAAGAGATGGCGATATCTTCCATGCTACATACATTATAGGAGGTTCCCAAACAGAATGGTAAAGTTTATACTCCCCCTCCACCAACAAGCATCAATCCATGGCTTGCTCGAAACAACGAGTGCCTCCAACAATCAACAGGTCCCAGGGGGAGTTTTGTTTGCAATTAATTTTGATTTAGTTTGCATAAAGCATGGGATTGGGCATCCCTGTGACCAGCCATTTTCTCGTGAGTGAGGAGCGGAGTCCACTCCTCGAGAATAACCCGCCTAACATGGAAGATAAGGGCAGCCCTAGTTGATACATGAGCTATTCGAGCATATAAAACAGAATGTTTATTTGAAGGTTTAGAGTTTGGCACATACAAATTTACTTGGTACGGCAGGTAGATACCGCATATAGGAAGGTATGGTGGACTCATATGGAATAAATTTGGGGTTTAAGGGATTGGATGTACAAGCAGTATTCCCGCTTAGTACAAGTGAAGGCTAGCAGAAGACTGGGAAGCGACCAACTAGAGAGCAACAACAGCCATGAACATGCATTAAAATTAATAAACATTGAAAACAAGCATGAGTAGGATATAATCCACCATGAACATAAATACCGTGAAGGCTATGTTGATTTGTTTCAACTACATGCGTGAACATGTGCCAAGTCAAGTCACTTCAATCATTCAAAGGAGGATACCACCCCATCATACCACATCACAACCATTTTAATAGCATGTTGGCACACAAGGTAAACCATTATAACTCATAGCTAATCAAGCATGGCACAAGCAACTATGATCTCTAATTGTCATTGCAAACATGTTTATTCATAATAAGCTGAATCAGGAACAATGAACTCATCATATTTATAAAAACAAGAGAGGTCGAGTTCATACCAGCTTCTCTTCTCAATCAGTCCATCATATATCGTCATTACTGCCTTTCACTTGCACGACCGAACGATGTGAATAATAATAAGAGTGCACGTGCATTGGACTAAGCTGGAATCTGTGAGCATTCAATAAACAGGAGAAGACAAGGCAATATGGGCTCTTGGTTAAATCAACAATAATGCATATAAGAGCCACTTCAACAATTTAATCATGGTCTTCTCCTACCGACCCCCAAAGAAAAGAAATAAAACTATTTACACGGGAAAGCTCCCAACAAGCAAAAGAAGAATGGGAAATCTTTTTGGGCTTTTCTTTTTAATTAATACTACTACAGCAAGAAATGTAAACTACTACTATTTTTTTTCTTTAGGTTTAACAAACACACAAGAAGAACGCAGGAAAAAGAAAATAAACTAGCATGGATATTACAATGAAAGAGTATGAGCATCGACATCTAGCAATGAGTGTGTGTAAACATAAATGTAATGTCGGTGGGAAATACGTACTCCCCCAAGCTTAGGCTTTTGGCCTAAGTTGGTTCATTGCCAGGGATAACTTGGCGGATTCCCGTAGGTGTAGCTGGGGTCGTACTGCGATGAAGAAGACTCTGACTGCCATTGGCTAGCAGCCACCTCCGGATCCCAAGAATAAACAGACTATCGTGGAGGCTCATATTGTGGTTCCGGTTCGGGGGCTGGTGCAGGATTCCGGTAGGCTTGAACGGCAGCCCTCGTAACGAGATACGGTCCTTCAAAATTAAACAAGGAAGGAGCAGGCAAGGTAATAGTCTCAGGGTGATGTTTATTAAAATACAGTTTATATTTAAGCTCTCCTTCCCTGCCTTTAACAATAAAATCATGCGCTAGCATACTTTTATAATCTAAATAAGCATTAGGCAGCAATTTTTCTTCTTTCTCATAAAGCCTGATAGGTATGTTAAAATGTGCAGCTAGGCGTGAAGCATAAATACCTCCAAAGATGGGGCCTTTAGTACGGTTCAGACTTAACCGTTTAGCAATAATTCCGCCCATACTAACAGTGTTATCGCGGTATAGACCATGGAACAAAATGATAATATCAAGAACACTAAGGTTTCCACAGTTCCCACGACCAATCAAGCAACGACTAGCAAATATGGCAAAGTAGCGTAAAACAGGAAAATGTTTGCTAGTGATTCTTGCATCAGAAACCTTCCTGGTTTCTCCCACAGTGATGGTGTTAATAAATTCTTCCACATCCTTACGGGGTGGTTCATCTAAGGTACCCTCATAGGGTATTTTGCAAACCTCGCAAAATTCAGCTAATGGCATCTCCATAACAGCATCATATAAATGAAACTCTACTGAAGGAGGTGATTTCTTAGGAAAATAGTAGAAGTTTTGCACAAAAGTATTAGTGAGTAAGAGATACTGATGACGTTGGTCGCGGAGGAAGTCGGTGAGGCTAGCATTCTCAGCCAATGAATAAAAATCATCATAAATCCCGGCTGCTCTCAAGAAATCATTAGAAGGCCATTCACACGGCCGGACCTCCGCGGTACGAGGCAAACTAAATTTGGGCCTCTGTGCTTCTTCATATTGTTTTTCCTTCGAGCTTCGGCTCAATGAGCCCCTCAAAAGTCTCTTCATTATTTTCTGAAATATTCTGAAATTTTTAGTAACTTCAAACAAAAGTGAATCAAACTCAATAAAATTGATAGCAACTACTCCTACAAGTGCCTAGAGTCTATATCATGCATTAGAACTACTTGGGACCATATAAATTTGACATGCAAGCTCAAGAACATGGTCACCTATGCAGCACAAATTTGCAATGAATAAAACACTAGAGCAAAAACTAATTGGACCAATGGAGGAGTCACATACCAAGGAACAATCTCCCCAAGCAGTTTTGCGAGAGGTGCTTTGAGCAAGGAGATCGAAAGTCACAGCAAAGTGAGCTAGAACTCGTGCTTGAACCAGATATTCGTGTTTGTGGGAGGAAGAAGAAGAGGATGGGTGTAGGAATAAGTGGAGGAGGGCCACCGTGGGCCCACGAGGCAGGGGGGCGCGCCCTGGGGGGTAGGGCGCGCCCTCCAGCCTCGTGGCCAGGTGGCAGCTCCCCCCGCGGTGTTTTCAGTACCATAAATCCTCAAATATTCCCGAAAAAATCATATTAAATTGGCATGGCATTTGGAGTACTTTTATTTTCGGGGTATTTTTATATTGCAAGGATAAATCAGAAAACAGACAGAAAAATACTATTTTTACTTTATTTCAACTAAATAACAGAAGGTATAAAGAGGGTACAGAAGTTTTGTGCTTCTAGTTTCATCCGTTTCATGCTCATCAAAAGGAATCAACTAACAAGGTTGATCAGGTCTTGTTAACAAAGTCATTCCGATTAACATGGAACCGGAGAAATTTCGAATAACACTATGTTACCTCAACGGGGATATGCACATCCCCTATAATAAGAATATCATATTTCTTCTTGACAGTAGGAAGAGGAAATTCAAAAACTCCAAATATAATCGATGGAATTTTTCCAATAGAATTGATACTATGAACTTGAGGTTGTTTCCTCGGAAAGTGTACCTTATGCTCATTACCATTAACATGAAAAGTAACATTGCCTTTGTTGCAATCAATAACAACCCCTGCAGTATTCAAAAAAGGTCTTCCAAGAATAACAGACATACTATCGTCCTCGGGAATATCAAGAATAACAATGTCCGTTAAAATAGTAACGTTTGCAACCACAACAGGCACATCCTCACAAATACCGACAGGTATAGCAGTTGATTTATCAGCCATTTGCAAAGATATTTCAGTAGGTGTCAACTTATTCAAATCAAGTCTACGATATAAAGAGAGAGGCATAACACTAACATCGGCTCCAAGATCACATAAAGCAGTTTTAACATAGTTTGTTTTAATGGAGCATGGTATAGTATGTACTCCTGGATCTCCAAGTTTCTTTGGTATTCCACCCTTAAAAGTGTAATTAGCAAGCATGGTGGAAGTTTCAGCTTCCGATATCTTTCTTTTATTAGTAACAATATCCTTCATATATTTAGCATAAGGATTCATTTTGAGCATATCAGTCAGTCGCATACGCAAAAAGATAGGTCTAATCATTTCAGCAAAGCGCTCAAAATCCTCATCATCCTTTTTCTTGGATGGTTTGGGAGGAAAAGGCATGGGTTTCTGAACCCATGGTTCTCTTTCTTTACCATGTTTCCTAGCAACAAAGTCTCTCTTATCATAACGTTGATTCTTTGATTGTGGGTTATCAAGATCAACAGCAGGTTCAATTTCTACATCATTATTATTACTAGGTTGAGCATCATCATGAACATCATCATTAACATTTTCACTAGGTTCATGTTCATTACCAGATTGTGTTTCAGCATCAGACATAGAGATATCATTTGGATTCTCTGGTGGTTCAGCAATAGGTTCACTAGAAGTTTGCAAAGTCCTATCATTTTTCTTTTTCTTCCTTTTAGAAGAACTAGGTACATCAATATTATTTCTCTGAGAATCTTGCTCAATTCTCTTAGGGTGGCCTTCAGGATACAAAGGTTCCTGAGTCATTCTACCAGTTCTAGTTGCCACTCTAACAGCATAATCATTTTTCCTACTCTTCATTTCATTGTGCAAATCATTTTGAGCCTTAAGTACTTGTTCTACTTGAGTGGTAACCATAGAAGCATGTTTGCTAACAAGTTTAAGTTCACCTCTAATATTAGCCATATAGTCACCCAAGTGTTTAATTATATCGGAATCGTATTTCAATTGTCTACCAAAATAAGCATTGAAATTTTCTTGTTTGACAATAAAATTATCAAACTCATCAAAGCATTGTCTAGCAGACTTATAGTGAGGAATATCACCTTCATCAAATCTATAGAGAGAATTTACCTTTACTACCTGTGTCGGGTTATCAAGATCTGGAGGTTCTTCAATAGGTAATGGATCAAGATCATATGTTTCTTCAACGGGCGGTAAATTAAGACCATGTATTTCTTCAATCAGAGGTAAATTCTTAACATCTTCAGCTTTAATACCTTTTTTCTTTCATAGATTTCTTTGCCTCTTGCATATTTTCAGGACTGAGAAACAGAACACCTCTCTTCTTTGGAGTTGGTTTAGGAATAGGCTCAGTAATTGGAGCAGGAGCTGGCTCAAGAGCTGGCTCAGGAGGTGCCCAATTATTTTCATTTGTCAACATATTATTCAATAGAATTCCAGGTTCATCTGGTGTTCTTTCCCTGAAAAGAGAACCAGCACAACTATCCAGGTAATCTCTGGAAGCATCGGTTAGTCCATTATAAAAGATATCAAGTATTTCATTTTTCTTAAGAGGATGATCATGCAAAGCATTAAGTAACTTGAGAAGCCTCCCCCAAGCTTGTGGGAGACTCTCTTCTTCAATTTGCACAAAGTTGTATATTTCCTTCAAAGCAGCTTGTTTCTTATGAGCAGGGAAATATTTAGCAGAGAAGTAATAAATCATATCCTGGGGACTACGCACACAACTAGGATCAAGAGAATTAAACCATATCTTAGCATCACCCTTTAATGAGAACGGAAATATTTTAAGGATATAAAAGTAGCGAGATCTCTCATCATTAGTGAACAGGGTGGCTATATCATTTAATTTAGTAAGATGTGCCACAACAGTTTCAGATTCATAGCCATGAAAAGGATCAGATTAAACCAAAGTAATTATATCAGGATCAACAGAGAATTCATATTCCTTATCGGCAACACAAGTAGGTGAAGTAGCAAAAGCAGGGTCAGGCCTCATTCTATCTCTAAGGGATTCCTTGTTCCATTTAATTAATAGCCTCTTGAGTTCACGACTATCTTTGCAATCTAAGATAGCTGCAGAAGATTCTCTATCAAAAACATAACCCTCAGGATTAACAGGCCTATCTTCATCATCACTCTCATCATTATAATCAAATTCAATAATTCCTTTCTCTCTAGCCCTAGCAATTTGTTCATCAAGAAATTCACTAAGGGGCACAGTAGTATCAAGCATAGAAGTAGTTTCATCATAAGTATCATGCATAGCAGAAGTAGCATCATCAATAACATGCGACATATCAGAACGAATAGGAGAAGCAGGTTTAGGTGTCGCAAGCTTACTCATAAAAGAAGGTGAATCAAGTGCAGAGCTAGATGGCAGTTCCTTACCTCCCCTCGTAGTTGAGGGATAAATTTTTGTCTTAGCGTCTTTCAAGTTCTTCATAGTGTCCAGCAGATATAAATCCCAAGTGACTCAAAGAATAGAGCTATGCTCCCCGGCGATGGCGCCAGAAATTAGTCTTGATAACCCACAAGTGTAGAGGATAGCAACAGCTTTCGAGGGTAGAGTATTCAACCCAAATTTATTGATTCGACACAAGGGGAGCCAAAGAATATTCTCAAGTATTAGCAACTGAGTTGTCAATTCAGCCACACCTGGATAACTTAATATTTGCAGCAAGGTATTTAGTAGCAAAGTAATATGATAGTAGTGGTAACGGTAACAAAAGAGTAATGAAAGCAAAAGTAATATTTTTGGGGTTTTGTAGTGATTGTAACAATAGCAACGGGAAAATAAATAAGCGTAAACCAGTAGATGGAAAACTCGTAGGCATTGGATCGGTGATGGACAATTATTCCGGATGCGGTTCATCATGTAACAGTCGTAACATAGGGTGACAAAGAACTAGCTCCAATTCATCAATGTAATGTAGGCATGTATTCCGTATATACTCATACGTGCTTATGGAAAAGAACTTGCATGACATCTTTTGTCCTACCCTCCCGTGGCAGCGGGGTCCTAATGGAAACTAAGGGATATTAAGGCCTCCTTTTAATAGAGAACCGGAACAAAGCATTAACACATAGTGAATACATGAACTCCTCAAACTATGGTCATCACCGGGAGTCGTCCCGATTATTGTCACTTCGGGGTTGCCGGATCATAACACATAGTAGGTGACTATATACTTGCAAGATAGGATCAAGAACTCACATATATTCATGAAAACATAATAGGTTCAGATCTGAAATCATGGCACTCGGGCCCTAGTGACAAGCATTAAGCATAGCAAAGTCATAGCAACATCAATCTCAGAACATAATGGATACTAGGGATCAAACCCTAACAAAACTAACTCGATTACATGATAGATCTCATCCAACCCATCACCGTCCAGCAAGCCTACGATGGAATTACTCAGGCACGGCGGTGAGCATCATGAAATTGGTGATGGAGGATGGTTGATGATGACGACGGCGACGAATCCCCCTCTCCAGAGCCTCGAACGGACTCCAGACCAGCCCTCCCGAGAGGTTTTAGGGCTTGGCGGCGGCTCCGTATCGTAAAATGCGATGATTTCTTCTCCTTTATTTTTTCTCCCCGAAAGCAAATATATAGAGTCAGAGTTGGCGTCGGAGGAGGTCCAGGGGGCCCATGAGGTAGGGGGCGCGCCCTAGGGGGGCGCACCCCCACCCTCGTGGACAGGGTGTGGGCCCCCTGGTCTTCATCTTTGGCGAGGATTTTTTATTATTTGTAACTTGACGTTCCGTGGAGTTTCAGGTCATTCCGAGAACTTTTGTTTTCTGCACATAAAACAACATCATGGCAATTCTGCTGAAAACAGCGTCAGTCCAGGTTAGTTCCATTCAAATCATGCAAGTTAGAGTCCAAAACAAGGGCAAAAGTGTTTGGAAAAGTAGATACGACGGAGACGTATCAACCGCGTGTTGAAGAAATATATGATCCTAATCCATTACCTATTGAAGAAACACATGGTCTTGATAACCCGACACAGGTAGTAAAGGTAAATTCTCTCTATAGATATGATAAAGCTGAAATCCCTCCTATTAAGTTTGCTAGCCAATGTTTGGACGAGTTTGATAATTTTATGTTTAAGCAAGAAGATTTTAATGCTTACTTTGGTAGACAATTAAAACAAAATGCTTATATGATTGAACACTTGGGTGATTATATGTCTAGAGTTAAAGGTGAACTTAAACTCATTACTAAACATGCTTCTATGGTTACCACTCAAGTAGAACAAGTACTTAAAGCTCAAAATGATTTGCTCAATGAATTGAATAGTAAGAATAATGACTACACTGTTAGAGTGGCTACTAGAACTGGTAAAATGACTTAGGAAACTTTGTATCCTGAAGGCCACCCTAAGAGAATTGAGCAAGATTCTCAGAGAAATAATATAAATGCACCTAGTCCTTCTAAAAGGAAGAAAAAGAAAAATGATAGGACTTTGCATGCTTCTAGTGAACCTATTGCTGAAACACCTGAGAATCCAAATGATATTTCTATTTCTGATGCTGAAACACAATCTGGTAATGAACATGAACCTAGCGATAATATTAATGAAGATGTCCATGATGAGGCTCAACGTAGTAATGATAATGATGTAGAAATCGAACCTGTTGTTGATCTTGATAACCCACAATCAAAGAATCAACGTTATGATAAGAGAGACTTCGTTGCTAGGAAGGACGGTAAAGAAAGGGAGCCATGGGTTCATAAACCCATGCCTTTTCCTCCCAAACCATCCAAGAAAAAGGATGATGAGGATTTTGAGCGCTTTGCTGATATGATTAGACCTATCTTCTTGCGTATGCGTTTGACTGATATGCTTAAAATGAATCCTTATGCTACGTATATGAAAGAAATTGTCACTTATAAAAGATAGATACCGGAAGCTGAAATTTCCACCATGCTTGCTAATTATACCTTTAAGGGTGGAATACCAAAGAAACTTGGAGATCCAGGAGTACCCACTATACCATGCTCCATTAAAAGAAACTATGTTAAAACTGCTTTATGTGATCTTGGAGCCGGTGTCAGTGTTATGCCTCTCTCTTTATATTGTAGACTTGATTTGAATAAGTTGACACCTACTGAAATATCTTTGCAAATGGCTGATAAATCAACTGCTATACCTGTCGGTATTTGTGAGGATGTGCCTGTTGTAGTTGCAAACGTTACTATTTTAACGGACTTTGTTATTCTTGATATCCCCGAGGACGATAGTATGTCTATTATTCTTGGAAGATCTTTTTTGAACACTGCAGGGGCTGTTATTGATTGCAACAAAGGCAATGCCACTTTTCATGTTAATGGTAATGAGCATACGGTACACTTTCCGAGGAAACAACCCCAAGTCCACAGTATCAATTCTATTAGAAAAATTCCATCGATTATTTTTGGAGGTTTTGAATTTCCTCTTCCTGCTGTCAAGAAGAAATATGATATTCTTATTATTGGGGATGTGCATATCCCCGTTGAGGTAATGTAGTGTTATTCGAAATTTCTCCGGTTCCATGTTAGTCGGAATGAGTTTGTTAACAAGACCTGATCAACCTTGTTAGTGGATTCCTTTTGATGAGCATGAGATGGATGAAACTAGAAGGCACAACCTTCTATACCCTCTCTTTACTTTCTGTTATTTAGTTGAAATAAAGTAAAAATAGTATTTTTCTTTCTGTTTTCTGATTTATCCGTGCAATATAAAAATACCCCGAAAATAAAAGTTCTCCAAATGCCCTGAAAATGGAATAAGATTTTTTCTGGAATATTTGAGAATATCTGGAACTGAGAACACAGCAGGGGGAGCAAGCACCTGGCCACGAGGGTCCAGGGCGCGCCCACCCCTACAGGGTGCGCCCCTGCCTCGTGGGCCCACGGTGGCTCCCCTCCACTTATTCCTGCACCCACACACTTCTTCCTCCCCCAAAAAAATCACCATCCAGCTCAAGCACGAGTTCTAGCTCATTTTGCTGCGATTTTCGATCTCCTTGCTCAAAGCACCTCTCACAAAACTGCTTGGGGGGGATTGTTCCTTGGTATGTGACTCCTCCATTGGTCCAATTAGTTTTTGTTCTAGTGCTTTATTAATTGCAAATTTGTGCTGCCTAGGTGACCATGCTCTTGAGCTTGCATGTCAAATTTATATGGTTCCAAGTAGTTTTAATGCATGATATAGTCTCTAGGCACTTGTAGGAGTAGTTGCTATCAATTTTGTTGAGCTTGGTTCACTTTTATTTGAAATTACTAAAAATTTCAGAATATTTCAGAAAATAATGAAGAGATTTTTGAGGGGCTCATCGAGCCGAAGCTCGTAGGAAAAGCAAAGTGAAGAAGCACAGAGGCCCAAATATAATTTGCCTCGCACCGCGGAGGTCCGGCCGTGTGAATGGCCTTCCAATGATTTCTTGAGTGCAGCCGGGATTTATGATGATTTTTATGAATTGGCTGAGAATGCAGGCCTCACCGACTACCTCCGCGACCAACGCGAACAGTATCTCTTACTCACCAATACTTTTGTGCAAAACTTCTACTATTATCCTAAGGAATCACCTCCTTCAGTAGAGTTTCATTTATATGATGTGGTTAAGAAGATGCCAAGGTTTGCAAAATACCTTTTGAAGGTAGTTTAGAAGAACCACATCGTAAAGATGTGGACGGGTTTATTGACACTATTACTGTAGGGGAAACTAGGATGGTTTTCGATGCAAGAATCACTAGCATACATTTTCCTGTTTTACACTACTTTGCCATATTTGCTAGTCGTTGCTTAATTGGTCGCGGAAACTGTGGAAACCTTAGTGTTCCTGACATCATCATTTTGTTCCATGGTTTATTCTGTGATAACACTGTTAGTATGGGCGGTATTATTGTTAAACAGTTAAGTTTGAACCGTACAAAGGGCCCCATCTTTGGAGGTATTTACGCTTCACGCCTTGCTGCACATTATAACATACCTATTAGGCACTATGAAAAAGAAGAAAAATTGCTGCCCACTGCTTATTTAGATTATAAGAGTATGGTAGCGCATGACTTTATTGTTAAGAATAGGGAAGGGGCACTTAAATACAAATTGTTCTTTGATAAACATCACCCTGAGACTATTACCTTGCCTGCTCCCTCCTTGTTTAATTTATCTGCAGTTCTGTATCTCGTTCCGTTGGCGGCCATTCACGCGTACCGGAACCCTACACCAGCCAAGGAGCCGGAACCACAATTTGAACCTCCACGACAGTCTAATTACCAGTGGGATCCGGAGATGATTGCCAACCAGTGGCAATCAGGGTCTTCTTCATCTCAATACGACCCCGGCTACAACTATGGATATCCGCCAGGCCATCTGTGGCAATAAACCAACTTAGGCCAAAAGCCTAAGCTAGGGGGAGTACATATTTCCCACCGACATTACATTTATGTTCACACACACTCATTTCTAGATGTCAGTGCTCAGACTCTTTCACTGTAATATCCATGCTAGTTTATTTTCCTTTTTCTTGCTTTCTTCTTGTGTGTTTAATAAACCTTAAGAAAAACCAAAAAAATTAGTGTAGCTTTTAGTTAGTTTACTTTTCTTGCTGTAGTAGTAACAATTAAAAAGAAAACCCAAAAATATTTCCCGTTCTTCTTTTGCTTGTTGGGAGCTTTCCCGTGTAAATAGTTTTATTTATTTTCTTTTCTTTGGGGGTCGATAGGAGAAGACCATGATTAAATTGTTGAAGTGGCCCTTATATGCATAATTGTTGATTTAACCAAGAGCCCATATTGCCTTGTCTTCTCCTGTTTATTGAATGCTCGCAGATTCCAGCTTAGTCCAATGCACGTGCACTCTTATTATTATTCACATTGTCCAGTCATGCAAGTGAAAGGCAATAATGATGATATATGATGGACTGATTGAGATGAGAGAAGCTGGTATGAACTCGACCTCTCTTGTTTTTGTAAATATGATTAGTTCATCGTTCCTGATTCAGCATATTATGAATAAACATGTTTGCAATAACAATTAGAGATCATAGTTGCTCGTGCCATGCTTGATTAGCTATGAGTTATAATGGTTTACCTTGCGTGCCAACATGCTATTAAAATTGTTGTGATGTGGTATAGTGGGGTGGTATCCTCCTTTGAATGATTTAAGTGACTCGACTTGGCACATGTTCACGCATGTAGTTGAAACAAAATCAACATAGCCTTCACGATATTTATGTTCATGGTGGATTATATCCTACTCATGCTTGCACTCAATGTTTATTAATTTTAATGCATGTTCATGACTGTTGTCACTCTCTAGTTGGTCGCTTCCCAGTCTTTTGCTAGCCTTCACTTGTACTAAGCGGGAATACTGCTTGTGCATCCAATCCCTTAAACCCCAAAGTTATTCCATATGAGTCCACTATACCTTCCTATATGCGGTATCTACCTGCCGTTCCAAGTAAATTTGTATGTGCCAAACTCTAAACCTTCAAATGAAATTCTGTTTTGTATGCTCGAATAGCTCATGTATCAACTAGGGCTGTCCTTATCTTCCATGTTAGGCGGGTTATTCTCAAGAGGAGTGGACTCCGCTCCTCACTCACGAGAAAATGGCTGGTCACCGGGATGCCCAGTCCCATGCTTTATGCAAATCAAATCAAAATAATTGCAAACAAAACTCACCCTGGGTTTGTTGTTAGTTGGAGGCACTCGTTGTTTCGAGCAAGCCATGGATTGATGCTTGTTGGTGGAGGGGGAGTATAAACTTTACCATTCTGTTTGGGAACCGCCTATAATGTCTGTAGCATGGAAGATATCACCATCTCTTGGTTGTTATGTTGACAATGAAAGTATGCCGCTCAAAATATTATTTATCTCTATTTCAAAACCGAGCTCTGGCACCTCTACAAATCCCTGCTTCCCTCTGCGAAGAGCCTATCTATTTACTTTTGTGTTGAGTCATCACCCTCTTATCAAAAGCACCAGCTGGAGAGCACCGCTGTCATTTGCATCCATTACTATTAATTTATATTGGGTATGACTATGACTGGATCTCTTTTACCATGAATTACAATGTCTAGTCAGTCCTTGATCTTTAAAGGTGCTCTGCATTTATGTTTTGCGGTCTCAGAAAGGGCTAGCGAGATACCATCTTGTTATATCATATTATTATTGTTTTGAGAAAGTGTTGTCATCCGAGATTTATTATTATTACTCGCTAGTTGATTATGCCATTGACATGAGTAAACATGAGACCTAAATGTTATTGTGAATATGGTTAGTCATAATCTTTGCTGAAAACTTGAATGATGGCTTTACATATTTACAACAACAAGAGCAAATAGAGTTTGTAAAAGTTTTTCTTTATCACTTTCAGTTTGTCAACTGAATTGCTTGAGGACAAGCAAAGGTTTAAGCTTGGGGGAGTAGATACGTCTCCGTCGTATCTACTTTTCCAAACACCTTTGCCCTTGTTTTGGACTCTAACTTGCATGATTTGAATGGAACTAACCCGGACTGACACTGTTTTCAGCAGAACTGCCATGGTGTTATTTATGTGCAGAAACAAAAGTTCTCGGAATGACCTGAAACTCCACGGAACTTATTTTTGGAAAATATTAAAAATACTGGTAGAAGAATCCACGTCAGGGGGGCCTCCACCTGTCCACGAGGGTGGGGGCGTGCTTGCCCCCCTGGGCGCGCCCCCCTGCCTCGTGGGCCCCCTGTTGCTCCACCGACCTCAACTCTAACTCCATATATTCGTGTTCGGGGAGAAAAAAAATGAAAGAGAAGGATTCATCGCGTTTTACGATACAGAGCCGCTGCCAAGCCCTAAAACCTCTCGGGAGGGCTACTTCGTCTCCGATCTTTTCTCCAGAAATGGTATGTACCTATGTTTTTTAAATGCAATAGCACCAAATAGGCTAAATGAGAATAGAAAAGGAATATGTTGTGAGTATATCAGCAAATGTGCAACACTGAGTGAAAATTCCCAGAATAGTGGTCGACATATGGTTGCACTTTATTTTTTGTTTTAAATTTTCGGCCAAATAGTGCCTGAATTGGTATTTTAATTTTACTTTTTAATTGGTTTGGCAAATATGATTGAGAAGATCTGGAGTCCGTTCGAGGCTCCGGAGAGGGGAATCCGTCGCCGTCGTCATCATCAACCATCCTCCATCACCAATTTCATGATGCTCATCGCCGTGCGTGAGTAATTCCATCATAGGCTTGCTGGCGGTGATGGGTTGGATGAGATCTATCATGTAATCGAGTTAGTTTTGTTAGGGTTTGATCCCTAGTATCCACTATGTTCTGAGATTGATGTTGCTATGACTTTGCTATGCTTAATGCTTGTCACTAGGGCCCGAGTGCCATGATTTCAGATCTGAACCTATTATGTTTTCATGAATATATGTGAGTTCTTGATCCTATCTTGCAAGTCTATAGTCACCTACTATGTGTTATGATCCGGCAACCCCGAAGTGACAATAATCGGGACCACTCCCGGTGATGACCGTAGTTTGAGGAGTTCATGTATTCACGATGTGTTAATGCTTTGGTCCGGTACTCTATTAAAAGGAGGCCTTAATGTCCCTTAGTTTCCGCTAGGACCCCGCTGCCACGGGAGGGTAGGACAAAAGATGTCATGCAAGTTCTTTTCCATAAGCACGTATGACTATATTCGGAATACATGCCTACATTACATTGATGAATTGGAGCTAGTTCTGTGTCACCCTATGTTATGACTAATACATGATGAACCGCATCCGGCATAATTCTCCATCACCGATCCAATTCCTACGAGCTTTTCACATATTGTTCTCCGCTTATTTACTTTTCCGTTGCTACTGTTACAATCACTACAAAACCCAAAAATATTACTTTTGCTACCGTTATCGTTACTTCCATACTACTTTGCTACTAAATACTTTGCTGCAGATACTAAGTTATCGAGGTGTGGTTGTGACAACTCAACTGCTAATACTTGAGAATATTCTTTGGCTCCCCTTGTGTCGAATCAATAAATTTGGGTTGAATACTTTACCCTCGAAAACTGTTGCGATCCCCTATACTTGTGGGTTATCAACACCTTGGTTCTCAAAAACTGAGGGAAATACTTACGCTACTTTGCTGCATCACCCTTTGCTCTTCAAGGCAAAAACCAACGCATGCCTAAGAGGTAGCATTCATCCAGCCCTCCACCGGCTGCTGTTCAACCAGCCCTCCACGGGGTCCTGTTCATCCACCCCCAACCGGCTCGATAGGGGTCCTGTTCATCCAGCGGCAACGGCCTCTACTACCACGGGGTCTTATTCATCCAACCCCCATCAGGACTGTTCATGCAACCCCGAACAACGCTCACTGTTCATTAAGAGGCAGCAGGTTTCATCGGTTTCAGTTAGCAGCAGTAGCGAAGGAATTGCTCGATCGGGTTTAGTTAACAGCCAGGGATCGACCGATCGCTCGGGTTCAGTAATGCGTAGCCAGTGCAATCGCTTGGGTTCAGTAGGCGAACGCCTCACTCGGGTTCAGTTAGAGCCCGACGCCTCGCACCAATGCACGTATGTGTATGAGTGAAACGCGTAGTCCCTCCATGCATCGCTCGGCACCGACCACCCACCGTAACCGGGAACTCCCCGATATTTTCCCCGCCCTCGCTTCTACCATGTTTTTTTTTCTGTCATGGATGGCCCAAAGAATGTCATGCAGCTGCGTCTCCAGCCCGCCCAGGACGAAAAGCCCATTTTCTGTCATGGTTTTTTCATAGAAGTAGGAGCCCACCACATCTATGATGATACCAGGTTTTGACACAATTATCGTCATAGAAGTGTCATAAGCATGACAGAAAAAAATTCGTTCGGCCCAAAATGTCACGGATGTGTCTTTTTTTTGTAGTGCTTGGGTCCAGCTTTGGGCTTCTTCCCGGGAGTGGCAACTTGCTTGCCATTGTTCTTGAAGTTCCCTTTCTTTCCCTTGTCCTTTTTCTTGAAACTAGTTGTCTTGTTAACCATAACACTTGATGCTCTTTTTTGATTTCTACCTCCACAGCTTTGAGCATTGCGAAGAGCTCGGGAATTGTCTTCTCCATCCCCTGCATATTATAGTTCATCACGAAGCCTTTGTAGCTTGGTGGCAGTGATTGAAGAACTCTGTCAATAACACTATCATCTTGAAGATTAACTCCCAGCTGAGTCAAGTGATTAGGGTACCCAGACATTTTGAGTATGTGTTCACTGATAGAACTGCTCTCCTCCATCTTGCAGCTATAGAACTTGTTGGAGACTTCATATCTCTCAACTTGGGCATTTGCTTGAAATATTAACTTCAATTCCTGGAACATCTCATATGGTCCATGACGTTCAAAACGTCTTTGAAGTCCCAATTCTAAGCCCTAAAGCATAGCACACTAAACTATCGAGTAGTCATCAGATCGAGCTTGCCAGACATTCAAAACATTAGCATCTGCTCCTGCAGCAGGCCTTTCACCTAGCGGTGCATCAAGGACATAATTCTCCTATGCAGCAATGAGGATAATCCTCAAGTTATGGACCCAGTCCGTGTAGTTGCTACCATCATCTTTCAACTTAGCTTTGTCTAGGAACGCATTAAAATTGAGGGGAACGATAGCATGGGCCATTGATCTACAACATAGATATGCAAAAACTATCAGAACTAAGTTCATGATAAATTAGTTCAATTAATCAAATTACTTAAGAACTCCCACTTAGATAGACATCCCTCAAGTCATCTAAATGATACGTGATCCAAATCAACTAATCCATGTCCGATCATCACGTGAGATGGAGTAGTCATCAATGGTGAACATCTCTATGTTGATCATATCTACTATATGATTCACATTCGACCTTTCGGTCTCCAGTGTTCTGAGGCCATGTCTGTACATGCTAGGCTCGTCAAGTTTAACCCAAGTATTCCGCATGTGCAAAACTATCTTGCACCCGTTGTATGTGAACGTAGAGTCTATCACACCCGATGATCATGTGGTGTCTCAACACAATGAACTGTAGCAATGATGCATACTCAGGGAGAACACTTTTACCTTAAAATTTAGTTAAGGGATCATCTTATAATGCTACCGCTGTACTAAGCAAAATAAGATGCATAAAAGATAAACATCACATGCAATCAAAATATGTGACATGATATGGCCATGATCATCTTGTGCTTTTGATCTCCATCTCCAAAGCATTGTCATGATCTCCATCGTCACCGGCTTGACACCTTGATCTCCATCGTTGCGTCGTGGTCGTCTCACCAACTATTACTTCTACAACTATCGCTAACGCATAGTGATAAAGTAAAGCAATTACACGGCGTATGCATTTCATACAATAAAGAGACAACCATAAGGCTCCTGCCGGTTGTCAGATATCTTACAAAACATGATCATCTCATACAATAAAATTTATCACATCATGTCTTGAGCATATCACATCACAACATGCCCTGCAAAAACAAGTTAGACGTCCTCTACTTTGTTGTTGCAAGTTTTACGTGGCTGCTACAAGCTTCTAGCAAGAACCGTTCTTACCTACGCATCAAACCACAACGGTGTTTCATCAAGTTTGTTGTTTTAACCTTCTTCAAGGACCGGCCGCAGTCAAATTCGATTCAACTAAAGTAGGAGAAACAGACACTCGCCAGCCACCTTTATGCAAAACTAGTTGCATGTCTGTCGGTGGAACCGGTCTCATGTGCGTGGACATGTAAGGTTGGTCCGGGCCGCTTCATCCCACAATACCGCCGAATCAAAATAAGACGTTGGTGGTAAGCAGTATGACTATCACCGCCCCCAACTCTTTGTGTTCTACTCGTGCATATCATCTACGCATAAACCTGGCTCATGATGCCACTGTTGGGAAACATTGCATGGAAAACAAAAAAAATTCTACGCACACGCAATGATCTATCCATGGAGATGCATAGTAATGAGGGGGAGAGTGTGTCTACTTACCCTCGTAGACCGTAAGTGGAAGCGTTTCACAACGCGGTTGATGTAGTCGAACTGTCACGACCGGTCTTTCAATAAAATATTTATTGAGAGACCAATCCGTTTTACGGACCAGTAAAGAAGAATTCCTTCTCACTGACAGACAATATCTTGGTCACAGAAGACAAATACTAGGAGTACTGAATATAATACAAAGTTGAGCGGAGACTGCTCAACAGTTTATTACATGCACGCCGATAAAACATAACGGCGGATATGGTGGCATTACTACTAACTCACGATAATAACGGTGGTGGAAATATCACAGCAGAGCGGGTGATATGACTCCTGAAGACTACAGCCCTTCGAGCGTCGGAGTGAAGCTCGAGGAGATTTATTGCGGGTGGCGGAAGCTTATATAATACAAGTGACCAAAATCCAAGATCGCACGGGGCTGACTGGGACTCCTTTAGGCGTCGGACTCACTAGCAAACTCCTCATCCAAGAGATCGCCTTCGTCAACATCTGGCCAAATCAACAAGCCAGGTGAGTACTATGAAAGTACTCACAAGACAGTTCGGACATAAGATATAACAAGAGTAAGCATGATGCATATGCACAGGTCAACAAGTGCACTCAGACATAGAGATAAAACTGTACGGAAATAAAAGAGAAGTCGGGCGGTAGTCCTCCTGAAATCCCAAAATAATATACTGGGTGCCAAACGAGGGTCTGAATGACTCCTCGAGAGGAAAATGCAAGAAATACAATGCCGCAGTCGGACGTCTGAGTGACATCACATAAAGGGCTTATATTGAAAATAAAAGGCAAACATGCCACAGTCGGACGTCTGAGCGACATCACATAAAGGGCTTATAACAGAAAATAAAAGACAAACATGCCACAGTCGGACGTCTGAGCGACATCACATAAAGGGCTTATAACAGAAAATAAAAGACAAACATGCCACAGTCGGACGTCTGAGCGACATCACGTAAAGGGCTTATAACAGAACTCAATAATTCAGTCGCTCGAGAATATAAATTATTACAAATACGAGACAAATATAAGGTTAGTCCATCCACAGGAATAACAATTAAACTGGGTTTACCACTTGAGTTTGTTCGCCGGGGATAAATTTCCACGAGGATAGATATGGATATACTGATCACTCTACTAGATCATGGATACGATGACTTGGAAGGATTTGGCTCTGCAGAGTTTGTACTTTAACCACAGCCAACGGATTTCAGTGGCGCCGTCTCCGGTGGCTTGGGCGGCGCTGGGTGGCGCCGTCTGCGCTGCGCCTCTCTCTGGCGGCCGCAAAGCCGCCGCTGGCGTCGGTCACGGGGCGGCACACCTCCTCCAGCTCGTCGCCGACGCCCGCAAGCATCCAGGCGCTCGTGCGGTGCAGAGGACAAGGGGGAGGGGACAGGAAACGCGGCGACGCCGGGCACTGGCGAGATCGACAAAAGACACTGAAGAAAACGACAGTGATCCAGCCACTGTTAACTGAATTTGACTGAACCTGAATTTGACAGTGCTCTGAAGGTGTTCGATGAAATGATTAGGTATGAAGAAATTTTTTCCTGGAGCTGGGGCTTGGTGAGGTGACCACTCAATGCACCCAGAGGCTGCCTGATTTTACTGAAAATTTTTGGAGAAGAATTTGAATGAATTTCATCAAATTTGGCAAATCTGGTCCAAACTTGCAGCAAGTATAGTTTGAAAATTTTGAACTGAAGACCAGTGGATCTTCATGGATCTTGGTTGAGGGTTCAAAGGACTAGGAGGGGAAAAAGGTTTGGGAGTAAAAAT
Source organism: Aegilops tauschii subsp. strangulata (assembly GCF_002575655.3). NCBI lineage: Eukaryota > Viridiplantae > Streptophyta > Magnoliopsida > Poales > Poaceae > Aegilops > Aegilops tauschii. The sequence goes on from NC_053039.3 coordinate 518,713,872, forward strand.
CAAAGCAGAAAGTGTAGTTCCTGTGTAAACCTCCAAGGGTCAAGATATGAGGCAGAAATTGTTTTTAATAATAAATAAGTGGAAAATAAATATATGGAGAGGTCCAACTTGCTGGATTTGAAGTAGATCATGATCCAAGGGTGAGGAGAGGTTTATGAGAGTGGATTTGCACTAAGGTCATGGCAAGAGAGGTTTGTTGAAAGTGGCAAAGAATCATTTCAAAGGCCATAGTGCATTTTTCAAAGAAATTTTTAAAAGCCATTTTTCCCAAGTGAAAAGCATTTTGGTTTGAGTCCAAATCACAGAAAGAACCTCCAAGACCAAAATCAAGTCTTGGGTGAATCCAAATAAAATCCTTGCCCAAAAGAAAAAAAATATTATGAAGGGGAGGGTTCTCTTCTAAAAAAAAATTAAAATACACCCCCCCTCAAGTCCAATTTTTTTTTGAAAAAGGCCAAATAAAATTTTGGGTGTCACAACACCTACCCCCTTAGGAAAAATCTCGTCCTCAAGATTTCATCTGATCCTCGAATAGATATGGGTATTCTGCCTGGAGAAAATCTTCCCTTTCCCATGTAGCTTCATCCTCAGTGTGGTTGCTCCACTGAACCCTGAAATTTTTTGTTGTTTTCTGACGGGTCCTCCTTTCAGACTCTTCCAAAATCTTTACTGGCCTCTCTCTGTAGGTGAGGTCTGGTTGTATATCAATGCTTTCATGAGGTACATGCTTCTCCGGGTTACTTTCACATTTTCTCAATTGTGAGACATGGAACACGTCATGGACGTCTGACAGCTCCTTGGGCAGGTCTAGTTGGTAGGCTACCGTGCCTCTTCGTGCAATTATACGGAATGGTCCAATAAATCTTGGGGCTAGCTTCCCCTTAATTTTGAACCGTTGTAGGCCCCTCATAGGAGATACTCGTAGGTATACGGAATCACCGGGTTCAAAGCTGACCTCGCGGTATTTTTGATCGTAGTAGCTCTTTTGTCCGCTCTGTGCTGTCTTGAGTCTATCCCTGATCTGTTTAACTTTCTCCTCGGCCTCCTTAAGCATGTCTGGGCCGAAAATACGACCGTCGCCTGTTTCTGACCAATTCAGTGGGGTACGACACCTCCGTCCGTACAGTGCTTCAAAAGGTGCCATCTGTAAGCTGGCTTGATAACTGTTGTTGTAAGCAAACTCGGCATATGGCAAACTCTCTTCCCAACTGGATCCATATGTGAGCACACAGGCTCTTAGCATATCCTCTAGGATTTGGTTCACACGTTCCGTTTGTCGATCAGTCTGAGGGTGATACGCTGTACTGAAAGCTAGTTGTGTGCCTAGAGCTTGTTGCAGGTGATCCCAAAATTTAGAGACAAATTGAGTGCCTCGGTCGGATATTATAGTCCTTGGGACTCCATGCAAACAAACTATACGGGAGATATAGAGCTTGGCTAGCCTTTGAGTGGAGTAGGTTGTCTTCACAGGAATGAAATGGGCTACTTTGGTTAGCCTATCTGTGATGACCCAAATGGCATCATTTCCGTGTTGCGATCGAGGTAGTCCGACAATAAAGTCCATCCCAATCTCATCCCACTTCCATTCAGGTATCCTGTTTGGCTGGAGTAGCCCTGCTGGCTTTTGATGTTCGGCCTTGATGCGTTGACATGAATCGCAACAAGCAATGAATGCGGCTATATCTCTTTTCATACCGTGCCACCAAAATCTTTCCTGAAGGTCTTTGTACATTTTGGTCCCTCTAGGGTGGATCGAGTATGGAGCGGTGTGGCTTTCGGTTAGGATTTGTTGCTTGAGTTCCCCAATGTTAGGTACGCAAAGTCTGTCTCCGTACCATAATATCCCTTCGTTGTCTGTGACAAACTCTGAAGCCTTACCAAGGTTCATTTTCCTTTTTATACCTTCGATGCTGGGATGTCCCTGTTGAGCCTTCTTAATTTGTTCCATAAGGGTGGGATGTATCTCCAGATTTGATAAGGTACCCTCAGCGGCTAACACCATGTTGAGTCTAGTGAACTCTTGCTGAAACTCAGGCCTCAAATTTTTTGTACTGTCGCCATCCGGGCTAGGGTTCCGACTAAGGGCATCAGCCACTACATTTGCCTTCCCTGGATGGTAGTGAATGCCGACATCATAGTCCTTGACCAATTCCAACCAGCGCCGTTGGCGTAAATTTAGTTCTGGCTGTGTGAAAATATATTTAAGGCTCTTATGGTCCGTATATATTTCACAACGATTTCCCAACAGAAAGTGCCTCCACTCCTTGAGTGCATGTATGACTGCTGCGAGCTCCAAGTCATGTGTTGGGTAATTTTCCTCATGTTTCCGCAGTTGCCTGGAGGCATACGCGACAACTTTGCCATCCTGCATCAGCACACATCCGAGACCCTTCCGGGATGCGTCACAATATACTTCGAAACTCTTGTGTATGTCTGGCACGGTTAATACCGGTGCGGTTGTTAGCTTCCTCTTGAGTTCTTGGAAGCTTTTCTCGCATGCTTCCGTCCATACAAACTTCTTATCTTTCTTGAGCAACTGGGTTATTGGTTTTGCCACAGTGGAGAATCCTTCAATAAATCTCCGGTAATATCCAGCCATTCCTAGGAAACTCCGAACATCGGTCACGTTGGCTGGTGGCTTCCAGTCAAGTATGGCTTTGACCTTTTCTGGGTCTACGGCTATGCCTTCTTGGTTCAATATATGGCCCAGGAAACCAACTTGTCTTAGCCAAAATTCGCACTTGCTAAATTTGGCGTACAATTGGTGTTTCCTTAATTCTCCCAAAACGATTCTGAGGTGCTCAGCATGCTCCTCTGGTGTTCTTGAATATACCAGAATGTCGTCAATGAACACCACAATAAATTTGTCCATAAACTTCATAAACACTTTGTTCATGAGGTGGATGAAATAAGCGGGGGCATTTGTCAATCCAAAAGGCATCACTGTGAACTCATATAATCCGTATCTGGAGGTGAATGCTGTTTTAGGGATATCTTCTGTCCGTACTTTCAATTGATGATATCCTGATCTCAAATCAATTTTTGAGAACACCTTGGCTTGCGCGAGTTGGTCAAACAAATCATTTATCCGTGGCATCGGATATTTGTTTTTGATGGTAACCATATTGAGAGCTCGATAGTCTATACACAATCTCAGTGTCCCATCCTTTTTCTTGGCGAATAAAACTGGCGAACCCCAAGGTGAGGAGCTGGCTCGAATAAATCCTTTGTCCAATAATTCCTTTATCTTCTTCTTCAACTCTACCAATTCGGAGGGTGCCATCCTGTAAGGTTTCTTATAGATGGGAGTGGTGCCAGGTGCTAGTTCAATGCTGAACTCAATTTCTCGGTCTGGTGGCATGCCTGGTAGTTCTTCAGGAAATACGTCTGGAAACTCGCACACCACTGGAACCTTTCTCAATTCCGAAATGTCCATTTTGTTCAAATTTGGTTGCTGTGACCGTGGTCTTTCCTGAGCTGTAACCTTTATTGTCTTGCCGTGATGATGAGTGAGGATCACAGTCCGATTGAAACAGTCAATAAATCCTTTGTTGGTGGTCAAACAGTCCATCCCTAAAATGACATCTAGTCCTTTATTTTCCAACACGATGAGGTTTGCTTGGAACGGTAGTCCTTCGAACTCAATGATCACTCCTTGGCAGTAACTCTGAGCGATTTGTTTATTTCCGGGGGACTTGATGATCATAGATTTTTCCAAGGGAAGTATCGGAAAACCATGTTGCAAAACAAAATTCTTCGAAACGAACGAATGGGAAGCTCCAGAATCAAACAAAACCGTGGCAGGTACTGTGTTGACAGGGAACGTACTGAGCATGATGTCTGGGGCATTCTGCGCTTCTTCCTTGGTCACATGGTTCAGGTGACCCTTCCTGTGGTTGTTGTTGGGATTGAAATTGTTGCGCTTGGGGGCTGGATTATTCCCACCATTGTTTAGCTTGGGGGCCGAGTTCCTTGGTTTTGGACACTGTTTGGCATAGTGTCCTTCTTCACCACAAACATAGCATGTGACCCCTGGACGGTACGTGAACTCCTTGTCTCTGGCATGAAACTGTCTGACGGGCCTTGGATCAGTAGTCGGGAGTTTCCTTGCTTCTGTCCTTGGAACCTCAATCCTGCTTCTGTTGTTGCGAGCAAGAGTCGTCTTGTCCCTCTTTCGCTTACGGATATCTTCCAGACTACGGCGCTCATTCTCCAAGGTAATGGCCTTGTCAACCAGAGTTTTAAAATCCGGGAAGGTGTGTACAACCAGTTGGCATCTTAGTGCCGGTGCCAGGCCGTCCAGGAATTTTTCCATCTTCTTGTCCTTTGTCATGTGCTCGTTGTAGGCATAACGAGATAGCTGGGTAAACTGACCGTTGTATTCTATCACTGACATGCCTCTTTGCTTGAGGTCATCAAATTCTCTTTTCTTGATTTTTATAATGCTCCTGGGGATGTGCGCCCCACGAAAGCCTTCCTTGAACTCTTCCCAGGTGATGTTGTGTTCACTGGGATGCATGTGTAGGAAGTTTTCCCACCATGCAGCAGCTGCTCCAGTAAGGTAGTGTGGTGCATAAAGCACCTTCTCATGATCTGAACACTGAGCAATAATCAGTTTTCTTTCGATGTCACGAAGCCAATCATCGGCTTCAAGTGGTCTATCGGTGTGAGCAAACGTTGAAGGGCGAGTCTTCTGTAACTCGGATAACTTCGAGTGTGGCTGGTACGGCTCCCGGTGGTTTCCCATATTGATGACGTGATTCATCATCTCTTGGTGTTGCTGTTGGCTTTGTTCAAACAGGCGGCATACTTGAGATAAGGCGGCCTCACTGTCTTGTTGACTAGACTGTCCCTGAGTGAAGTTGTTGCTGGTCTGAGTCCCAAATACTTCTTCTGGCTGATTGGGCATGGAACGAGTCCATGGACGAGACATTTTCCACTCTGGGGTATTATTTGCGAAAATCATGAGAAGAACTGCGAGGTGCAAGGAAAATCTTGCAAGGACAATTTTTTTAAAAGATCTCAAGATTTTCAAGAAAACATAAACAACTCTGCACGGAGAAGGGACGCTTAACACAAATCTTACACGCGAAACGCAAACCTACGATACAGCACTCAGGATGTGTGTTCACATTCCTGACATGTTATTAGCACACTCTCGGGGGTGCAGCGAGCACAACTACTACAAACTAGCGTACAGATAAAACACATCATACAGGTAGACACAACGCGCGACTACACGGCGCTCTCAGTCGGAGATGGTGACGATGTCCTTTCCCTTGCCGAGAGCAAGACTCAGCGGTGCAGGAGATTCAACCTCCACCTCCTCTCTAGCAGGCTCCCGGTGCGAAGCACTGCGCTGTGGTGATGGCGCGGGGGCGACCGGTGGCAGTGTGGGTGCGGCAGGCAGTGCAGCCCTGACTGGAGTAGGAGCGATGACTCGGTCGAACTCCTCAGTGGTAGGCAGACGGCGAGCAGTGGCTAAAATGGCCGGTGCATAAGAGGCTGAAGATGAGACAAAATTCAGAGGCGGTGCTGTGTGAAGAAGGTCCTTCCTGCAGGTAGGACCGCCCCGAACTAAGTCCATCCGGGCAGCCACAAGATCGTCCATGAGGTTCTCGAAAGACTCCTCCAGAGCCTTGAGATACTCCACAACCATCTCGCTGGCTTCATCTCGCTCTCCCCGATGGCAGGCAAATGCATAGTGACAGGTATATGGCACATGGCATGGGAGGTAGCGGTAGCGACGAGTCTTCATCATAGGAAGGATGTCCCGAAGGCGAGCTACCGCCTCACGGGCCGCCATCTGCATGGCATGCCTCTCCGTAGGCATGGCCCTTCCCACAAAACGGAAGTGGCGAGTTGCAGAACGTCCTTCCTTGAATTTCACAACGGCCTGGTGCATAGACACGTCGTCGTTGAGCATGTGCTGGTAAAGTGTGAACTCCGGGCGAGTCGCTGGCCCGATCGCGAGCTTGGTGATGGAAACGAGGAGCTTGACAAATCCCTCGGGCACGTTCGTGAACACTCGAGTCTCGCAGTTGCTGCCAGCCATCTACAAAAGTAGGCAAAAATTCTGAGTAGTCAAGTCATAAATTTTATGATGACCAACAGAAAATAGCTACAATTGCAAAGTGCTGAAAAAGGTACAAGAGATGCTAATAACCGATTAGCGATCGCACCTAGTGGCTTCCAACAGTCAGCCTGGCTCTGATACCAAGCTTGTCACGACCGGTCTTTCAATAAAATATTTATTGAGAGACAAATCCCTTTTACGGACCAGTAAAGAAGAATTCCTTCTCACTGACAGACAATATCTTGGTCACAGAAGACAAATACCAGGAGTACTGAATATATTACAAAGTTGAGCGGAGACTGCTCAACAGTTTATTACATGCACGCCGATAAAACATAACGGCGGATATGGTGGCATTACTACTAACTCACGATAATAACAGTGGTGGAAATATCACAGGGGAGCGGGTGATATGACTCCTGAAGACTACAGCCCTTCGAGCATCGGAGTGAAGCTCGAGGAGATTTATTGCGGGTGGCGGAAGCGTATATAATACAAGTGACCAAAATCCAAGATCGCACGGGGCTGATTGGGACTCCTTTAGGCGTCGGACTCACTAGCAAACTCCTCATCCAAGAGATCGCCTTCGTCAACATCTGGCCAAATCAACAAGCCAGGTGAGTACTATGAAAGTACTCGCAAGACAGTTCGGACATAAGATATAACAAGAGTAAGCATGATGCATATGCACAGGTCAACAAGTGCACTCAGACATAGAGATAAAACTTTACGGAAATAAAAGAGAAGTCGGGCGGTAGTCCTCCCGAAATCCCAAAATAATATACTGGGTGCCAAACGAGGGTCTGAATGACTCCTCGAGAGGAAAATGCAAGAAATACAATGCCGCAGTCGGACGTCTGAGCGACATCACATAAAGGGCTTATATTGAAAATAAAAGGCAAACATGCCACAGTCGGACGTCTGAGCGACATCACATAAAGGGCTTATAACAGAAAATAAAAGACAAACATGCCACAGTCGGACGTCTGAGCGACATCACATAAAGGGCTTATAACAGAAAATAAAAGACAAACATGCCACAGTCGGACGTCTGAGCGACATCACGTAAAGGGCTTATAACAGAACTCAATAATTCAGTCGCTCGAGAATATAAATTATTACAAGTACGAGACAAATATAAGGTTAGTCCATCCACAGGAATAACAATTAAACTGGGTTTACCACTTGAGTTTGTTCGCCGGGGATAAATTTCCACGAGGATAGATATGGATATACTGATCACTCTACTAGATCATGGATATGATGACCTGGAAGGATTTGGCTCTGCAGAGTTTGTACTTTAACCACAGCCAACGGATTTCAGTAGTCACGGGGACTAGTTCCGTTTACGGTGTTTTGGAAGAAACACGTCTAACCAGTACACACCCATTCAACATTCCGAAGCCAGGGATCACCCTCGGCAACGTTCAAGAAAAACCTTGAGACGGGGAGGCTACAACCTCGCGTAGCATGGGATCAAATTTCTATACGCGTGCTCTAAGGGGTGCCCCCCTCTCGGTCCCAACCGGAAACACCCATGCCCCCTGACCGGATGACTGGCTTTAATCCAGGGCCATGGAACCATCATCCCGGCCCCTCTGTTTGGTGTGTACACGGAAAGAGGTTACCAACTTACTAAACCGCATACTGGCAGAAAACATGTGGTAGCACGAAAGGGGAAAGAACGATAACGTGACTCCGTCCACGTTAACGTCGGAATTTAAACGGAAGACATAAGGCTGGCATGCTACAACAGTACCACCTCACTGCCCTTCATGTCACCACATGACTAGGCCATCTCTCATCAGAGATCTTAGTAACTTTGGAACACACGGGTAGTTGCTCACATGCAACGGGATACCCACCGATGCTCATATGCCATGCACAACTTTTCACGCAACCATGCAAAACACCTATCATATCAAAGGTTCGAACATGCTTGCCTGGTTCGGAGAAGTCGGAGTCTAGCTCGGCGAAGTTCGCGGCTCTGTCACCTCTCCCGGAACCTACGGTATAGTGAAAATGCATACTAACGTGAAAATCAACGCGTGCACAAAAGTTGTTCCAATTTTTTTAAATAAATCCCATAAAAAACTAGACAAAATTTTAAGACTGTCAGAAAAAGAATCACTCAAAAATCACTTTTTATTAAAAAGTTATAAGGGTTTCTGTCTAGGGACTCATCTGTAATGAAACAAAAAAGTTCCAGGGGTTTAACTGAGAAAACAGAAAACGGTTCGAATAGAAACGCGCAAGCCCACAGAGAAAACGTACTCTGCCCGAAGGCGCCAACAGAAAACGGTTCGCGGGGAAAGAAAGAGATGCTGACGTGGGGGGTCCACATGTCAGGTTTGAAAGACCTCGCCGGCGCCCGAAGGCTGCGGTGGTCGCCGGCGTCGAACCACGGCGAGTTAGGGTGATCGGAGTGTACCAAGAGTATCAGCGTGTCCTTCCGCGTCGGTGGGTGGTGGACTTGGGCGTCGGAGAGCACCACGTCGACGGCGACACTTCCTCCGGCGGACGGCGGTTCGGGCGATGGTGGGGAACTCCGGTGGTGTGCTGCAAACTTCGAATTGAAGCGCGGGTCAGAAGGAGGGATGCACTAGAGAGCTTCTGGCAAGAGATGGGAGGTAGAGGTGCATGCACGGGAGTGAATCGAGCTGGATCCCGTGGCGGGTCGCGGCGGTCGGAGTTGAGGAAGGAGACTTCCTCGGGGCTCTCCCAGAGGCTAGGCAGGGTCTAGGTGGAGTGTAGAGGTGGTGTGGGTACTAGCTGGAGCTCGGGGCCTCCATTTATAGGCGGCTCGAGGGGGTGGCCGTGAACGGGGTTGCTCCGGAGAGCAATTACGGCGAGGCAGCGGCTCGGCAAGGAGTTTAGGTGGCCAGGCAGCATCAGTGAGGTGTACTGGTGCCGTTCCCCCGCTAATCCTGGTCGGTCTTGGCGTAATGGCGCCGGTCCACGGTGGGGTGGCCGCACGGGCACAACGGCGGCAGAGAGCGCGCTCCGCGCCCAGCGGTTCGCGACGAAGGTGGCAGCGCGCACTGGGGAGTGGAAGACCACGCGGCGCTCTCCGGTGGCTTGGGCGGCGCTGGGTGGCGCCGTCTATGCTGCGCCTCTCTCTGGCGGCCGCAAAGCAGGCACTGGCGTCGGTCACGGGGCGGCGCACCTCCTCCAGCTCGTCGCCGACGCCCGCAAGCATCCAGGCGCTCGTGCGGTGCAGAGGACAAGGGGGAGGGGACAGGAAACGCGGCGACGCCGGGCACTGGCGAGATCGACAACAGACACTGAAGAAAATGACAGTGATCCAGCCACTGTTAACTGAATTTGACTGAACCTGAATTTGACAGTTCTCTGAAGGTGTTCGATGAAATGATTAGGTATGAAGAATTTTTTTCCTGGAGCTGGGGCTTGGTGAGGTGACCACTCAATGCACCCAGAGGCTGCCTGATTTTACTCAAAATTTTTGGAGAAGAATTTTAATGAATTTCATCAAATTTGGCAAATCTGGTCCAAACTTGCAGCAAGTATAGTTTGAAAATTTTGAACTGAAGACCAGTGGATCTTCATGGATCTTGGTTGAGGGTTCAAAGGACTAGGAGGGGAAAAAGGTTTGGGAGTAAGAATCAAAGCAGAAAGTGTAGTTCCTGTGTAAACCTCCAAGGGTCAAGATATGAGGCAGAAATTGTTTTTAATAATAAATAAGTGGAAAATAAATATATGGAGAGGTCCAACTTGCTGGATTTGAAGTAGATCATGATCCAAGGGTGAGGAGAGGTTTATGAGAGTGGATTTGCACTAAGGTCATGGCAAGAGAGGTTTGTTGAAAGTGGCAAAGAATCATTTCAAAGGCCATAGTGCATTTTTCAAAGAAATTTTTAAAAGCCATTTTTCCCAAGTGAAAAGCATTTTGGTTTGAGTCCAAATCACAGAAAGAACCTCCAAGACCAAAATCAAGTCTTGGGTGAATCCAAATAAAATCCTTGCCCAAAAGAAAAAAATATTATGAAGGGGAGGGTTCTCTTCAATTTTTTTTTTAAAATACTCCCCCCCTCAAGTCCAATAATTTTTTTGAAAAAGGCCAAATAAAATTTTGGGTGTCACACGAACTTCTTCTCTCGTCAACCGATCAAGTACCGAACGCATGGCACCTCCGCGTTCTGCACACGTTCAACTCGGTAACGCCCCTCGCCTTCTTGATCCAGCAAGTCATCAAGGTAGTAGATGAGTTCCATCAGCACGACATCGTGGTGACAGTGATGGTGAAGTGATCCTCACAGGGCTTTGCCCAAGCACTACGAAAATGTGACCGGGGGTGTAAACGGGGGGGGGGGGGGGTGCCGCACACGGCTAACAGTTGATCTGGTGTGTGCTAGGGGCGCCCCCACATATATATAGGTGGGAGGGGGAGGGAAGAGGCCAGGAGGCGCCCCAAGTAGGACGGAATCCTACTTGGGTTCCCCCTTGGCCGCGCCCCCCTTCCCATATTAGCGGGAGGGGAAGGAAAGAGGAGGGGGGAGAAAGGGAAGGGGGAGGCCGAATCCCCCCTTTCCTTTCCCTTCCCCTCTTTCCTTCTCCCCCTGCTTCGGCCCATATGGGGGGCACACCAGCCCCTGGTGGCTGGTGTGTTTTCCCTCTTGGCCTATAAGGCCCATATCTTTTGCCGGGGGTGCCCGAAACCCCTTCAGATGACCCGATATGTACCCACTACCCTCCGAAACACTTCCGGTGTCCTAATACCATCGTCCTATATATCAATCTTTACCTCTCGACCATTTAGAGACTCCTTGTCATGTCCATGATCTCATCCAGGACTCCGAACAACATTCGGTCACCAAATCGCATAACTCATATAATACAATATCGTTATCGAACGTTAAGCGTGCGGACCCTACGGGCTCGAGAACTATGTAGACATGACCGAGACACCTCTCTGGTCAATAACCAATAGCAGAACCTGGATGCCCATATTGGCTCCTACATATTCTACGAAGATCTTTATCGGTCAAACTATTATGACAACATACGCAGTTCCCTTTGTCTATCGGTATGTTACTTGCCCGAGATTCGATCGTCCGTATCTTCATACCTAGTTCAATATCGTTACTGGCAAGTTTCTTTACTCGTTCCGTAATACATCACCTCGTGACAAACTCCTTAGTCATTTGCTTGCAAGCTTATGATGTGTATTACCGAGAGGGCCCAGAGATACCTCTTAGATCGGAGTGACAAATCCTAATCTCGACCTATGCCAACTCAACAAACACCTTCGGAGATACCTATAGAGCATCTTTATAATCACCCTGTTATGTTGTGAAGTTTGATAGCACATAAAGCATTCCTCCGGTATCCTGGGGTTGCATAATCTCATAGTCGAAGGAATATGTATTTGACATGAAGAAAGCAATAGCAATAAAACTGAACGATCATAATGCTAAGCTAATGGATAGGTCTTGTCCATCACATCATTCTGCTAATGATGTGGTCCCGTTATCAAATGACAACTCATGTCCATGGTCAGGAAACCTTAACCATCTTTGATCAACGAGCTAGTCAGTAGAGGTTGTCTGCGTTCTGGGAACGGGGGTCCCCAGACTTGCCTGCCTGCGGCCTGTGGCGTGGCTCAAGTGGGGGCCCAGTGCAGCCCAGCTTCATCAGCTCAAGCTCAAGACCCTCGCGAGGGGCCAAGCCTTGCCGGGTGGACGACAGGAAGCTTCCTCAGGAGCGGCCTCATCAGGCAGGCTTGCGAGGAGGCAGAGCGATCAAGGCAGGGTACCTCGCGAGGAGCCCGCGACGCAAGCCATGACGATCGAGACCAGGCGGGCGCCAGCCTGCGCAGTGTCCTTGTTTCCCCTTCGGTGCAAAGGGGGCAAGCACAGGCCAAGGCATCAGGCAAAGGTTACCGTTTCGGTGCAACAAGACCGAGACCAGCAGAACGGCAGGATGGAGGTCACCGTGGAGCCCAGAACGGCGTCATCGTCAGAGCCTTTGGCAGCCGAAGACCAACTTTAGTCAGGATAAGTGTACTAGATGTTCCCCTTCAAAATGGCCAATTGTTGGCGCCCTTCCCGCTCATTATTTGGGAAGAGTCCCAGGGCCTCCCTCTATAAATAGGACTAGCCACCCCAAGGCAGGGGGGATCCAGATCACGATTGACTAGAGAGAAGCGATCGAACTCACCCAAGCAGTTCATCGCGCCAGCTCAAGAACAGCCTCTCGCGAGGCTGTTCCTCCACTGTATTGTTCATCATCAGCCCCTGAGGCAATCCACCACACCACACACTGGAGTAGGGTATTACACCACCACGGTGGCCCGAACCAGTATAAACCTTGTGTCCCTTGTGTTCTTCTTTCTAGCCTAGATTCCTTGCGAGTCGTCGAGACGCGAGTTGGCAGGGAAAAGATCTTCGTGCACACCCCAGAGTTTGAACCTCAAGGGTCTGCCGGAACCCGAAATCCGACATTTGGCGCGCCAGGTAGGGGTGTGCCGGAATCTTTCTTCCGCTGTTCGCGTGTGATCTTCTGTCGTGTCCATGGCTGACGCTCGTCGGGCTCGCGCCGAGCGCCGGTCTGCTCTCGCCGCCCGCGTCGCCCAGACGGCGCCCGTTGGCGCTCGCCCCCGTTGTTCCCCGTCGCCTGCCGCTAACGCCGCCACCGGCCCGGCAGGGAACGAGCAGCAGGCCTCGTCCCTGCATCCTTCGGTGCGGCGGGAAGGCCGCACCGCCACCCCGTCGCTGACTCCAGCCGGTTCGTCGTCCCACGCCCGTCGCGCCCCCACGGACGCGCGTGCCGCGCTGTTCCTCGCGCGTGAGCTGCTGCACTACCGTCCCATCGACGACCTCTACGAGGACTGGCTCGCCCGCATCACCGAGCTCGTCAGCGCTGCAGGGGGCTCTCCTTCGCCATCCCTCTCGCTGCCTCGCCCTCCATCTTGCGCAGGAGGCGAGGATCAGGAGGTGCCTCCACCACCTCCTCCCCAAGAAGGCACCCTGGCTCCAAGGCGCGCGGCCCAAGGACGAGACCCTCCACGTCCGGTGCCTGCGCGGCAAGAAAGGAGCTGCCAAGAAATCCCTCGCCCCCAAGAAGGTGCCCGCGTGTTCCCAACACCGGTGCGCCATGACCGCGTCCCTGCGCCACCACGCCAAGACCCTGCGCTGCTCCAAGCGGCGGCACACGGGAACCACCAGGAGCAAGCCCAGCCTCAGCAAGGGGCTGTGGTGACCAAGGCAGGCTGTCGTGCCTTCACCGCCGAGCTGTGCAACGTCGCGTGGCCCGGCAAGTTCAAGCCGGACCTGCCTCCTCGCTACGACGGCACTGCAGACCCCGCGGAGCTGGGCATCGAAGCCACCAACGGCGATGAAAAGGTCATGGCGAACTGGTTTCCCATGGCGCTCAAGGATGGTGCCCGCACCTGGCTCCTGGCACGATCTCCTCCTGGGACGAGATGCGTACTCGGTTCATCGCCAACTTCCAGGGCACTCGCGACCGGCCCCCGGCCATGAGCGACCTGCCCTGTCGGAGTAAATGGCCACAGGTAGCCTAACCGACTACCCCTGGTTCTTCAAAAATTATCAGGCCGATTGAGCCTTCAAGTGTTCGAAGCATTGGGCCGACTTCCCCTGGCCGACTACCGCAGGGGCCGGCTTTCCAAAGGTGACCCGGCCCCGGTAACCTCCCCCAAGATGGTTGCGGGATGGCCGACTCCAGGAAGCCGCCGCCAAGAGGACCGACTCCCAAGAGCCGGCCATGAAGCACGCCGACTCCACAAAGCTGGCCAAGACCGCACCCACCAAAACTACACCCACATAACGGTGACAAGACGGGGTGTGGCCACAGTGCGGCCCACTACCCCCGAAGCCCGAGGCAGGCATGGCCACAGGACGCCGTACGGGATGGCCATCTCCCGTCCGGCTCGGCACTGTAGCCATGCTGGCCTCAACGTCACCCACGACAGACGCCAGTACGGCCCACGGGCGGCGGGCCCCTTTAGCCAGAGAGAGGCGCGAAGGCGGCCCGGCCTCCCCCAGTCGGCCAAGGGCGTAGCCGGCTACCCCCTCCCTCGAAGCATGTGCCACATTAAGGAGACAAGACGAGGTAAGGCTACAGTGAGAGCCCTCGGGGCGGCCCACTGTAGCCACGCCTACCTCGCCGAAGCCCTCGTCATCAGGGATGAGGCTACAGTAAGCAGCCGCCGACAAGACACCTAGGCAGTGGGGCCGGCCTGTCGACCAAGAGGCCGGCAGTCGGCGGGACCCACCAGTCGGCGGGCCCCAACAGCCGGCGGAGAAGCCGGCGAGAGCAGACACTAACGACTGGGACCCGCGCCCAGCCAGATTACAATTGTACCCCGGGGGGTAGGCCTATATAAACCCCCCGGGACACCCATGCAAAGGGTTGGCTTCTTAGAGTCACACACACACCATACAGAGAGGGAAACAAGAGCTAGCCTTGCTCTTCTTCTCCCTTGCACCCGACAGCTCAAGGAGCATTTGTAGCTACTCGTTCTGATTTAGTGATAAGGCGGAGACCCCGCAGAGCAGGACTAGGGGTATTATCTCCACGGAGAGCCCCGAACCTGGGTATGATTCGCCGGCATGCATGTCTTCGCCTAATCCCATTTCCAGGCACCGGCGACGTCTTAGTGGCACCCACCATGATAAGCCACCCGTTGGCATATGTCGCACCTACCACCCGACATTTGGCGGCCACCATGGGGCCAGGTGCACCGTCGTCCGGAGACCTGTTCTGGACGGGAACCCTCTTCCTCCCCAGCGAGCGCAGCCAGCCTGCTGCGCCCGATGGCGTTTGCCTCGACGCGCTTCAAAGCGTCGACGACGCCTGCGCGGCGAGCTGCCTCGCCGATCTGCTCGGCGAGACTCGCATCTCCGATGAGCCCGCGTCCGACGCGGGCACGGACTACCCCGAGAGCCGCCTCGTCAGCCTCCTCGACCAGCTTCACGTCTCTAGCGAGCCTGCTGCAGATGTGGAGTCGGTCGGCTCCACCGACCCGATGCTCGTCGACTCCAACACGGCATCGCTCGATGCCTACCCCTCCGACGTGGTGGTCTTCGAAGATCCTCTCCCTCGAGCTGACAGCGGCAGCAGCGCTGTCACCGAAGTGTTGGTCATCAGCCACGTCGCCAACTTGGGCGAGAACACCCACGACGCCCTGCAAGCGGCGATGCACGACCTATCCGTCCCCATCCTGGCCGACGCCGACGCCGAGACCCTGGAGGCACGCCGCCTCGCCCTCGTCGCGGAAGGCCAGAAGATAGCCTCCATGAGACGCCTCACCGAGGCCCACCAGCGCGAAGTCGACCGTGCCGCCTTCGGTACGCCGCCGCCTAGCGGGCCGAGCCGGCTTCGTCCAGAAGCGCGGCGCGGCTATCGCCAGCATGCTGGGGGAAGATCGCCCCGTCTACGCCACCCCGCTCGAGAATCTGCGAGCCGCTCAGGCGGCCGCTAAGGAGCTAAATGGGCTGGGAGCCGACGAACTCCCCTACATGACAAAGCGGATCCAGCAGCTGATCGACGCGGCTGCAGAACGACACGAAGCCGGCGCCCGCGCCGATAGTCATCCCCCGCGCCGGGAGCATGCCGCGACGTCTCGCTCGCCGACTGCGAGCGGCACCCGCCAGAGGCAAGACAAGGAGCCGGCTGCTAGCCGCAGCCGGACTCGTATCACCATCCAGCATGACGCGGAAGGCCGCCCTCGAGCGGTGGAGCGCCAAGGAAATCTTCCTCCTCCCCCGCCTCGAAGGGAGAGACGTCTCACCCCGCCGCCCGTCACGGACCCGACTCTTGGTGACCGACTAGGCCGCCGAGAAGGAGTCGGCGAGAACGACGCTCGCCACCGGATCGACCGCCTTGCTCGATCCCTGGCGCTAGAAGAAGAAGACGATGTCGGCCTGCCATGCTTTGGCCCCCGCATCCGCGACGAGCCCTTCCCCAAAGGGTTCTCGCTCCCCAGAGACACGCCCAAGTACAACGGCTCTGTGAAGTCAGAAGATTGGCTCATCGACTACTCCACTGCTGTCGGCATAGCCAACGACAATCGGCGCGTGGCCGTGAAGTACGTCCCCCTCATGCTGCAAGGCACGGCGCACACCTGGCTCAACAGCCTCAAGCCCTACAGCATCAACAGCTGGCTGGACTTCACGGAAGTCTTCGTCCGCAACTTCACCAGCATGTACAAGCGGCCTCCCAAGCCTCGCCAGCTCTCCCTGTGCGTCCAAGGGCCCAACGAGTCGACCTGCGACTACCTCACGCGGTGGGCCGAGCTCCGCAACTCCTGCGAGGGGGTGCACGAGGTTCAGGCCATCGAGTACTTCACCGCCGGGTGCCGAGAGGGCACCCTCCTCAAGCACCGACTCCTCTGCGACGAGCCGGCTACCCTCGACGAATTGCTGATCATCACGGACAAGTACGCCACGGCCGACTCCTCAATGAAGACCGAGCTCCGAGTGGACGCCTCTGGGAAGGTGCTCGCTCCGGCTCCAAAGACGCCGGCTGGCGACTCCAATCGACGCCCCTACCAGAACGATCACAAGCGCAAGGCCCCCATGCCGCCTTCCACCAGTCGGCAGGTGGCCACAGTTGAAGATGAGCAGCCCGAAGAGCGGCCCGCTCCCAAGAAGAAGGGTGGCAGGCCGGCTTGGCAGCCGGCTTTCTCTTACGAGCAGACTCTCGACGCCCCCTGCAAGTTCCACAGCGGCGCGATGCCGTCCAACCACACGACCCGAAAATGCCACTGGCTCACGCGAATCTCCAAGGGCGAAGGGTTGGTGCCGCCTCCGCCTCCCGGCCCGCCGCCTCCAGCCCCTCAGCAGCCGGCGGCTCGGCCGGCAGTCACAGCCATCCAAGATGAATTCCCTGAAGAGCACGCCGCCTACGTCGTCTTCACAAGCCAAGCCGAAGACAAGCGTAGTCGGCGCCGTCAGCATCAAGAGGTCAACACGGTCGCCTCTAGCGCCCCCGAGTTCATGTACTGGTCCGAGAAGCCCACCAACTGGAGCCAGGCCGACCACCCAGAGGTGATGCCCTCCCCTGGCTCCCGCGTCCTGATAGATGGCGGAAGCAGTATCAATATACTGTACCGCGATACCATGGAGAAGCTGAACATCAAGGCGAAGCAGCTTATGCCAAGCCGAACCGTGTTCCATGGTATCGTCCCCGGCTTGTCTTGTTCCCCGATCGGCAAAATCAAGATGGATGTTCTCTTTGGAGACAAGGATCATTTTCGCAGAGAAGCGATCTGGTTTGAGGTAGTGGATCTGGAGAGCCCCTACCATGCTTTGCTTGGCCGACCTGCTCTGGCCAAGTTCATGGCTGTGCCCCACTACGCCTACCTGAAGATGAAGATGCCGAGCTCGAAGGGGATCATCACCGTAGCCGGCGACTACAAGAAGTCCATCGAGTGCGCCATGGCCAGCAGCCGGCTGGCCGAGTCCCTCGTGGTGGCAGAAGAGAAGAAGATGCTGGAGCAGGTTGTGGCCATGGCCGGCAAGCAGCCGGCCCTGTCCCCCAATCCCAAAGAATGTGACGCGCAGGGCTCCTTCCAGCCGGCCAAAGAGACGAAGAAGATACCCCTGAACCCGGAGAACCCGGAAAGGTTTGCTGTCATTGGGGCAAACCTGGACAGTAAATAGGAAGGCGAGCTCGTCGACTTCCTCCGTGAGAATCGAGACATTTTTGCATGGTCCCCAAAGGACATGCCGGGTGTCCCGAAGGATTTCGCCGAGCACAAATTGCACGTCCGAGCCGACGCGAAGCCGGTCAAACAGCCCCTTCGCCGACTGTCAGAAGAGAAGCAAAGAATCGTAGGAGAAGAGATAGCCCGGCTCCTCGCCGCTGGCTTTATTATGGAAGTGTTTTTTCAGAGTGGCTTGCCAACCCAGTTCTGGTATTGAAGAAGAACAACAAGTGGCGCATGTGTATAGACTACACTAGCCTCAACAAGGCCTGCCCCAAGGATCCGTTTGCTTTGCCACGGATCGACGAAGTGATAGACTCCACAGCCGGATGCGAGCTGTTGAGTTTGTTGGATGCCTACTCAGGGTACCATCAGATCAAGTTGGACCCAGCAGACCGTCTGAAGACTGCCTTCATCACACCATTTGGAGCTTTCTGTTACCTGACTATGACATTCGGCTTAAGGAATGCCGGTGCCACTTTTCAGCGTTGCATGCAGAAATGCCTCCTCAAGCAACTCGGCAAAAATGCCCACGTCTATGTAGACGACATTGTGGTGAAGACAGAGAAGCGCGGCACTCTGCTGGAAGACCTCAAAGAAACATTCGCCAACTTGCGCCGATTCCAAATCAAGCTCAACCCCGAGAAATGCGTGTTCGGAGTACCAGCCGGCCAGCTGTTAGGCTTTCTGGTCTCCGAACGCGGCATCGAGTGCAACCCTGTGAAGATCAAGGCCATCGAGAGGATGGAGATTCCTACCAAATTGCGAGATGTGCAGAAGTTCACCAGGTGCTTGGCCTCCCTAAACCGCTTTATCAGCCGGCTAGGAGAGAAGGCTCTCCCCCTGTACCGACTCATGAAGAAGTCCACTCACTTCGACTGGAATGACCAAGCCGACCAAGCCTTCCACGAGCTGAAGAAGATGCTGACCACTCCGCCTGTCCTGGCGGCACCGACTGAGAAGGAGCCCATGCTCCTCTACATTGCTGCAACCAGCCGAGTGGTCAGTACAGTTGTCGTGGTCCAGCGCCCGGAAGAAGGCCGAGCCCAGCTAGTTCAGAGGCCGGTGTATTACCTAAGCGAAGTACTATCCAGCTCAAAGGAAAACTACCCGCACTACCAGAAGATGTGCTATGGGGTGTACTTCGCCGCCAAGAAGCTGAAGCCCTACTTCCAAGAGCATCCCATCACGGTCGTGTGCACCGCCCCGCTTGCCGAGATCATAGGTAGCCGGGATGCATCCGGCCGGGTGGCTAAGTGGGCCATTGCATTGGCACCATACACAATCTTCTACCAACCCCGCACCGCCATCAAGTCCCAAGCATTGGCCGACTTCCTCGTCGACTGGGCCGAGACCCAGTACCTACCGCCGGCTCCCGACTCTACCCATTGGCGGATGCACTTTGACTGGTCCAAGATGCGCACCGGCTTGGGAGCCGGCATCGTCCTCACCTCTCCCAAAGGTGACAAGCTCAGATACACGCTGCAAATCCACTTCGCCGCCTCCAACAACGTGGCCGAGTACGAGGCGCTCATACATGGGCTCCGGCTAGCCAAAGAGCTCGGCATACGCCGGATCCTGTGTTATGGCGACTCAGACTTGGTGGTCCAGCAGTCGTCTGGCGACTGGGACGCCAAGGATGCAAACATGGCGAGCTATCGATTCCTCGTCCAGCAGATCAGTGGGTACTTCGAAGGGTGCGAGTTCCTTCACGTGCCAAGGGCCGACAACGACCAAGCAGATGCCCTCGCACGGATCGGCTCCACCCGACAGGCTATACCGACCGGCGTCTCTCTCCAGCGCCTCCTCAAGCCGTCCATCAAGCCGTCTCCAGAGTCGGACTCTATCTTCGTATCGCCTGTGCCAGATGCAGCCGGATCCGACTGGAGGAACCCCGCAGGCGGCATGGGGACTTCGACAACTGGTCCGCCGACTGCCGTAGTCGCACCCGGCCCGGGGACTTCAGAACCCGGCCCGGGGACTGCAGCAGTCGGCCCGGGGACTGCAGCAATGCAAGAAGCAGTGGCCAACTCCAATTCCATGCCTCCTGACCCACCCACCCGAGTCATGGTGGCTACACTAACAGAAGAAGAAGTCACAGCTCCATCTTGGGCCCAGCCCATCCTCAGATTCCTAGTCAGGAGAGAGCTGCCGGCTGATGAGATCTCAGCAAGACTAGTGCAACGACGAGCCGGAGCATATGCAATAATCAACAGAGAGCTTGTCAAGCGCAGCATCACTGGAGTCTTTCAGCGCTGTGTCGAGCTAGAAAAAGGAGTGGCAATCCTCAAGGATATCCACCAAGGCGAATGCGGCCACCACGCAGCCTCAAGATCACTTGTGGCCAAAGCTTTCCGCCACGGTTTCTTCTGGCCGACTGCCTTGGAAGATGCCAAAGAGATAGTCAAGAGCTGCAGAGGATGCCAAGTTTTCAGTTCCAAGCAACACCTGCTGGCTTCTGCACTCAAGACCATTCCCCTCACCTGGCCCTTTGCCGTCTAGGGACTGGATATGGTGGGCCCTTTCAAGACAGCCCGCGGCGGCTTGACACATCTGCTTGTCGCCGTGGACAAGTTCACCAAGTGGATCGAAGCAAAGCCGATCAAGAAGCTGAACGGGCCGACTGCCGTCACATTCATCACCGACATCACCACTCGGTACGGTGTACCGCACAGCATCATCACCGACAACGGCACAAACTTTGCCAAAGGAGCACTGGCACGTTTCTGCGCGACGCAGGGCATCCAACTGGACTTAGCGTCCGTTGCCCACCCGCAGTCAAACGGCTAGGTCGAGCGAGCAAATGGACTCATCCTCTCCGGCATCAAGCCCCGACTGGTTGTACCACTGGAGCGATCGGCCGGTTGCTGGCTCGATGAGCTGCCGGCTGTCCTCTGGAGTCTGCGTACTACCCCCAACAAGTCAACCGGCTTCACTCCGTTCTTCCTTGTATATGGTGCCGAGGCTGTCATCCCAATCGACATCGAGTTCGACTCGCCTCGGGTCACCATGTACATAGAGGCGGAGGCCAAGGGAGCAAGAGAAGACGGTGTCGACCTACTAGAAGAAGGCCGACTGTTAGCACTCAGCCGGTCCGCCATCTACCAGCAAGGGTTGCGCTGCTACCACAACCGCAAGGTCAAGCCAAGATCCTTCCAAGAGGGCGACCTTGTGCTTCGGCTGATCCAGCAAACAGCCGGCCAGCACAAGCTCTCGGCCCCTTGGGAAGGCCCCTTCGTCATCAGCAAGGCACTAGGCAACAACTCCTACTACTTGATCGACGCGCAAAAACCAAGAGCACGCAAGAGAGATGACTTCGGCAAGGAGTCGGAGCGACCATGGAACGCGAACCTCCTGAGAAGATTTTACAGTTGAAAGCAGTATGTATCATGCTACCCTTTTGTATTAAGTACGAACAACAGGCTCCCCGAGGAGCACTTGGGGACTGCCTTTATTTATCTATGAGTGACGAGTGTCATATCCATGAATGTATTATTACATTTGATTTCATGTCTGGCACCGGGTTCGACTAGTCGGCCCGGGGACTGGCCGCCTAGAGCTATATTAAAAGTTCTACCTGAAGTCAGACAAATAGTGTGCCGGCTCCCGAGTCCTCTCTTGTTGAAAGTCGCAGCTCGAAGAACCGACTGTCCGACTAGCAAGAGCAAAGGCAGAAAGGATGCCCACATGAAAAACGGCTAAGGACTAATGAACTCATATAGCGAAAAGACGGCCTCCAACCACGCTTGCCGGCTATCAGAACAGCCGGCTGGCCGGCTTCCCAAACACTTAGCTATAATCCAACAAAGCTAGAGTACTTGCCCTCCCAATTGGCCAAGCACTTCTCCAGCCACAGATTGCAGAGCAACTGTCCGACTGGGGAGGCGACAACCAAGGGAGGGCGGCAAAGGAAACAGCAGAAGGATGAAAAGCAAGGAACGAGGAAAAGCCAAACACATGCATAGTCATATACACATATAAAGCCCCCAACAGGCCGGCAATTGACATAGTTCGAATACACCCCCAGTGGGTGGAATTGTGTAAACTTAACAGAATATTGTTCCAAAAGTGACAAGACAGGAAAACAAAAGATAGCAGACTAGACTAAAGGCGGGGTGCGGGAGCCGGGTTGGTCGGTGGAGATGGCATCGCCGGCTGAAGGAGTGGCCGGCTGGCGGGTCTCGGCTTGGTCACCACCGGTGGAAGGCGACGCACCCGCGCGTGACGTGGTGCTGGAGGTGCGGTCAGGCTGAGGCTGGCCGGCCGCTCCACCATCCGGCCCGGCGTCTTCACCCTCCTCCTCCTCCTCTTCGCCCTTGTCGCTGGAGTCGATCTCCTCCGCCGAGTCTTCACCGTCTGCCGGGTTCAGCCCGAACCACTCCTCCGGCTGGGCAACAGCGTTGTCATCTACCTCAGGGGCGAAGGCGCTGGTGTCGGTGTAGTCGACGATCGCCGAAGCCCGCCGGATGATAGCCGGCCGTGCCGGCTCCAGCTCCGTGTCGGCCTGCTGCCGCCAGGTAGCTAGCTGATCCAGACTCAGGCCGGGATACCAGGCCTTGACGAACTCCAGCGCCCGCCTGGCGCCGGACCGAGCCGCCGAAGCCTTCCAGGCTTCAAAGCGGCCGACTGCCACCTCCAGCCAGTCGGCAGTCCGACTGGGGGTGCGGGGAACCACTTCGCCGGGCCAGAGGGCGGCCAATACTTGCGCCCCGGCACGCTGAAGCCGGCAGAGCAGTCGGTGAGTCGGCTGCAGACGGGCCTGGATCGCCAAGAACTGCTCCTCCAGCGAACGGCCAGCGTTTGGTGCAATCTCGGCACCAGCCTGCCTTCGTGCTTGGCGGCGGGCCTCGATGATCTGGTTGGCGGCGGTAGAGTAGCCAGGGAAGTACTCTGCCCAAGAAAGAAAGATAAAGAAGAGAAAACACCAAGTCAGAAAACAAGCCAAAAGTGGCAGACGGCAAGAAAGGACGAAGGAGCAGGCGGCTTACCGTCAACCAAATCTTCGATCTGGCCATAGCCATTGATCAGAGTCTGCTTCGTTTCGGCCCAGCCAGCCGCCTCTGTCTCGTACTCGGCCTGGAGGGCAGCTTCGCCTTCCTGCACCGCCTTCAGAGCCACCTTGTGGCCCTCCTCCTGGTCGGCCAACCTCTTGGCCAGGCGATCATGTTCCTGCACCAAGGCGGCAAACTCGGCCTCCTTCGCACGAAGGGCAGTCTGAGACCCTCCCAGCTGTGCCCTCAGACTGGCGTTGGCCGCTGCAGGGACGGCAGAGAAAGAAGAAGCAATAAGAAGAAGTCGTCAAGGAAGATCCGACCCGACTGCTCAGCAGTCGGCCCGAATCTCGGGGACTACACCCAGTGGGTGCGCTGACGCGCCCCCACGTGAGATAAAGGACGAAGCACTTACCACGACTCTCAGTCAGGTCGGCGGTTTTCTGGGTCAGCTCCTGAGCCTGGGAGTTGAAGGCAGCCGCGCGAAGATTGTGGTAGTCCTGCAAGACAGGCAGAAGATCGAAGTAAGAACAAGAATAGCAAAGCTAAATCCACTAAGAAGTTCCAAGCCGCCTGCTCAGCAGCCGACTCGGAACTCGGGGACTACACCCAGTGGGTGCGCTGACGCGCCCCCACGGAAGAAACCAAGACCAAGAAGAAGCAAGATAGGAAGACTAACCCGGATGGCCGCCCGCGTCGCAAGGAATTCATCTGTGTATCGCCTCAGCGCCGTAGCCTGGGCCTGGAGCCGGGTCCGGACGTCCTGCGCGGCCACGTTCATCACGGCCGTCCCTCCGCCCGGCGTCCACCCCGAGGTGGCGCTGGCCACCTCCACGTCCTGGGCCGACGAGCTGGAGCCCGCGGCCGGCTGCGGCTCCGACGCAGCCTTCTGTGGCTCTGACGCAGCCTTCCCCGCGCGCCGGCTCGGCGGCATCCGGACCGCCAGCACAGTCCTCGCGGCCGGCTCGCCCCCCGCCGACTGCGCAGGCGGCAGATCAGGCCGGCCGCCTGGAGCCGCCCTAGTCGGCGGGGTCGGTACCGCCGCCCTCTCCAGGATGACGACGTCGTCATCCCTCTCCAGCCCCGGCTGGTCACCACCGGCTTCTTCTGGCGAGGGCTCCGGGGCCCCAGGCGCCGCGACGTGCAGTGGGTTGACCAACAAGGCCTCCTCCGCCATCGCCGCAGCCGCAGCCTCTGCTTGGGCCTTGGCTGCGGCGTCAGCGCGCGCCTTCGCCGCCTCCTCCTCCTGCGCCGCCTTGGCGGCGGCCGCCCTCAATGCCTCCGCCTCCCGCTCCTCTCGCACCTCCCGCGCGTTCCGCTTCGTCGCCGCCTGAAGTTCGGCATGGGGGTCCACGCGGTGAGTAGTGCTCCCGGATCCTCCCGGCGACCCAACGACGGAGGCGGCAGCAGCCCGCTCGAGCGACAACGGAGCTCTGGTTATTTGGAGAAAAAGACAGGGATTCAGGAGCCACCAGAGAAAAGAAAAAAGATTACACGAAGGAGTATGTACTTACGCCGACACCGTATGCGGTTGCTTCACCGCCTTGCGGAAGCGGGCCGCCTTCGCGGCCGCCTCCTCCCGCCTAGTCGCCGCTGCCCCGCCTCGGGGCTTCTTCGGCCGAACAAACCCTGCGCGGCACGACGCTTTTGCCCACCGCCCCGAGCAGGCGGCGCAGCAGAGGAACCCGCGCCGCGGCCAGACGCTGGCTGACGGCGTGGGACGACTTCAGCCTCGTCGTCGTCCGGCCAGTCGTCGAAGCTGACTCCAAGCCCGGAGCCGCCTGCTTCGCCGCCGGCTTGGCCACCGCCCGCCTCGGTGTTGTCGTCCATAGCGGCCGTCCCCAAGTCGGGGTCCTCCAGATCGTGCTCCGTCCGGTCGGGGAAGAATCGGCGCTCCGCGCCCGACCCGCCTGCAGGCCGAAGAAGAGGGCTCTGTCGGGACAAGCCGACTAGTCAGAGTCGGCCAAAAGGAACTCGGCGATAAAACTGAGAAAAGAGGAAGAGACAAGGAGAACATACCGTGGGCGGCGGATTGGCTCGGCAATATGGCTCCTTGCCGAACTGCCACTCTGCAGAGAGTTTGCAGTTCGCAAGGTAGTTCACCATATGGGCCACCTCGTCATGCGGCATGTCTTTGGTACACATCCGGCTTGGATCGAGCTGGTCGCTCATCTGACAGATCAGATGAGGGCGGCTCTGGAGCGGGAGTACCCGGCGCATGATGAAGGCGGCCAGCAGGTCGGGCCCCGACAAGCCCTCCGACTGGATCATCGCTCGCACTCGGGCGACGGCTGCGGTTCCAGCCGGCGTCAGCGTCACGGCCTGGTAGGACCACTCGGGCCGCCTGCCTGCCGGTGGGCCGGCTACGTAAGCCGGCAGATTGACGTAGTCACCCTGCGGGGCGACGTTCTTCACGTAGAAGTATGACTTTTGCCATAGTTTCACCGACTGGATCAGCGTGATGACGGGGAAGGGGTTGTCGGCGGCCACCCTCCGCATCGCGATGAAGCCGCCACTCTGAGCCGGCACGCCTTGCATGCGCGTGCCCAGCTTGGACTCGAAGAACTCCCCCTAGAGCTCGAGGGTAGGGAGGACGCCGAGGTAGCCTTCGCACAAGGTGACGAAGGTGGACAGCAGCACCACCGCGTTCGGGGGGAGGTGGTGCGGCTGGAGTTGGTAGAACTTGAGCCAAGAGCAGAAGAAGGCGCTCATGGGCAGGCCGATGCCGCGCAAGAAATGCGAGCGGAAGACTACCCGCTCGCCTTCCCGCGGCTACGGCGTAATCTCCTCCTCCGGCGCAAGACGGACCTCCACCTTGTCCGCGCCGGGCAGCCGCCACGTCTTGCGGAGGAATTCGACGTGATCCTCGTGGACGTTGGAGCCGTCCCAATCCCCGCCGTACTGCATCGTGGTGTGGGGCTGGCGAGAACGAGCGCGGCGGCGGCGGAGCGAGTGGTGGAACAGCGCGGCGGCGAGGCGTTGTTGCAAGAAAGAGCAGGAGGAAGAAGATGGTGGAAAGAGGAGGAGCGTGCGAGAGCCTGCCGCTCTCCCCCTCCCCCTACTTATAGCTTCGCAACGTGAAGCCGGGGAGGCAAGGCGTGGGGTGAGACGTGGGATTAACTGCACCCACTCCCCCCACGCCTCGCGATTATTACGCCCTAAAAACGTGCCGAAACCGCCGCAGGAAGACGTGCGGGCGGCTTCGGGCCGCAGAGAATCCACGCCTGGGCCCAGGCGTGGGCGTGGCGGGCCCCCGACCTGTGGCGACATCCCGTCGCGCGCGTGGGCTGGCAGGCTTTTTTGCCACGTGGTTCACAGGCGGCAAGTGGCCGGCCCGCGGCCCGGTGCGCGCGCTGGCCAGCTCCCGCCCTCCGACTCCAAAAAAAATCGCCGAGACGGTGTGCCCAACCAAAGTCGGCTCCCAGCTGCCGGCTTGTCAAGATAGGAAGCTGATCGAGCTTCTCGACTCCCACCCAACCTCGAAGCCCAATCAACTTCGGGGACTACTGTCGGAGTAAATGGCCACGGGTAGCCTAACCGACTACCCCTAGTTCTTCAAAAATTATCAGGCCGATTGAGCCTTCAAGTGTTCGAAGCATTGGGCCGACTTCCCCTGGCCGACTACCGCAGGGGCCGGCTTTCCAAAGGCGACCCGGCCCCGGTAACCTCCCCCAAGATGGTTGCGGAATGGCCGACTCCAGGAAGTCGGCGCCAAGAGGACCGACTCCCAAGAGCCGGCCATGAAGCACGCCGACTCCACAAAGCCGGCCAAGACCGCACCCACCAAAACTACACCCACATAACGGTGACAAGACGGGGTGTGGCCACAGTGCGGCCCACTACCCCCGAAGCCCGAGGCAGGCATGGGGACGCCGTACGGGATGGCCATCTCCCGTCCGGCTCGGCACTATAGCCATGCTGGCCTCAACGTCACCCACGACAGACGCCAGTACGGCCCACGGGCGGCGGGCCCCTTTAGCCAGAGAGAGGCGCGAAGGCGGCCCGGCCTCCCCCAGTCGGCCAAGGGCGTAGCCGGCCCCCAGAAGCCGGCTACCCCCTCCCTCGAAGCATGTGCCACATTAAGGAGATAAGACGAGGTAAGGCTACAGTGAGATCCCTCGGGGCGGCCCACTATAGCCACGCCTACCTCGCCGAAGCCCTCGTCATCAGGGATGAGGCTACAGTAAGCAGCCGCCGACAAGACCCCTAGGCAGTGGGGCCGGCCTTTCGACCAAGAGGCCGGCAGCCGGCGGGACCCACCAGTCGGCGGGCCCCAACGGCCGGCGGAGAAGCCGGCGAGCGCAGACACTGACGACTGGGACCCGCGCCCAGCCGGATTACAATTGTACCCCCGAGGGGTAGGCCTATATAAACCCCCCGGGACACCCATGCAAAGGGTTGGCTTCTTAGAGTTACACACACACCATAGAGAGAGGGAAACAAGAGCTAGCCTTGCTCTTCTTCTCCCTTGAACCCGACAGCTCAAGGAGCATTTGTAGCTACTCGTTCTGATTTAGTGATCATGCGGAGACCCCGCAGAGCAGGACTAGGGGTATTATCTCCACGGAGAGCCCCGAACCTGGGTAAGATTCGCCGGCGTGCATGTCTTCGCCTCATCCCGTTTCCAGGCACCGGCGACGTCTTACTGGCACCCACCATGAGAAGCCACCCGTTGGCATATGTCGCACCTACCACCCGACATGCGCCGCATCAAGCAACAACCAGGAGAAACCCTACAGAAGTACATCCAGCGCTTCAACAACGCTCGCCTCAAGATCCCCAGGGTGACTGAGGAAGCCATCATCTCAGCCTTCTCCGATGGCGTGCGTGAAATCAAGATGAAAGAGGAGCTAGCAATCCATGAAGACCTGTGCACATCCCTGGAGCTGTTCACCTTGGCGACCAAGTGCGCCAGGGCTGAGGAGGGGCGCCTCTCCCTCCTCGAGATTCTGGCTGCCGATCCAGAAGAGAAGAAGCCCAAGGCCAAGGACGTGAAGCATAAGGGAGCTGCCGTGCTCGCAGCAGAGCCGGACACCAAGCGGGGCAGGGATCAGCCTGAGTCATCCAAGGGCAGCCGGTACTGCGTGTACCACGACCTCCACACCCACAACACCAACGAGTGCCAATAGCTTAGGGCCGTGCGAGATGGGCGTATCGGCCGACGCCCCGAGCGCAACGATCGGGGCTATGGCCGAGGAGGAGGAAGAGGTGGAGGACGATGGGAAGACCGTGGCCCTCGCCAAGGGTGGCGTGACTGACCTCGCGAGGACCGCTAGCAAGACCAGCCTCGCGAGGGAGGCTGGAGGGATCAGCCTCATGAGGATCACCCGCACGGCAACGCAGGCCTCCCTCCTCTGCCACCACCACCAAGGAGGAATGAAGACCAGCATCAGGATGAGGGGGCTGGGGGCTTCCAGGAGCCGCGCACGATCGCTTGCATCCTGGGCGGCGCCCAGGCCCCAGCCTCACAGCGCATCTTCAAGCAGTTTGCTCGCGAGGTGAATGCAGTCCTCCCCAAGCTTGGGGCCACGCGGGGGTGGGGGGGGGGGTGAATAGGCAATTTTTATGTAAGTCTTCAAAACATGGTAGTTTCAAAGACAAACACGAGAACCGAACCTATAAACATGCAGCGGAAGATAAAACTACACTAGACAAGCCATAGTCAAAACAAGTATGAAGCTAAAGCATGGTGACAGATAGCAGCTAGGTAGCAGGATCAGGATGGAAGATAGTATGAAGCCAATCAGAACAAGTAGTCACACAGTGAAGTCAATGATACGTCCATTCTGCATCATGATTTTATATCAATATTTATTGCATTATGGGCTGTTATTTCACGTTATGTCACAATACTTATGGCTATTCTCTCTTATTTTACAAGGTTTACATGAAGAGGGAGAATGCCGGCAGCTGGAATTCTAGGCTGGAAAAGGAGCAAATATAGAAGGCCTATTCTGCGCAACTCCAAAAGTCCTGAAACTCCACGGAATACCTTAAAATAAATAAAGAAAAATCGTCGCCAAAGATGAAGGCCAGGGGGCCCACACCCTGCTCACGAGGGTGGGGGGCGCGCCCTCCCCCCTGGGCGCGCCCCCTACCTCGTGGGCCCCCTGGTGGCGCTCCGACGCCCATCTTCTCCTATATGAAGTCTTTCGATGAGAAAAAAAATATAAGGCAACCTTTCGGGACGAGACTCCGCCGCCACGAGGCGGAACCTTGGCGGAACCAATCTAGGGCTCCGGCAGAGCTGTTCTGCCAGGGACACTTCCCTCCGGGAGGGGGAAATCATCACCATCGTCATCACGAACGCTCCTCTCATCGGGAGAGGGCAATCTCCATCAACATCTTCACCAGCACCGTCTCATCTCCAAACCCTAGTTCATCTCTTGTATCCAATTCTTGTCTCCAAGTCCGGGATTGGTGCTAGTAGGTTGCTAGTAGTGTTGATTACTCCTTGTAGTTGATGCTAGTTGGTTTATTTGGTGGAAGATCATATGTTCAGATCCTTTATGCATATTATTACCCCTCTGATTATGAACATGAATATGCTTTGTGAGTAATTACGTTTGTTCCTGAGGACAAGGGAGAAGTCTTGCTATTAGTAGTCATGTGAATTTGGTATTCGTTCGATATTTTGATAAGATGTATGTTGTCTAACCTCTAGTGGTGTTATGTGAACGTCGACTACATAACACTTCACTATTATTTGGGCCTAGAGGAAGGAATTGGGAAGTAATAAGTAGATGATGGGTTGCTAGAGTGACAGAAGCTTAAACCCTAGTTTATGCGTTGCTTCGTAAGGGGCTGATTTGGATCCATATGTTTCATGCTATGGTTAGATTTACCTTAATACTTTTGTTGTAGTTGCGGATGCTTGCAATAGAGGTTAATCATAAGTGGGATGCTTGTTCAAGTAAGAACAACACCCAAGCACCGGTCCACCCACATATCAAATTATCAAAGTACCGAACGCGAATCATATGAACGTGATGAAAACTAGCTTGACGATATTCCCATGTGTCCTCGGGAGCACTTTTCCTATTATAAGAGTTTGTCCAGGCTTGTCCTTTGCTACAAAAAGGATTGGGCCACCTTGCTGCACTTTATTTACTTTATTACTTGTTGCTCGTTACAATTTATCTTATCACAAAACTATTTGTTACCACTTATTTCAGTACTTGCAGAGAATACCTTGCTGAAAACCGCTTATCATTTCCTTCTGCTCCTCGTTGGGTTCGACACTCTTACTTATCGAAAGGACTACGATAGATCCCCTATACTTGTGGGTCATCAAGAGTCTTTTCTGGCGCCGTTGCCGGGGAGTGAAGCGCCTTTGGTAGTGGGAATTTGGTAAGGAAAAATTTATTTAGTGTGCTGAAATTTTCTGTCACTTGTCACTATGGAAAGTAATTGTCTGAGGGGCTTGTTCGGGGTATCTTCACCACGTCCAGTAGAGCAAAGAGTTGCTCCTCAACCTACTGAACCTACTGAACCTATTGAAAATGAAACTCCTTTTGAATTTCCTGTGGGTATGATAGAAAAACTACTAGCTAATCCTTTTACAGGAGATGGAACAAAGCATCCTGATGAGCACTTACTATATGTGGATGAAATTTGTGGACTATTTAAGCTTGCAGGTATACCCGATGATGTTGTTAAGACGAAGGCTTTACCTTTATATTTGAAGGGAGACGCATTGATATGGTATAGGCTATGTGATGATATGAGATCATGGAACTATAAAAGATTGAAATTGGAATTTCATCAAAAGTATTACCCTATGCATCTTGTTCATCGTGATCGCAATTATATATACAATTTTTGGCCTCACGAAGGAGAAAGCATCGCTCAAGCTTGGGGGAGGCTTAAATCAATGTTGTATTCATGCCCCAATCATGAGCTCTCAAGGGAAACAATTATGCAAAATCTTTAGGCTCGGCTTTCTGAAAATAATCGCACCATGCTCGATACTTCTTGTGCTGGCTCTTTTATGATGAAGACTATTGAATTCCGATGGAATTTATTGGATAGAATTAAATGCAACTCTGAAGATTGGGACCTCGACGAAGGTAAGGAGTCAGGTATGACACCTAAGTTTGATTGTGTTAAATCTTTTATGGATACTGATATTTTCCGTAAGTTTAGCACTAAATATGGACTTGACTCTGAGATAGTAGCTTCTTTCTGTGAATCTTTTGCTACTTATGTTGATCTCCCCAAGGAGAAGTGGTTTAAATATCATCCTCCCATAGAAGTAAAAGTAGCTGCACCTATTAAAGTTGAAGAAAAGACTATCACTTATAATGATCCTATTGTTCCTACTTCTTATGTTGAGAAACCACCTTTTCCTGTTAGAATGAAGGATCATGCTAAAGCTTCAACTGTTGTTCGTAAAAGCAATACTAGGACTTATACACCTCCTGAGCAAGTTAAAGTAGAACCTAATATTGCTATTGTTAAAGATCTCTTGGCTGATAATATTGATGGGCATGTCATTCAGTTCGACGGTGAAACTGCTAGAATTGCTAAACCTTGTGATAGAGATAAACATAAACCTGTGGTAGGCGTGCCTGTTATTTCTGTTAAAATAGGAGATCATTGTTATCATGGCTTATCTGATATGGGTGCTAGTGCCAGTGTTATACCTTATACCTTGTATGAAGAAATTATGCATGATATTGCACCTGCTGAGTTAGAAGATATTGATGTTACAATTAAACTTGCCAATAGAGATACTATATCTGCAATAGGAGTTGTTAGAGATGTTGAAGTCTTGTGTGGGAAAACTAAATATCCTGTTGATTTTCTTGTTCTTAGTTCCCCACAAGATAACTTTTGTCCCATTATATTTGGTAGACCCTTCTTGAATACTGTTAGTGCTAAAATAGATTGCGAAAAGAATGTTGTTACTGTTGGCTTGGATGATATGGTTCATGAGTTTAATTTCTCTAAATTTAGTAAACAACATCGTGAAGAAGACTTGCCTAGTAAGGATGAAATTATTGGTCTTGCTTCTATTGTTGTACCTCCTAGTGATCCTTTAGAACACTATTTGCTAGACCATGAAAATGATATGTTCATGAATGAAAGAAGGGAAATAGATGAAGTATTCTTTAAACAGGAACCTATTCTGCAACACAATCTGCCTGTTGAAATCCTAGGAGATCCTCCTCCACCCAAGGGTGATCCTGTGTTTGAGCTTAAACCGTTGCCTGATAATCTTAAATATGCTTATCTTGATGAAAGGAAAATATATCCTGTTATTATTAGTGCTAACCTTCCAGAGCATGAAGAAGAAAGATTATTGAAAACTTTGAAGAAGCACCGTGCTGCTATTGGATATACTGTGGATGATCTTAAGGGCATCAGTCCCACTCTATGTCAACATAAAATAAATTTGGAAGCTGATGCTAAACCAGTTTGTGATCCTCAACGACGTTTGAATCCTAAAATGAAAGAAGTGGTAGGAAAAGAAATACTCATGCTTCTGGAGGCAGGTATAATTTATCCCGTTGCTGATAGTCAGTGGGTAAGTCCTGTCCATTGTGTCCCTAAGAAGGGAGGTATTACTGTTGTCCCTAATGATAAAGATGAATTGATTCCGCAAAGAATCATCACATGTTATAGGATGGTAATTGATTTCCGCAAATTAAATAAAGCTACTAAGAAAGATCATTACCCCTTACCTTTTATTGATCAAATGCTAGAAAGATTATGCAAACATACACACTATTTCTTTCTAGATGGTTATTCTGGTTTCTCTCAAATACCTATGTCGGCTAAAGATCAATCAAAGACTACTTTTACATGCCCTTTTGGTACTTTTGCTTTTAGACGTATGCCTTTCGGTTTATGTAATGCACCTGCTACCTTTCAAAGATGCATGATGGCTATATTTTCTGACTTTTGTGAAAAGATTTGCAAGGTTTTCATGGACGGCTTTTCCGTCTATGGATCCTCTTTTGATGATCGTTTGAGCAATCTTGATCGAGTTTTGCAGAGATGTGAAGAAACTAATCTTGTCTTGAATTGGGAAAAGTGCCACTTTATGGTTAATGAAGGTATTGTCTTGGGGCACAAAGTTTCTGAAAGAGGTATTGAAGTTGATAAAGCCAAGGTTGATGCTATTGAAAAGATGCCATGTCCCAAGGACATCAAAGGTATAAGAAGTTTCCTTGGTCACGCCGGATTTTATAGGAGGTTCAATAAGGACTTCTCAAAAATCTCTCGGCCTCTGACTAATTTATTACAGAAAGATGTACCATTTGTCTTTGATGATGATTGTGTAGAAGCATTTGAAATACTTAAGAAAGCATTAGTCTCTGCACCTGTCGTTCAGCCACCTGATTAGAATTTGCCTTTTGAAATTATGTGTGATGCTAGTGATTATGCTGTAGGTGCTATTCTAGGGCAAAGAGTTGATAAGAAATTGAATGTTATCCATTATGCTAGTAAGACTCTAGACAATGCTCAAAGAAATTATGCCACTACCGAAAAGGAACTTTTAGCAGTTGTATTTGCTTGTGATAAATCATGACCCTATATTGTTGATTCTAAGGTAACTATTCATACAGATCATGCTGCTATTAAATATCTTATGGAAAAGAAAGATGCAAAACCTAGACTTATTAGATGGGTTCTCCTGCTGCAAGAATTTGATTTACATATTGTTGATAGAAAAGGAGCTGAGAACCCCGTTGCAGACAACTTATCTAGGTTAGAGAATGTTCTTGATGACCCACTACCTATTGATGATAGCTTTCCTGATGAACAATTTAATGTCATAAACACTTCTCGTAGCACTCCATGGTATGCTGATTATGCTAATTATATCGTTGCTAAATTTATACCACCTAGCTTCACATACCAGCAAAAGAAAAAGTTTTTCTATGACTTGCGACATTACTTTTGGGATGACCCACATCTTTATAAAGAAGGAGTAGATGGTGTTATTAGACGTTGTGTACCTGAGCATGAACAGGAACAGATCCTACGCAAGTGTCACTCCGAAGCTTATGGAGGACACCACGCTGGAGATAGAACTGCACATAAGGTATTGCAATCTGGTTTTTATTGGCCTACTCTCTTCAAGGATGCCCGTAAGTTTGTTTTGTCTTGCGATGAATGTCAAAGAATTGGTAATATTAGTAGACGTCAAGAAATGCCTATGAATTATTCACTTGTTATTGAACCATTTGATGTTTGGGGCTTTGATTATATGGGACCCTTTCCTGCCTCTAATGGATACACACATATTTTAGTTGCTGTTGATTACGTTACTAAGTGGGTAGAAGCTATTCCAACTAGTAGTGCTGATCATAACACTTCTATTAAAATGCTTAAGGAAGTTATTTTTCCAAGGTTTGGAGTCCCTGGATATTTAATGACTGATGGTGGTTCACACTTTATTCATGGTGCTTTCCGTAAGATGCTTGCTAAATACGACGTTAATCATAGAATTGCATCTCCATATCACCCACAGTCTAGTGGTCAGGTAGAATTGAGCAATAGAGAGCTCAAATTAATTTTGCAAAAGACTGTCAATAGGTCTAGAAAGAATTGGTCC
Organism: Aegilops tauschii subsp. strangulata; assembly: GCF_002575655.3. NCBI lineage: Eukaryota > Viridiplantae > Streptophyta > Magnoliopsida > Poales > Poaceae > Aegilops > Aegilops tauschii. Next base: position 518,748,194 of record NC_053039.3, read on the forward strand.
AAAAAACTGAATGATGCATTATGGGCCTATAGAACTGCATACAAGAATCCTATGGGTATGTCTCCGTATAAAATGGTTTATGGAAAAGCATGTCACTTACCTCTCGAACTAGAACATAAGGCATATTGGGCTATTAAAGAGCTCAACTATGATTTCAAACTTGCCGGTGAGAAGAGGTTATTTGATATTAGCTCACTTGATGAGTGGAGAACCCAAGCTTATGAAAATGCCATGTTGTTCAAAGAAAAAGTTAAAAGATGGCATGATAAAAGGATACAAAAGCGTGAGTTTAATGTAGGTGATTATGTGTTGCTATACAACTCTCGTTTAAGATTTTTTGCAGGAAAACTTCTCTCTAAATGGGAAGGTCCCTACGTTATCGAGGAGGTCTATTGTTCCGGTGCCATAAAAATCAACAACTTCGAAGGCACAAATCCGAAGGTGGTAAACGGTCAAAGGGTCAAACACTATATCTCAGGTAATCCTATAAATGTTGAAACTAATATTATTGAAACCGTAACCCCGGAGGAATACATAAGGGACACCTTCCAGAACGTTCCATACTCCGAAAAGGAATAGGTATGTGATACGGTAAGTAAACCGACTCCAAAACAATTTTAAGGCAATATTTCTCTGTTTTGGAATATTTAGAAAAATAGAAAACAAGTAGCAGTCCGGGGAGGACACGAGGCCTCCACGAGGGTGGAGGGCGCGCCCTACCCCCCTGGGCGCGCCCCCCTACCTGGTGAGCACCTTGTGTGCCCTCCGGACTCCGTTTCCTTGCACGATACGTATTTTGGTCGGTAAAAATTCATTATATATACTCCCGAAGGTTTTGACTCTCGTATCACGCAAATCTCCCCTGTTCTTGTTTCGAGCTGTTTTTCTGACAGGTCTAGATCATCATGACGTCCCCAAGGGCTTCCAAGGACAAGTTCTTCAAGAAGGTCATCAACCCTTACCTCGCGGAGGTGCTGCGACACCCTCAAACCATTGAGTTGCGTGATGGGTTGCTGCACATCCGCGATGAAGAGGGACCAAAGGGTACTGGAAGAGTGGAGACGAGGCTCGAAGCAATGGAGCAACAAGTTTTCAAGTGTCAAGGGATGGTGGAGCGTGGAATCAACGCTACCCACAAGATGCTCGCGGAGTTCACCGACAACTACGAGCCGGATGCCAAGAGGACCGAGGAGGCCATCTTCAAGCTACATGAGAAGATCGAGCACCTCCAAGCCCAAATCTATGATCTGCAGAACCAAAACTGTGAGTATGAATATAGATTCAAAAGAATGAGTTTGGCTGCAGATTTGAGGATTCCGGAGACTCGATCATCCTTCTATGATGGTGAGCCTATGCCATGGAAGGTGGACGACAAGCTTGCATCATCATCAACACCTCCACCGCCAACAACAAAGAAGGAGACATAATCACATGGGTATGGGCACTCCCCTTGGCAACTGCCAAGCTTGGGGGAGGTGCCCCGGTATCGTATCACAACCACATCTCCTATCTTTACCATTTTTCTTAGTTCGATCCTATTAGTAGTATCTTGATTTAGTAGAATAAAGTCATGGCATGATCTAGTTTTGAGTTTTGCTTGATGATCCTCCTTTGTAATCGAGTCGTTGAGCTATATAATAAAGATTAGTGTTGAGTCAAGGGCTTGATTATTTTTGCCATGATCTTGAGTGAATAAAAGAAGAAAAAGAATAAAAAGAAACAAAGAGTTCATATTGATCTTATTGAGAGTAATGACTTCACATAGAAAGTATGATGATTAAAAGTTGTTGGGAGTTGGCAAACAAAGCTTTGGTCATCGTTGCAATTAATAGGAAGTGATAAGGAAAGAGAGGTTCATATATAAATATATTATCTTGGACACCTTTTATGATTGGGAGCACTCATTAAGTATGACATGCTAAAAGAGTTGACGTTGGACAAGGAAGACAACGTAATGGTTCATGTTTTCTCACATCTCAGTTAAAGTATATTGTCATTGACCTTCCAAACATGTTGAGCTTGCCTTTCCCCCTCATGCTAGCCAAATTCTCAGCACCAAGTAGAAATACTACTTGTGCTTCCAACTACCCTTAAACCAGTTTTGCCATGAGAGTCCACCATACCTACCTATGGATTGAGTAAGATCCTTCAAGTAAGTTGTCATCGGTGCAAGCAATAAAAATTGCTCTCTAAATATGCATGACTTATTAGTGCAGAGAAATAAGCTTTGTACGAACTTGTTGTGGACGCAATAAAAGCGACGGACTGCATAATAAAGGTTCACATACAAGGGGCAATATAAAGTGACGTTCTTTTGCATTAAGATTTTGTGCATCAACCCTAAAAGCGCATGGCAACCTCTGCTTCCCTCTGCGAAGGGCCTATCTTTTACTTTATGTTTTTACTTTATGTTTGAGTCAAGGTGATCTTCACCTTTCCCTTTTTCATTTTATCCTTTGGCAAGCTCCTTGTGTTTGAAGGATCATGATATATATATCCAATTGGATGTAAGTTAGCATGGGTTATTATTGTTGACATCACCTAAAGGTGAATATGTTGGGAGGCAACACAATAAGCCCCTATCTTTCTCAGTGTCCGGCTGAAACTCCATAACCACAAGTATTGCATGAGTGTTAGCAATTATAGAAGACTACAAGATAGTTGAGTATGTGGACTTGCTATTAAGCTCTGACATAGACTCTTTCTGATGTTATGATAAACTGCAATTGCTTCAATGACTGAGATTATAGTTTGTTGGTTCCCAATAAATTTTATGATTTGTACTTTGGCTTTGTGAAAAGATCATCACTTGAACATGAGTAATCATATGACAAAATCTATTTATGTTGCTGTTATGGAAATAATCATGATGCCTTCATGTCCGTATTTTATTTTTATCGACGCCTCTACCTCTAAACATGAGGACATAATTATTGTTATCGGCTTTTCGCTTGAGGACAAGCGAAGTCTAAGCTTGGGGGAGTTGATACGTCCATTCTGCATCATGCTTTTATATCAATATTTATTGCATTATGGGCTGTTATTTCACGTTATGTCACAATACTTATGGCTATTCTCTCTTATTTTACAAGGTTTACATGAAGAGGGAGAATGCCGGCAGCTGGAATTCTGGGCTGGAAAAGGAGCAAATATAGAAGGCCTATTCTGCGCAACTCCAAAAGTCCTGAAACTCCACAGAATACCTTAAAATAAATAAAGAAAAATCATCGCCAAAGATGAAGGCCAGGGGGCCCACACCCTGCTCACAAGGGTGGGGGCGCCCTCCCCCCTGGGTGCGCCCTCCCCCCTGGGCACGCCCCCCTACCTCATGGGCCCCCTGGTGGCTCTCCGACGCCCATCTTCTCCTATATGAAGTCTTTCGATGAGAAAAAAATAGAAGGCAACCTTTCGGGACGAGACTCCGCCGCCACGAGGCTGAACCTTGGCGGAACCAATCTAGGGCTCCGGCAGAGCTGTTCTGCCGGGGACACTTCCCTCCGGGAGGGGGAAATCATCACCATCGTCATCACCAAGGCTCCTCTCATCGGGAGAGGGAAATCTCCATCAACATCTTCACCAGCACCATCTCATCTCCAAACCCTAGTTCATCTCTTGTACCCAATTCTTGTCTCCAAGTCCAGGATTGGTGCTAGTAGGTTGCTAGTAGTGTTGATTACTCCTTGTAGTTGATGCTAGTTGGTTTATTTGGTGGAAGATCATATGTTCAGATCCTTTATGCATATTATTACCCCTCTGATTATGAACATGAATATGCTTTGTGAGTAATTACGTTTGTTCCTGAGGACAAGGGAGAAGTCTTGCTATTAGTTGTCATGTGAATTTGGTATTCGTTCGATATTTTGATAAGATGTATGTTGTCTAACCTCTAGTGGTGTTATGTGAATGTCGACTACATAACACTTCACCATTATTTGGGCCTAGAGGAAGGCATTGGGAAGTAATAAGTAGATGATGGGTTGCTAGAGTGACAGAAGCTTAAACCCTAGTTGACTATTCATCTTGATCATCGATCACACAAGCATTGACTATTGCAGCTGAAGAGGAGTACTCTGAGTCTTCAAGAGATGGAGTGCGCCACAGAACAGCATTTCTGGGCGGTGTGGAGTCAAACTTGAATCTTTCAGTGAAGCCATCGTCTTGAAGATCTTGCTCATCACACATAAGCGTCAGTCCTTTCCAAGTGCGTCAACAGGTTTCATGGGCCACAAAGGCATTCTTGGTTGCAAGGTTGCAAATGTGATTGACGTCAGTCATGAGGCTTTGCATCTGGCGCTTGATCCAATCATGATGCCTATCATGTTTCTGATGCAGACCAACGAGAAGCTCTCGGTCATTGAGAACACGAGATCATTTGCGAGGCCATCGAGCAATGGTGCTTTCAGTGGCTTCGGTTTGGGCACGGTGAGGTGCACGTGTAGTACCAGCCAGTGGATAGACTCGAGTTGCAGCCAGCACACCTTCAATGGGCTGAGTGAAGCTCTGGCGATCAACGTTATGAAGATAAAGTGGCTCCTTGTCAGGCTCTGGATAGATGGCTTCAACAGACATATCGACATCTGGCAAGAAGACAATGTGGTTGCGTGCAGATGGCTGATAGTTGAAAGCAGTGTGAAGCTTGATCAAACGCATAATCCATGGAGCATAGAACTTCAAGCCGAAAATGTCAGATCCTGATGCAGCGAGTTGGTGGATGAAGAAATCTTGTGCATTGAAGCATTTGCCCTGAAGAATATGAAGACCAATGTCTTCATTGCACCTTCCAACTTAGCCTGTGGAGAATGTCCTTTGATGGGCCAAAGAGTTCGCCTAATGATGTGATAGATTGTGCGTGGCAGATACTCAAGGTCTTCAATGAAGAACTCCTTAGGATATTCTGCATCTTGAGGTAATGGCTTCATCATGCTTAGCATCTGGCTCATGTCGGGTTCTGGCTTGTGAAAGATGCTCTCCAATGCTGTAGTGTGAAGCTGACAACCAGGCTCATAGAGATCACCTGGAGTGGGCAGGCCAGTAAGCTCAACAACGTCAAATGCTTTGGCTTCATGATGAACATTTCCTGTCATCCACTCAAGGACCCAAGTCTTCGGATCCCTGTTGTAGCCTCTGATGTGAAGAGTGGAGTAAAATTGAAGCAGCAACTCTTCATTCCAGTGCTCCTTATCTGTGACAAAGTGCAGCAAGCCAGACTCTCTGAAGCAATCCAGAGCTTCTTCTAAGCAGGGCAGGCCAGCTATGGCTTCAGTATCAAGGCGCATATGTGGAAAGATGCGACCTTGGTTGTATAGAATGCATGAATAGTAGCTGCGTTGCTGATAACTCCATAACCAATCAACTGAGATCTTGGGCTTGGTGTAGGGGTTCTTGTCGCTATCGAAGAAGGTGTTGTGTGCAATGAAGCCGTTGACATTGAAAGATCCTGGTGAAGTGGCAGTACCTGGAAATCTAGGCAGTCTTGGCTTTGGCTTCTGAACCTGAGGCCTGTGCTTGACATGGTAATCAAATTGAGGACCAGCAGCAGGCGAAGGAACCAGAATAGGCCATGTGACAGTCACAAGCTGGCCGTGATCGTATGCTTGCTCAATAGTGTGGGGCCTTGGAGGCGGAACAGGAGCATTGGCATTGGCTTCAGACTGCAGATTTGTGCCAGGTGCAGCATTGACTTCATATGCTTCATTGGCTTCATTTGCTTCATTGGCCACTGGTGCATTGGCCACTGTAGGCTCCACATTGGCTTCGGCCATGACAACGTCATTTGCTTCAGGAATGTCATTTGTGGCAGCCTCAGTATTCTCACCCTCCACTTGAGGAGCTGGAGGTTCTGGCACAGACTGATTCTCTTCAGGAACTTCTTCTTGAGTTGTAGGGGGACTGGAGACACACTCTTCTTCTTGTGTTGCTCCGGCTGATGCAGCCGGAGGGTCTTCAGCAGCATTGGCTTCAGATACAGGGACCGTCACAGAAGGATTGTCTTCAGGGAACACTTGGCGTGCCAGTGAACTTGACAAGTTGGAGTCCTCTTCTGTGATGGTGGTCATGGAGACAGATGGCCTCTGGCCTCTACGAAGCCATTGGAACACGGGCGACGCCTTTGGTGATGGGGAGGTCTCCATGTAGTTGTCATCATTGGACATGGGGCTGATGACGGGTGCAGGTGAAGGTTGGGGTGTACTTGGTGAGTCTTGAGTGGGGGTAGCTTGCTGGGGGCGATCAGCCCACGATGCATCTTGTGAGATTGGCGTCAAAGGATGACCAATACTGATAAGCTCACTGTTCGTTTGAACAGGCGATGATACCGTGGGGCGCTCGAGTTGAGGAAGAACTACATATCTTGAACATTGTCGTGAGGACCAATGTCTTCAGTCGCGATGGGGTCGACGACTGGAACTTCTTGAGCTTCAGGAGCCTCTGTGGAAGCAGGCTCATGAACAATCATCTGACGCTCTTGGTTTGTAGACGGAGGGGGAATGAAAGCAAGGGGTTCAACAACAAGTGGATCTGTGGGAGCAGCCCGATCTCTCTTCTTGGTTTTTTGCTTCTTGGGGGGTGGTGCTTCATCTGTGGTGCTCTTGGTTTTGCGCTTCCTGGCATCGGCTTCAGCTGCCTTGGTTTTTTTCTGTTCAGAAGCCACTGAAGGAGCCTTAGGCTTCGAGCCGCGCATGCTCGCAGGGAAGACAATGTGAGGTTCTTCCTGCTGTGGTGCTTCAGTTGGGACTTCAGTGGCCTTCTTCTTCTTCTTGGCAGCCATTGAGGGGTCAATGCCAGGGCGGCCAAGTGCTTTGCACTTTTCAGCTTCATTGTAGGCTTGGACGCATTTGTCTGCGAGTGCTTTCATGCGCTCTCTTGAGCCTTTGGCTTCCTCGCGTTTCGTCCGAAACGACTCCTTGAGGTCATTGAGCATCACCTTGAACTTTTGCACATCAGCCACACTCAGCTTGGCCACATGGTTCTTGAAGTGCTCTTTCTCGTAGTCTATCTTTTGCTTCAGTTCAACTATGCGCTGAGCCAGAGCAAGCTCAGGAGCAATGGCGCCTTGGAAAGCAACGCTGACGCCAATGGGAAGCTGAAGGTCATCAAAGCTAAGATCTTGATTGTCGAACCACTCATCAATGAAGTTCTTCAGAATGTTTACATCAAAGAGGGGCAAATTGTTGATGATCTCCGCCTCTTGCTTGCTCTTGATCAGCTGCTCCAGAGCATCTTCACCAAATTCTTCATCCGAAGACAAATCAATGGTTTCAGATTCATTTCTCGGAATGGTAGCTGGTGTGAGGGCTTGGCTGACAGATTGCTGTGGCTTCTCACGCCTCTTGGAAATGCGAGAGAGATCTTCTGATGTGTTGCTTGGAGCAGGAGGGGTTGTTGCCAATGGCTTCACTCGAGAAGCTTTTGAGACATCAGTTGGTTTTGAAGCCTTAGTCTTCTTGGGCTTCTGCGGCTTAGGAGGAGGAACTGGTGCATCATCTGTATCAGCAGCTTCATCAGAATGATCCACTTTAGCTTGCTGAATTGCAATATAGGAGAGAAGGCCTTCGAAGTTATAGAAGGGGCCAATCCTGTTCTCATTAGCTTCACGGGTCCCATCTTTTCGAGGAGCAGATGGACCCGGATTGAAGTCACAGCCAAAAGCCTTTTTGTTCTTGATTGCAGAGTCTTTGGCAAACTGGTAGTTTCGCTTGAACAGTTCGTCATCGCGACACCAGAGCAGAGAGGATGGGTCAGCATCTTCAGGCTGTGGTCCACGGACCATGCAAGGGTAGAACTCTTGAGCAATAGCTTCAGACTGATTCTGTGGTTGAAGCTTCTTGTACAGAATATCACCCCAAGGGCGCTTGATTGCATTCTTTTCTGCATATTCCTTGGTGACGAACTTGTATTTGAACCATTGCTCGGCCCAGTATCTTCGAATCCATTGGATTCGAGATTTTCGCTGACCATAACTCTCTTCAGGATCTGTTTTGTATAGCTCATATACATCTTCGGGCAGATCTATGGAAGTATTGCCACGGCGTTGTCTGCCTCCCTTCCGTGCAGACTTCTCAGAGGCCATAAATTTCAGACTGAAAGGCTTCAAGACAGTCAAAGGCTTCTGACGATTGACAGGAACTGGCTTCAGGAGAGTTGATGTGATGATGTAAGAATTCTGCAAACGAATGCAGACTATGAGAACCAAGGGATTCTCCCACGGACATGTACCTATGACAGCATTAGAGATGCGAGGGAGGGGAAGAGGTCATATGCATTCTCAGAAGATTTTTGAAGATAAATCGGTTTGAAGACATTGACCTCACAACGCGAAGACATTCACTTAGATGATAAGAGTTGGTTCCAGAGTTGTACGAATCCAAGAATAAGTACAAGTGAGGAATCTAACTCATGAAGAAGCATAAGCGAATGAACTAAGCATAGTATGAGATGCAGAGCAAGATAGATTTTAACATGGGGATCTAGAAACCACTTTTGGAAAGAAGAGATGAATCTACCAGATCGAAAGATGCTAAAAAGTGAGCTTTTATTACCGCACGAAGAACTGCAAGACGGAGTGAAGGTGGATGCCGAGAAGTTCGATCTCCCGTGCCCTAACTTGGCGACGAAAGACACCTACGGCGACGGCGGAGAAGACGAGGTCCGCGGCCGTCGTGAGGACGGCGTCGAGGAAGTCGCGGCAGCTAAGCGCTTCGTCGTCGGCATCGTCGAGAGCTAGCGGAGGCGCTAGGGTTTGTGAGAGATGGCAAAGGTGGAAGAAGGATTTTGACCAAGACGAGACAGGCATTTATAAGGACAGGGACAGCATGGCGCAACTACGCAGGTGCCCCTGGCGGTTCACATCTGATGGACACGTGGTGAACATGGAACGCATTGAGAGCAGTTCCACGGTCCCACGCGCGCCTGGATTGTCGGGGTGGTCATTCCGAATTCTCTGGGTTTCAGGCAAAAAAGATATGTCATTAAGACAAGATATAAATGTTTGTCTCTGTATCTTCTGCTGACAAGGACGCAGAGAAGACATTCGACAGTTTCAACAGAATGCATATGATTTGGATAGATAGAGCTTGAGGTAGAAAGCATAGAGAGGTTAGGGTCCGATCACATTCACTTAGTTCAAAAGATTCAAGCAAGAAGACATAGCTATAAGTGAATGTTGTAGAGGACAGAACACTATATATATATACAACAGGGTAAAGACAAATCAACATAGTGAAGATAATCACAAAGTCAAATCAATGCTGAAGACAAATCAATTGCGAAGACTTTGCAAATATGACGCCATGAGAAAACACTTCAAATAAGAGTTTGGTGGTGGCGTTACCCACCGTATAGGAACTATTAGACCCAGACACGGCGCACAATTATCGTGGCGCTCCGAAGTCAATTTCCACATTAATGTATTCACACTTAGAGTGTATGTCTTCATTGATTGAAGATATACATTACTTCGTGTGTTGCACATCTAAGTCATCAAAATGCATAAGTGTTAGGATGTGTGCCTAATCACAGGACATTCGAGGATTCCAAGATATTTAGCTCACACCGCAACTTGCAAAACCTCTTCTCATCCAAGGGCTTTGTGAAGATATCAGCCAACTGTTCCTCTGTCTTGACGTGAATGATATCAATATCTTCTTTCATAACATGATCTCTGAGGAAGTGATGACGAATTTCAATGTGCTTTGTCTTCGAGTGCTGAACTGGGTTATTTGCAATCTTGATAGCGCTTTCATTATCGCAGTAGAGTGGCACATTCTTCAGATGGATGCCATAGTCCTTAAGAGTTTGCTTCATCCACAGAGCTGAGCGCAGCAAGATCCAGCAGCAATGTATTCAGATTCAGCAGTTGAGAGTGATACACAATTCTGCTTCTTTGAAGACCAACAGACAAGAGATCGACCCAGAAAGTGACATGTGCCTGATGTAGACTTGCGATCCACCTTGTCACCAGCATAATCAGCATCCGAAAATCCAACCAGATCAAACTCTGAGCCCTTTGGATACCATAATCCTAGTGTTGGGGTGTAAGCCAAATATCGAAGAATTCGCTTCACTGCTAAGTGATGCGACTCCTTTGGTGCCGCTTGGAATCGGGCACACATGCAAACACTAAGCATGATATCTGGCCTAGATGCACATAAATAAAGTAAAGAGCCAATCATGGAGCGGTATACCTTTTGATCGAAATCTTTACCATTGGCGTCGGGGCTTAGATGACTTTTGGTTGGCATTGGCGTCGTGTATCCTTTGCAGTCTTGCATTCCAAACTTCTTCAGGCAATCTTTGAGATACTTTTCTTGTGATATGAAGATGCCATTCCTTTGCTGACAGATTTGAAGACCGAGAAAGAACTTCAGCTCACCCATCATGGACATTTGATATTGTTCTTGCATCATGTGACCAAATTCATCACTGTATCTCTTGTTGGTGCAGCCGAAGATAATGTCATCCACATAGATTTGGCATACAAACAGTTCACCATCATATGTCTTCGTGAAGAGAGTGGGATCTAGAGAACCAGGTTTGAAGCCTTTGCTCTTCAGGAAGTCTTTGAGTGTGTCATACCAAGCACGAGGGGCTTGTTTGAGGCCATACAGTGCCTTGTTGAGTTTGTATACCATATCAGGATGTTTTGGATCTTCAAAGCCAGGTGGTTGTGCAACATACACTTCTTCTTCAATCTTGCCATTGAGAAAGGCACTCTTCACATCCATTTGGTACAGAAGGATGTTATGATGATTTGCGTACGCTAGCAGTATGCGAATGGCTTCAAGCCTAGCCACAGGAGCAAAGGTTTCATCGAAGTCAATTCCTTCAACTTGTGTGTATCCTTGAGCAACGAGTCATGATTTGTTTCTGACAACTTGACCATGCTCGTCTTGTTTGTTGTGATATATCCATTTTGTGCCTATTATGTTGTGCTTGCGAGGATCAGGACGCTTGACTAGTTCCCATACATTGCTCAGCTTGAACTGTTGAAGCTCTTCTTGCATGGCTTGAATCCATTCAGGTTCCAAGAAGGCTTCATCAACTTTCTTAGGTTCTGAGATTTAAACGAATGCAAAATGTCCACAGAAATTCATTAGCTGTGTTGCTCTTTGAGTAGCTCTTGAACGAGTGAGTGGACCAGGTGCATTGATGCTATCAATTATCTTCTCAATCTGAACTTCATTAGCAACACGAGGATGAATCGACGAAGACTTTGCTCTTGCTGATCATTGTCTTCATTCTGAGGATTGGCTTCAGGCTGAGCATTGTCTTCAGGTTGATCAGGTGCAGATATGATAAGTTCCTCTTCAGGCTGAGCCTCAGATGGTATGATCTCTCCTGTTCCCATTAGCTTGATTGACTCGCTGGGAGGTACTTCATCTAACACATTTGGCAGGTGCTCTCTTTGCGAGCTGTTAGTTTCATCGAACCGCACATCCACAGTTTCAACCACTTTATAGTGAAAGAGGTTGAAGACCCTGTAGGAGTGCGAGTCCTTTCCATAACCAAGCATAAAACCTTCATGTGCTTTCGGTGCAAATTTTGAAGTGTGATGAGGATCTTTGATCCAACACCTAGCACCAAATACTCTGAAGTAGCTTACATTTGGCTTCTTACCAGTTAGAAGCTCATAGGAGGTTTTCTTCAGAAGCTTGTGAAGATAAACACGGTTGATGACATGGCATGCAGTATCAATGGCTTCAAGCCAGAATTTTCTTGGAGTCTTGTACTCATCAAGCATCGTCCGAGCCATCTCAATAAGAGTTCTGTTCTTGCGCTCCATGATGCCATTCTGCTGGGGTGTGTACGGAGCATAGAACTCATGAGTGATGCCTAAGGTGTCAAGATAGAGGTCGAGGCCAGTGTTCTTGAACTCTGAGCCGTTGTCACTCCTGATGTGCTTGATCTTGACGCCATAGTTGTTCATAGCACGGTTGGCGAAGCGTCTGAAGACATCCTGCACTTCAGTCTTGAAGAGAATTATGTGCACCCAAGTGTATCTCGAATAATCATCAACAATAATGAAACCGTAGAGACAAGCAGTTGCAGTGAGAGTAGAGTAGTGAGTGGGACCGAACAAGTCCATATGGAGCAACTCAAAAGGTCGAGATGTAGTCATGATTGTCTTTGAGGGATGCTTGGCCCTTGTCATCTTCCCAGCTTCACAGGCACCACATAGATGATCTTTCTTGAACTTGATGCCCTCGATGCCTATGACGTGCTTCTTCTTGGTGAGAGGGTGTAGGTTCCTCATGCCAGCATGCCCTAGCCTCCGGTGCCAGAGCTAGCACTCTGACGCCTTTGCTAGAAGACATACGGCCATCTGTGGTCCTACTGAGAAGTCTACCATGTACAGATCATCTTTCCTGTACCCTTCGAAGACTAGAGACTTGTCAGATTCCATTAGTACAAGACAACGATATTTTCCAAATAGCACAATCATGTTTAAGTCACAAAGCATTGAGACAGACATTAAGTTGAAACCAAGGGATTCAACAAGCATCACTTTATCCATGTGCTGATCCCTTGATATTGCAACTCTACCTAGACCCAATACCTTGCTTTTACCAATGTCAGCAAATGTGATGTGACTTTTATCAGATGGACGTAAGGTTGAGTCCATGAGAAGACTTCGATCACCAGTCATGTGATTAGTGCATCCGCTATCCATAATCCATTCTGAAGCACGAGGTGTCGTACCCTACAGTGCAGTTAGGAGGATAGGCTTCACAAAGAGTATTGTGAAGCATAAACATTTGACGCACAAGAGGATTATCAAAGCTCATATCAAGGTTAGGACTGATAGGATGACTGGCAAGCGATTCAGAAACAAAATACATAGTAAGACCATTTGGGCATTTTATCTTGCGTCCCATGATATGTTTTAGGTCCCCAGCAATAGCATCGGACGCCTTTCATTTCCGGCTGGAGACCTTTCCCTGCAAAAGAGAGTTAAGAGTTCTTAACCACCCAAATTTTCAGGGGTGGCTTCGAAGCAATGAGTCTAAGTGCAGCATCTGAGAACTTCGGCTTTGAAGCCATAGCAAATAGCCTCGCAGGTGGTGAATAATACTCACATGAATAGGCAGAAAAATTCTTAGTTTTGTGAACATAGCGGTTTGAAGATACACGCTCATATTCATACATCTGAGTATGGTTTTCCTGCAAAACATTGGTGTTAGGGCGACTCTCATGAGTCATGTATCTGTATGAAGCCTTTGGGCCATATGAAGCCATAGGTCTGGGGTTTGTCTTCTTCCTTGGTGGTGTCATGATGACATTCACAGGAAGATTCTCAAGACACTGTTTAGGCACCCAGATCTTCTTCATAGGTGGTCCATTCCTACAGTTAGTACCAATATACCTGGCAAACAATTCACCATTCTGAATTTTAAACAGTTTATAGTTTGCATCAAAGGATTCATCAATGACAATTGGGTTAGCACAAGTAAATCCAGATAGGGTGGATGGATCCACTGAAGGTTCCTTTGCAGCAACCCATGTGGTTTTGGGGTACTGCTCAGGCTTCCAGTAAGAACCATCAACATTCATTTTCCTCTCGAACCCAATACCCTCTTTCCTAGGGTTTCGGTTCAGAATCTGCTTTTTGAGGACATCACATAGTGTCTGATGCCCCTTGAGGCTTTTGTACATCCCTGTTTCAAGCAATGTCTTCAATCTAGTATTTTCATCAGCAACAGCAGTGGCATCCTCCGCAGAGGGGTTAGTTACCACATCAATAGTTGAAGATATTGCAACATTAGCAGCAGTAGAACACTCAGCAACAGAATTAGCTGTTGGGGAACGTAGTAATTTCAAAAAAATTCCAACGCACACGCAAGATCATGGTGATGCATAGCAACGAGAGGGGAGAGTGTTTTCCACGTACCCTCGTAGACCGAAAGCGGAAGCGTTAGCACAACGCGGTTGATGTAGTCGTACGTCTTCACGATCCGACCGATCAAGTACCCAACGTACGGCACCTCCGAGTTCAGCACACGTTCAGCCCGATGACGTCCCTCGAACTCCGATCTAGCCGAGTGTTGAGGGAGAGTTTCGTCAGCACGACGGCGTGGTGACGATGTTGTTGTTCTACCGACGCAGGGCTTCGCCTAAGCACCGCTACAGTATTATCGAGGTGGACTATGGTGGAGGGGGGCACCGCACACGACTAAAAGATCAATCAGATCAATTGTTGTGTCTCTAGGGTGCCCCCTGCCCCCGTATATACAGGAGCAAGGGGGGAGGCCGGCCGGCCCTTGGGGTGCGCCAAGGAGGGGGGAGTCCTCCTCCTAGTAAGAGTAGGACTCCCCTTTCCTAGTCCAACTAGGAAGAGGGAAGGGGGAAGGAAAGAGAGGGAGAGGGAGAGGGAAAGAGGGGCCGCACCCCCCTCGCCTAGTCCAATTCGGACTCCTCATGGGAGGGGGTGCGCCACCTCCTGGGCTGCTGGCCTCTCTCTCCCCTCAGGCCCACTAAGGCCCAATACTTCCCCGGGGGGTTCCGGTAACCCCTCCGGCACTCCGGTTTTATCCGAAACTTCTCCGGAACACTTCCAGTGTTTGAATATAGTCGTCCAATATATCAATCTTTATGTCTCGACCATTGCGAGACTCCTTGTCATGTCCGTGATCACATCCGGGACTCCGAACAACCTTCGGTACATCAAAACATATAAACTGATAATAAAACTGTCATCGTAACGTTAAGCGTGCGGACCCTACGGGTTCGAGAACTATGTAGACATGACCGAGACACGTCTCTGGTCAATAACCAATAGTGGAACCTGGATGCTCATATTGGCTAACACATATTCTTCGAAGATCTTTATCGGTCAGACAGCATAACAACATACGTTGTTCCCTTTGTCAACGGTATGTTACTTGCCCGAGATTCGATCGTCGGTATCTCAATACCTAGTTCAATCTCGTTACCGGCAAGTCTCTTTACTCGTACTGTAATACATCATCCCGCAACCAAATCATTAGTTGCAATGCTTGCAAGGCTTAAGTGATGTGCATTACCGAGAGGGCCCAGAGATACCTCTCCGACAATCGGAGTGACAAATCCTAATCTCGAAATACGCCAACCCAACAAGTACCTTCGGAGACACCTGAAATGCTCCTTTATAATCACCTAGTTACGTTGTGACATTTGGTAGCACACAAAGTGTTCCTCCGGTAAACGGGAGTTGCATAATCTCATAGTCATAGGAACATGTATAAGTCATGAAGAAAGCAATGGCAACATACTAAACGATCGTGTGCTAAGCTAACGGAATGGGTCATGTCAATCAGATCATTCTCCTAATGATGTGATCCCGTTAATCAAATGACAACTCATGTCTATGGCTAGGAAACACAAGCATCTTTGATTAACAAGCTAGTCAAGTAGAGGCATACTAGTGACACTCTGTTTGTCTATGTATTCACACATGTATTATGTTTTCGGTTAATACAATTCTAGCATGAATAATAAACATTTATCATGATATAAGGAAATAAATAATAACTTTATTATTGCCTCTAGGGCATATTTCCTTCAGTCTCCCACTTGCACTAGAGTCAATAATCTAGATTACACAGTAATGATTCTAACACCCATGGAGTCTTGGTGCTGATCATGTTTTGCTCGTGGAAGAGGCTTAGTCAACGGGTCTGCAACATTCAGATTCGTATGTATCTTGCGAATTTCTATGTCTCCCACCTGGACTAGATCCCGGATGGAATTGAAGCGTCTCTTGATGTGCTTGGTTCTCTTGTGAAATCTGGATTCCTTCGCCAAGGCAATTGCACCAGTATTGTCACAAAAGATTTTCATTGGACCCGATGCACTAGGTATGACACCTAGATCGGATATGAACTCCTTCATCCAGACTCCTTCATTTGCTGCTTCCGAAGCATCTATGTACTCCGCTTCACACGTAGATCCCGCCATGATGCTTTGTTTAGAACTGCACCAACTGACAGCTCCACCGTTCAATGTAAACACGTATCTGGTTTGTGATTTAGAATCGTCCGGATCAGTGTCAAAGCTTGCATCAACGTAACCACTTACGATGAGCTCTTTGTCACCTCCATAAACGAGAAACATATCCATCGTCCTTTTCAGGTATTTCAGGATGTTCTTGACCGCTGTCCAGTGATCCACCCCTGGATTACTTTGGTACCTCCCTGCTAGACTTATAGCAAGGCACACATCAGGTCTGGTACACAGCATTGCATACATGATAGAGCCTATGGCTGAAGCATAGGGAACATCTTTCATCTTCTCTCTATCTTCTGAAGTGGTCGGGCATTGAGTCTTACTCAACTTCACACCTTGTAACACAGGCAAGAACCCTTTCTTTGCTTGATCCATTTTGAACTTCTTCAAAACTTTGTCAAGGTATGTGCTTTGTGAAAGTCCAATTAAGCGCCTTGATCTATCTCTATAAATCTTGATGCCCAATATGTAAGCAGCTTCACCGAGGTCTTTCATTGAAAAACTCTTATTCAAGTATCCCTTTATGCTATCCAGAAATTCTATATCATTTCCAATCAACAATATGTCATCCACATATAATATCAGAAATGCTACAGAGCTCCCACTCACTTTCTTGTAAATACAGGCTTCTCCAAAAGTCTGTATAAACCCAAATGCTTTGATCACACTATCAAAGCATTTATTCCAACTCCGAGAGGCTTGCACCAGTCCATAAATGGATCGCTGGAGCTTGCACACTTTGTTAGCTCCCTTTGGATCGATAAAACCTTCCGGTTGCATCATATACAACTCTTCTTCCAGAAATCCATTCAGGAATGCAGTTTTGACATCCATTTGCCAAATTTCATAATCATAAAATGCGGCAATTGCTAACATGATTCGGACAGACTTAAGCATCGCTATGTGTGAGAAAGTCTCATCGTAGTTAACTCCTTGAACTTGTCGAAAACCTTTTGCGACAAGTCGAGCTTTGTAGACAGTAACATTACCGTCAGTGTCAGTCTTCTTCTTGAAGATCCATTTATTCTCAATTGCTTGCTGATCATCAGGCAAGTCAACCAAAGTCCATACTTTGTTCTCATACATGGATCCCATCTCAGATTTCATGGCCTCAAGCCATTTTGCGGAATCTGGGCTCACCATCGCTTCTTCATAGTTCGTAGGTTCGTCATGATCTAGTAACATAACCTCAAGAACAGGATTGCCGTACCACTCTGGTGCGGATCTTATTCTGTTCGACCTACGAGGTTCAGTAATAACTTGATCTGAAGTTTCATGATCATCATCATTAATTTCCTCACTAATTGGTGTAGACGTCACAGAAACCGGTTTCTGTGATGAACTACTTTCCAATAAGGGAGCATGTACAGTTACCTCATCAAGTTCTACTTTCCTCCCACTCACTTCTTTCGAGAGAAACTCCTTCTCTAGAAAGGATCCAAATTTAGCAACAAAAGTCTTGCCTTCGGATCTGTGATAGAATGTATACCCAACAGTCTCCTTTGGGTATCATATGAAGACACATTTCTCCGATTTGGGTTCGAGCTTATCAGGTTGAAGCTTTTTCACATAAGCATCGCAGCCCCAAACTTTAAGAAACGACAACTTTGGTTTCTTGTCAAACCATAGTTCAGAAGGCGTCGTCTCAACGGATTTAGATGGTGCCCTATTTAACGTGAATGAGCCGTCTCTAAAGCATAACCCCAAAACGATAGCGGTAAATCAGTAAGAGACATCATAGATTGCACCATATCCAGTAGAGTACGATTACGACGTTCGGAAACACCATTACGCTGTGGTGTTCCGGGTGGCATGAGTTGCGAAACTATTCCGCATATATTGTTTCAAATGTAGACCAAACTCGTAACTCAAATATTCTCCTCCACGATCAGATCGTAGAAACTTTATTTTCTTGTTACGATGATTTTCAACTTCACTCTGAAATTCTTTGAATTTTTCAAATGTTTCAGACTTATGTTTCATTAAGTAGATATACCCATATCTGCTCAAATCATCTGTGAAGGTGAGAAAATAACGATATCCGCCACGAGCCTCAACATTCATCGGACCACATACATCTGTATGTATGATTTCCAATAAATCTGTTGCTCTCTCCATAGTTCCGGAGAATGGCGTTTTAGTCATCTTGCCCATGAGGCACGGTTCGCAAGTACCAAGTGATTCATAATCAAGTGGTTCTAAAAGTCCATCAGTATGGAGTTTCTTCATGCGCTTTACACTGATATGACCTAAACGGCAGTGCCACAAATAAGTTGCACTATCATTATCAACTCTGCATCCTTTGGCTTCAACATTATGAATATGTGTATCACAACTATCGAGATTCAATAAAAATAGACCACTCTTCAAGGGTGCATGACCATAAAAGATATTACTCATATAAATAGAACAACCATTATTCTCTGATTTAAATGAATAACCGTCTCGCATCAAACAAGATCCAGATATAATGTTCATGCTCAACGCTGGCACCAAATAACAATTATTTAGGTCTAAAACTAATCCCGAAGGTAGATGTAGAGGTAGCGTGCCGACCGCGATCACATCGACTTTGGAACCATTTTCCACGCGCATCGTCACCTCGTCCTTAGCCAATCTTCGCTTAATCCGTAGCCCCTGTTTCGAGTTGCAAATATTAGCAACAGAACCAGTATCAAATACCCAGGTGCTACTGCGAGCATTAGTAAGGTACACATCAATAACATGTATATCACATATACCTTTGTTCACCGTTCCATCCTTCTTATCCGCCAAATACTTGGGACAGTTCCGCTTCAAGTGACCAGTTTGCTTGCAGTAGAAGCACTTAGTCTCAAGCTTAGGTCCAGACTTGGGTTTCTTCTCCTGAGCAGCAACTTGCTTGCGGTTCTTCTTGAAGTTCCCCTTCTTCTTCCCTTTTCCCTTTTTCTTGAAACTAGTGGTCTTGTTGACCATCAACACTTGATGCTCCTTCTTGATTTCTACCTCCGCAGCCTTTAGCATTGCGAAGAGCTCGGGAATTTTCTTTCCCATCCCTTGCATATTATAGTTCATCACGAAGCTCTTGTAGCTTGGTGGCAGTGATTGAAGAATTCTATCAATGACGCTATCATCCGGAAGATTAACTCCCAGTTGAATCAAGTGATTATTATACCCAGACATTTTGAGTATATGCTCACTGACAGAACTATTCTCCTCCATCTTGCAGCTGTAGAACTTATTGGAGACTTCATATCTCTCAATCCGGGCATTTGCTTGAAATATTAACTTCAACTCCTGGAACATCTCATATGCTCCATGACGTTCAAAACGTCGTTGAAGTCCCGGTTCTAAGCCGTAAAGCATGGCACACTGAACTATCGTGTAGTCATCAGCTTTACTCTGCCAGACGTTCATAACATCTGGTGTTGCTCCTGCAGCAGGCCTGGCACCTAGCGGTGCTTCCAGGACGTAATTCTTCTATGCAGCAATGAGGATAATCCTCAAGTTACGGACCCAGTCCATGTAATTGCTACCATCATCTTTCAACTTTGCTTTCTCAAGGAACACATTAAAATTCAACGGAACAACAGCACGGGCCATCTATCTACAAGCAACATAGACAAGCAAAATACTATCAGGTACTAAGTTCATGATAAATTTAAGTTCAATTAATCATATTACTTAAGAACTCCCACTTAGATAGACATCCCTCTAATCCTCTAAGTGATCACGTGATCCAAATCAACTAAACCATACATCACGTGAGATGGAGTAGTTTCAATGGTGAACATCACTATGTTGATCATATCTACTATATGATTCACGCTCGACCTTTCGGTCTCCGTGTTCTGAGGCCATATCTGTTATATGCTAGGCTTGTCAAGTTTAACCTGAGTATTCCACGTGTGCAACTGTTTTGCACCCGTTGTATTTGAACGTAGAGCCTATCACACCCGATCATCACGTGGTGTCTCAGCACGAAGAACTTTCGCAATGGTGCATACTCAGGGAGAACACTTATACTTGGTAATTTAGTGAGGGATCAATCTTATAATGCTACCGTCAATCAAAGCAAGATAAGATGCATAAAAGATAAACATCACATGCAATCAATATAAGTGATATGATATGGCCATCATCATCTTGTGCTTGTGATCTCCATCTCCGTAGCACCGTCATGATCACCATCGTCACCGGCACGACACCTTGATCTCCATCGTAGCATCGTTGTCGTCTCGCCAATCTTATGCTTCTACGACTATCGCTACCGCTTAGTGATAAAGTAAAGCATTACAGGGCGATTGCATTGCATACAATAAAGCGACAACCATATGGCTCCTGCCAGTTGCCGATAACTCGGTTACAAAACATGATCATCTCATACAATAAAATTTAGCATCATGTCTTGACCATATCACATCACAACATGCCCTGCAAAAACAAGTTAGACGTCCTCTACTTTGTTGTTGCAAGTTTTACGTGGCTGCTACTGGGCTTAGCAAGAACCGTTCTTACCTACGCATCAAAACCACAACGATAGTTTGTCAAGTTGGTGCTGTTTTAACCTTCGCAAGGACCGGGCGTAGCCACACTCGGTTCAACTAAAGTTGGAGAAACTGACACCCGCCAGCCACCTGTGTGCAAAGCACGTCGGTAGAACAAGTCTCGCGTAAGCGTACGCGTAATGTCGGTCCGGGCCGCTTCATCCAACAATACCGCCGAACCAAAGTATGACATGCTGCTAAGCAGTATGACTTGTATCGCCCACAACTCACTTGTGTTCTACTCGTGCATATGACATCTACGCATAAAACCAGGCTCGGATGCCACTGTTGGGGAACGTAGTAATTTCAAAAAAATTCCTACGCACACGCAAGATCATGGTGATGCATAGCAACGAGAGGGGAGAGTGTTGTCCACGTACCCTCGTAGACCGAAAGCGGAAGCGTTAGCACAACGCGGTTGATGTAGTCGTACGTCTTCACGATCCGACCGATCAAGTACCGAACGTACGGCACCTCTGAGTTCAGCACACGTTCAGCCTGATGACGTCCCTCGAACTCCGATCCAGCCGAGTGTTAAGGGAGAATTTTGTCAGCACGACGGCGTGGTGACGATGTTGATGTTCTACCGACGCAGGGATTCGCCTCAGCACCGCTACAGTATTATCGAGGTGGACTATGGTGGAGGGGGGCACCGCACACGGCTAAAAGATCAATCAGATCAATTGTTGTGTCTCTAGGGTGCCCCCCTGCCCCCGTATATAAAGGAGCAAGGGGGAGGCCGGCCAGCCCTTGGGGCGCGCCAAGGAGGGGGGAGTCCTCCTCCTAGTAGGAGTAGGACTCCTCTTTCCTAGTCCAACTAGGAAGAGGGAAGGGGGAAGGAAAGAGAGGGAGAGGGAGAGGGAAAGAGGGGCCGCGCCCCCCTCCCCTAGTCCAATTCGGACTCCTCATGGGAGGGGGTGCGCCACCTCCCGGGCTGCTGCCCTCTCTCTCCCCTCAGGCCCACTAAGGCCCAATACTTCCCCGGGGGGTTCCGGTAACCCCTCCGGCACTTCGGTTTTATCCGAAACTTCTCCGGAACACTTCCGGTGTCCGAATATAGTCGTCCAATATATCAATCTTTATGTCTCGACCATTTCGAGACTCCTCGTCATGTCCGTGATCACATCCGGGACTCCGAACAACCTTCGGTACATCAGAACATATAAACTCATAATAAAACTGTCATCGTAACGTTAAGCGTGCGGACCCTACGGGTTCGAGAACTATGTAGACATGACCGAGACACGTCTCTGGTCAATAACCAATAGTGGAACCTGGATGCTCATATTGGCTCCCACATATTCTTCGAAGATCTTTATCGGTCGGACCGCATAACAACATACGTTGTTCCCTTGGTCAATGGTATGTTACTTGCCCGAGATTCGATCGTCGGTATCTCAATACCTAGTTCAATCTCGTTACTGGCAAGTCTCTTTACTCGTACTGTAATACATCATCCCGCAACCAAATCATTAGTTGCAATGCTTGCAAGGCTTAAGTGATGTGCATTACCGAGAGGGCCCAGAGGTACCGCTCCGACAATCGGAGTGACAAATTGTCGGAGTAATTGGACACAGATACCCCGAAGACGGCGAGACAATAATTCAAGACATCGGGGCTAGCAAAGCCCCTCAGTCCGACTGCCTGGCCGCTCCTGCCGGCTCCCCGTCCGACTGCTCTACCCGGCCGGCTGCCGGCTGCTGACTGCAATGACAAGCCGGCTACCGACTGCGCCAACCAGCCGGCCGCCGACTGTAGCCCGACCCGACACCGACAAGACCCCGACGAGACGGCCATACCGCGGACAAGACAACCGTACCGCGACACCATCATGTATAGTGTCACTTGTCCCCTGGCACTATTTATGAAGTGACCCAGGGGACAAGCATGACATGCACCATGCCTTACCCATGCCCACTACCAAGCTTACATCCTAAGCTACCCTCTCTTATATAAAGGGGCACACATCCATCCATCCAGGGGATGGACTCACTCTCACACACACTCACGCATGAGCACCCACATGCTCACGGCCATGAGCATGGCCGGCCACTAGCATGCCACATACGAGGCATATACGAGGCCAGATGCCAGATGCCCATGGCACTGACCTCAGATACAGCTCCAGGAGCATCCTGTACTAGATATATCAGATACACTCAGACATGCAGCAGTAGGAGTATTATCTCTCCGGAGAGCTCCGAAGCTGGGTAAACCACCGCGTGCTACTCGCATACCCGCTCCCGGGCCTATCAGCAGCAGTCTTACCCTCACACTAAGCCCTTGTGGCATCTGTCGACTCGCAAGCCCCCCGTGAGGATACCACGACAGCTCGCGCCCACCGTGGTGTGGTACTATTACTATGCTACCACGCTGCTGCTGGTTTCGCAGTCTGGGCGGGACCATTTTCGCCTTCACCGCCGCGGCGTCGCGCCGTCTCTCAAGTAGCGGTCGGGGGCTCGACATCGACACGCCCCCGGAGTGGCCGCGAGGGGCGGCGCGTCCTCGCCATCGGCCTTGCCATCTTCGTCGTCACCGCGGCGTCGCCGTCGTCTCTCCGGTAGCGCTCGGAGGCCCAACATGGACACGCCCCCGGAGCGGCCGCGAGGGGCGGTGCGTCCTCGCCGTCGGCCTCTTCTTCACCACCACCGCAACGTCGGCCGTCCATCCCCATGCAGGGCCTCGCTTCGCTCGACCGCATCCATCCGCGCGTTTGCTCCTTCTACGTTGCGCATTGCTCCGGCCGAAACGCGCAGCCGCTCCTTCATATACCGTCGATGGTCAACTGCTCAATCCGGCTGCTTGGTCAGCTGCCAAGCCGGCTCCCGCGCCCACGCTCGGCCGCCTTCTGCACGCGCAGGCCGCGTTCGCCTCGCCACTGCCGGGTCTGCGCCACTCGGGCACCTGAGCTCAACCCCGCACCGGTCCAGCCGACGCCAGCTGCGTCCGCTCGGCCTCCCGTGCTCGCCCTCTGCTCCACATGCGGTCGCGGCCGCCAGGCCTCGCGCGCCCGTGTGCCGCGTCGACCGTGCCTCCTCGACAGCCCGTTCTCGCTGCCCCGCCTCTAGCCGGCCACAAGCGGCTCTCCTCCGCAGTGTCCCGGGCTCGAGCCTGGCCGCCTTCGCCTCGCCTCTGCACCCGCGGCTCCGCCTCCATCCCGCGGCGCGCCGCGCCCGGCTGCGACCCGCGCACCTCTGCCTTGACTCCTCGCTCGCGCGCCACCAAGGGAGGAGCCCCACGCACCCGGGGCAGCGCCCTGCCGCTGCAGTTGCCTCGTCCGCCGACCACCGCGCCGTGGCCGCCTCCTCTGCCCCGCGGCCGGCTTCCCACGCCTTGGCCGCCTGCTTCGAGCCCGCGCGACACGCCGACTCGCGATCGCCCGTCCCGGCAGGCCGGCTCCTCTCGCGTTTGACTCCGGCCTCCCGCACCCTCCGTGCCGCCCGGGTACACCTCGCCCGAATTCTCCTCCGTCCGGCCCCGCGCACCGAGCCGGCTCCGGCTGCGCCCGCTCCGCCCCGGCCTCGTCCGGCTCTGTGCCTCCATCCGGCCCCGCGCACCGAGCCGGCTCCGGCTGCGCCTGCTCCGCCCCGTCCTCGGCCGGCCCGCGCCTCCGTCCGTCTCCGCCTACCACGCCGGTCCGGCTCCTCCGGCGCCCCCCGCCGGCTCCGCCCGCTACCCAGCCGCCTGCCGGCTCCCCGTCCCGGCCCGTCCGCCTGCTGGTTTTGGCCTGCTACGCTTGCCGGCTTGGCCCGCGGCCGGCTTCCCCACGACCCGGCCTCCGCCTTGTGCTGCAACCCGGCAAGCCGGCTTCTGCCGCACCCCGGTCCGGCTTCCCCGCGACCCGGCCCCCGCCTCCTGCAGCACCCGGCCGCTGGGTCGCCGGTGCCTCCGCCCTTGGCCCGGCCGCCCTGCGCCAGCCCTTGTCGCCCCCGCGCGCCCATCGGGTCGCCGCCCCGCGTTAGCCGGCTTCCCCACGCCGGCCGGCCGCTGCCGCCTCCCCACACGAAAGGAGCAGAGAGAAGTGGTGGCTGGCTAGAGAACTGAAAAAGAAAGAAATTGGCCGGTAGCTCGCGGGGCAAAGTTGCTGCCGGTTGGTAGAGAAAAGTCAAGGGCCGGCTGAAAAAAAAGAAAAAGAAAAAAAAGAGAGAGATAGGATGCGAGCCGGCTGCTCGTTTCCAGAAGTCCGACTACCCAGCCAGATGGAAAAGAAATGTGCGTCCGCCTGGGACAAAGTGAAGACAAAGTAGTCGCCGGGAGATTCGGCCCGACTGCTCAGCAGTCGGCCCGAATCTCGGGGGCTAAACCCAGCCGGTGCGCTGACGCCCCTGCGAAGAAGAAGACAAAGTAGTTGCCGGGAGATCCGGCCCGACTGCTCAGAAGTCGACCCGAATCTCGGGGGCTACACCCAGCGGGTGCGCTGGCACGCCCCCGTGAAGATTGTAGACAAGAGAAGAGTCTTGTCCGGCTGCCAGCAGCCGGCAGAAGAGAAAAAGAAGGAAAAGGGTGTTGCAAGACGCCTCGCTGCCTGGCCGGTCGAGCCTGACCGGCCGGGACCCCCCTTCGAGCACCCGGGGGCTCGAAGGCTACACCCAGCGGGTGCGCCGGTGCGCGCCGCAAGCGCCGCGCCGCGCCGGCTGTCTTCGTCAGCCTCCGCCTCGTCTGCGTCAAAGCAATGTGAGCCCCTCACCCGCATATTTTCGCACCGCGTGCAAACCCAGATAACCCCGAGCGACACTGGGGGACCACCTTCACTTTTTATTACAGTTGCACCACTGTTCGCCCCGGCGCCAACCAGAGTTGGCCCGGGGGCTGGCCGTTTGGCCTGAGACGTTAGTTCCCGCAGACGGCATAGTAGCGTGCGCGGTACCAAAGGCCCACTCTTAGTCACAGACCGCAGAGCGGCTGTCCGGCTAGCAAGAGTGAACGCTGGAGGCCACCCACGCGAAAAACGTCCGGGAAGAAAAACGGTTCGGGCGACCCGGCCGTTTCCTTTACGAGTATCAGCTCGGTCTAATCTGCTCCCAGAGTCTGAGTACTGTACACTCCGCTCCGCGGCCCACTCTCAGCCACAGACCGCAGAGCGGCTGTCCGGCAAGTGAGAGCACAACCAAAGAGTGGAGGGAACATGAAAAAGATTGAAGGGGGCTCGGACGAAACCGAGTCGACACCCTCCGTATAAAACTTGCAATGCTAAAAGCAAACGTTCGATATACCTGCATGGACTAACTTTGTCTTTTTTCATGATCATTTCCATGAACACTCGCCAAAAAACCTCCGCCCAACTTTGCCAAGTTGCCCGGAGGCTTGGGGGCTACTGTCAGAGTAATTGGACACGGATACCCCGAAGACGGCGAGACAATATTTCAAGACATCGGGGCTAGCAAAGCCCCTCAGTCCGGCTGCCCGGCCGCTCCTGCCGGCTCCCCGTCCGACTACTCTGCCCGGCCGGCTGCCGGCTGCTGACTGCAACGACCAGCCGGCTGCCGACTGCGCCAACCAGCCGGCTGCCGACTGTAGCCCGACCCGACACCGACAAGACCCCGACGAGACGGCCATACCGCGGACAAGACAACCGTACCGCGACACCATCATGTATAGTGTCACTTGTCCCCTGGCACTATTTATGAAGTGACCCAGGGGACAAGCATGACATGCACCATGCCTTACCCATGCCCACTACCAAGCTTACATCCTAAGCTACCCTCTCTTATATAAAGGGGCACACATCCATCCATCCAGGGGATGGACTCACTCTCACACACACTCACGCATGAGCACCCACATGCTCACGGCCATGAGCATGGCCGGCCACTAGCATGCCACATACGAGGCATATACGAGGCCAGATGCCAGATGCCTATGGCACTGACCTCAGATACAGCTCCAGGAGCAACCTGTACTAGATATATCAGATACACTCAGACATGCAGCAGTAGGAGTATTATCTCTCCGCAGAGCTCTGAAGCTGGGTAAACCACCGCGTGCTACTCGCATACCCACTCCCGGGCCTATCAGCAGTAGTCTTACCCTCACACTAAGCCCTTGTGGCATCTGTCGACTCGCAAGCCCCCCGTGAGGATACCACGACACAAATCCTAATCTCGAAATACGCCAACCCAACAAGTACCTTCGGAGACACCTGAAATGCTCCTTTATAATCACCTAGTTACGTTGTGACGTTTGGTAGCACACAAAGTGTTCCTCCGGTAAACAGGAGTTGCATAATCTCATAGTCATAGGAACATGTATAAGTCATGAAGAAAACAATAGCAACATACTAAACGATCGTGTGCTAAGCTAACGGAATGGGTCATGTCAATCACATCATTCTCCTAATGATGTGGTCCCGTTAATCAAATGACAACTCACGTCTATGGCTAGGAACACAACCATCTTTGATTAACAAGCTAGTCAAGTAGAGGCATACTAGTGTGTAACGCCCACGATGCGGCTATATCTGCCACGTGTCGAGGCACGACTTAGAGGCATAACCGCATTGTGGTTTTGTCGCAAGAAGGGTCATCTTCACACAATCCCATGTAATGAACAAGAATGGGATAAAGAGTTGGCTTACAATCGCCACTTCACACAATACATAAATATAATTCATACATCATCCAAAAAACACACATAGACCGTCTACGGTCAAGATCCAAATGAAAATAAGATAACCCCAAATGCTAGATCCCCGATCGTCCCACCTGGGCTCCACTACCGATCATCAGGAAAAGACACATAGTAACGACCACTTTCCTCATCGAACTCCCACTTGAGATCGATCCCATCATCTGCACTGGCATCGTCGGCACCTGCAACTGTTTTGGTAGAATCTGTGAGTCACGAGGACTCAGCAATCTCACACCCGCGAGATCAAGACTATTTAAGGTTATAGGAAAGGATGGTGTAATGAGGTGGAGCTGCAGCAGAATCTAAGCATATATGGTGGCTAACATACGCAAAAGAGAGCGAGAAGAGAAACAACGGAACTGTCGTCATCTAGTAATGACCAAGAAGTGATCCTGAACTCCTACTTACGTCATGCATAACTCAAACCGTGTTCACTTCCCGGACTCCGCCGAGAAGAGACCATCACGGCTACACACGCAGTTGATGTATTTTAATTGGGTCAAGTGACAAGTTCTCTACAACCGGACATTAACAAATTCCCATCTGGCTCATAACCGCGGGCACGGCTTTCGAAAGATAATACCCTGCAGGGGTGTCCCAACTTAGCCCATCATAAGCTCTCACGGTCAACGAAGGATAAACCTTCTCCCGGAAAGACCCGATCAGTCTCGGAATCCCGGTCTACAAGACATTTCAACAATGGTAAAACAAGACCAGCAAAGCCGCCCGAATGTGCCGACAAATCCCGATAGGAGCTGCACATATCTCGTTCTCAAGGCACACCGGATAAGAGAAGCATACAGGTACCAACATAACCCAAGTTGCCAAGGGGCGGTCCCGCACCGTGCTCTAGTTTGGACCAGCACTCAGAGGAACACTGGCCCGGGGGTTAAAATAAGATGACCCTCGGGCTCGCGAAAACCCGGGGGAAAAAGGCTTAGGACGCAAATGGTAAAACCAAGGTTGGGCCTTGCTGGAGGAGTTTTATTCAAGGCAAACTGTCAAGGGGGTCCCATAAATCACCCAACCGCGTAAGGAGCGCAAACTCAAGGAACATAATCCCGGTATGACAGAAACTAGGGCGGCAAGAGTGGAACAAAACACCAGGCATAAGGCCGAGCCTTCCACCCTTTACCAAGTATATAGATGCATTAATTAGAATAAGAGATATTGTGATATCCCAAAATATCCATGTTCCAACATGGAACCAACTTCAACTTCACCTGCAACTAGCAACGCTATAAGAAGGGCTGAGCAAAAGCGGTAACTTAGCCAAACACCGGTTTGCTAGGAAAGGATGGTTAGAGGCTGACATGGCAATATGGGAGGCATGATATAGCAAATGGTAGATAGCGCGGCATGGCAATAGAGCGAACAACTAGCAAAGCAAAGATAGAAGTGATTTCGAGGGGTGGTCATCTTGCCTGCAAGGTTCTCAGAGTTGTCGAAAGCTTGATCCTCGTAAGCGTACTCAACAGGTTCCTCGTTCACGAACTCGTCTCCCGGCTCTACCCAAGACAAGAACACAAGCAACGGAACCACAATCAATCACGAGAAATGCACAAGCAACATGATGCAAAACATGTATGATATGCGAGATATGATATGCGATGCATATGCGTGCTCCGGAAGAAAAATGATGAACAAGGCAGTAACATGGCAAACCAAGCATGCCACTCGAAAGATTAGATGATTTCGGTCGAAATCGATATAAAGATCACCGGAAACGGATGCACGGTCTGCAAATGGCAAGCAAAACAAGAATGACACGAATCTGCGATTAACAGCATGATAGCACATAAAATGCAACAAGTAACAATGCTACAGCACTCCAACGTAGCAACAAAGAATATGGAAGTAATCTACAGTAGATGCTTGACAAAAGATGAACACTGAGCTACGGCTAGATCACAACATAACAAGCTCAATCAAGCATGGCAAAAGTGCAAAAGATAACAGGTTCACAGACTTGGTGAAATTACTGGACATGTCTGAAACAGCATCAGGTAGCAATGTTGAGAGCATGAAATCAACATGGTACAGAACTTAACATGGCAAAACAAGGCACGGAAGTATTCTACTAAATGCATATGACAAAAGTCCCTTACTGACCATAAGCCAAAAAGGACCAGAAGATATGATGGCAACCATGTAAACATAGCAAGTTTCGTTAACAGGTTTCAGACTTAGCAGAAAACAGAGCATGGCAGAAACAATAATATGAAGGCATCTTGGTGAGCTTGATACACTCACCACAAAGCAATGCATGACAAAACAAGCATACCTACAGCAAGATGAGAAGTTTATGAAGCTATCCATGGCAAGAACAAAAGCATAGCATGTATGGATCAACTACAACAAGCTTCGCAAAATTGAATAACACGTAAACAATCTGCCAGAAATATTTTATAGCAAAAGTAGAGCAAGATTGAGTCATGCTATGGCACTCCATAACTGCAAACAAGGGCAGGATTGGATCAATCACAACAATATCTATAAAACATCCTTACTGAACATCTCCAAAATATGCATGGATCTCTCTGTAGCATTAAGTTTACATGACAACAAAATAACAGCAGTAACAGACTTGGAGAAATCAGAAACATTACGGGGCCATAGTTTGCATGCTTGTGCTAGTCACCACAGAGATCACAAAAATACATGGCATACACCTCTGTAAAGATGGCATGGCATACAAGAAAACACATGTAGAGCTCATGCCCATAAGATGCACAGATTAAATGCAACAAAAATAACAAATCTCCAAGTTCTGCTAAGTAACAGCAGACAACAGCAACTAGCACTCTTGCACCAGAGATTTGGGCATCAATATGTACCCTAATGAACATGGTGCAATGGAACAAAATGAAGAGCAACACGAGATGAACATTTCGATATAGTACACGCGCGAAACGGAGCTATATGCAGAAAGTTATTCCATGATGAACAGGTGCACATAATGTCAAACTTTCAGGACTTAGAGAAAAAAACGGGGGAGGGGAAAGTCAACGCACAGCGATCCAGATCGGCTGGAGCTCGGGGACGCCGGAGTTGGGGCTGCTGCCGGCGGTGGAGGAGGGCGCGGCGGCCGGAGGAGATGGCGGGGCCGGCGCGGGAGGAGGAGGACGGCGAGGACGGGGAGGGCGATGGCGGCGACGGGCGGCGCCGGCGGGCACGGCGGCGCGGCGAGGTCACCGGAGGGCGGCGAGGCGCGCGGCGGCGGGGCGCGGGACGGGACCCGGCGGCGGGGACGGCAGGGCGGCGCGGGCGGCTCGGGGCCCGGTCGCGGCGCGGGAAGAGAGAGGAGGGCGACGTGGCAGCGCCGGATTGGCCGGGAGCGGCGGGGGATCTGTCCGGCGACGTACGGACACGTCCGGCGGCGCCGGAGGGCGATTTTTAGGGTTGGACTGTGAATGTATTTCGGGAGAGGTGCATATATATAGCTAGAGGGAGCTAGGAGAGTCCAAATGAGGTGCGGTTTTCGCCCACATGATCGTGATCGAACGACCTACAGCATGGAAGAGAGTTTAGTGGGTTTTGGGCTGTTTAGAGAGGGGGTTTTGCTGCAACACACAGAAGGCATCTGGGGGTTACCCGGTTAACCGTTGGAGTACCAAACGACCTCCAAATGGAACGAAACTTGACCGGTGGTCTCCCGGTGGTATACTAGGGCCACTTGACAAGCCTCGGTCCATTCCGAGAATGTTTGACACCCGCTCACGAAAGAAAACAAGAGGGGTGCGCTGGAAGAGGTGGGAGCACCAGATTGCAAAACGGACAACGGGGAAAATGCTCGGATGCATGAGACGAACACGTATGCAAATGCAATGCACATGATGACATGATATGGAATTCATGACATGGACAAAATGCAAAACGAAAGACAAAACCCGACCACGGAGGGAATATCATAACACATAGCCGAAAAATGGCAAGAGTTGGAGTTACAAATATGGAAAGTTACATCCGGGGTGTTACAACACTCCACCACTACGAGAGGATCTCATCCCGAGATCTAGGACTGAAAGAACTCTGGATATTCGGAACAGAGATGGTCCTCGCGTTCCCACGTGGCTTCCCGGTCGGAATGGTGCGACCACTTCACTTTCAGGAATTTGATTGACTTGTTGCGAGTCTTGTGCTTAGTTTCTTAAAGAATAGCAACGGGGTGCTCATGATAAGACAAATCTTCTTGGAGGTCAATCTCTTCGAAGTTGATAGTGCGCTCAGGCGTCTTGAAGCACTTGCGGAGCTGTGACACGTGGAACACATCGTGCACGTTCGCGAAGTTGGAAGGAAGCTCAAGTTGATAGGCGAGGTCGCCTCTTTTGCCAATGATCTTGAAAGGACCCACGTATCTAGGGGCAAGCTTCCCTTTGATACCGAAGCGACGAGTGCCTTTCATTTGAGAGACGCGGAGGTAGACATGGTCTCCGATCTCGAAAGCCACATCACGGTGCTTACTATCATAGTAACTCTTCTGGCGCGATTGCGCGGCTTTGAGATTATCACGGATGACTTTACACATTTCTTCAGCCTCTGTGATTAAGTCATTGCCAAGAAGTTGGCGTTCACCAGTCTCTGACCAATTGAGAGGAGTACGGCACTTTCTGCCATAGAGAATCTCGAATGGGGCTTTGCCCGAACTTGCTTGGAAGCTGTTGTTGTAGGAGAATTCAGCATATGGAAGACAATCTTCCATTTCATGCCAAAGGAAATGACACAAGCCCTGAGCATATCTTCAAGAATTTGATTGACTCGCTCGACTTGGCCACTAGTTTGAGGATGGAAAGCTGTGCTGAAGTGAATGTTAGTGCCCATGGCCTTCTGGAAGGAGTCCCAGAACTTAGAGGTGAAGATGCTTCCACGATCTAAAGAAATCATTTGTGGAATGCCGTGCAAGGAGACAATTCTGGAGGTGTATAGCTCTGCCAACTGAGCTGCTGTGATAGATTCTTTGATTGGAAGGAAATGAGCCACTTTAGAAAGCTTGTCGATGACAACGAAGATAGCATCATTTCCACGCTTGGACTTGGGAAATCCAGTCACGAAGTCCATTTCGATATGATCAAACTTCCATTCTGGGATAGGCAAGAGGTTGGAGGAGACCGGCTGGTCGTTGGTGTTCTGCTTTCACTCTTCGACAGACATCACATTCATTCACGAATTGAGCAATTTCTCGCTTCATTCGAGTCCACCAATACGACTGCTTGAGGTCATGGTACATCTTCGTACTTCCAGGATGAATGGAAAGAAGAGAATTGTGTGCCTCGTTCATAATGACTTTCCTTAGATCACCTTTAGGAACCACAATCCGGTCCTCGAAGAATAAAGTGTCTCTGTCATCAATGAGATAGCACTTGTATTTGGAAAGACCCTTGTCGATACCACGTTTCACCTTCTTCACCATGGTATCCAGGAGTTGTGCCTCACGAATTTGATCTTCCAAAGTAGGAGAGACTATGAGGTTGGCAAGAAAGCCTTGAGGAACAACTTGGAGATTCAGCTTGCGGAAAGCTTCACAAAGATCCGGTTGGAATGGCTTGAGAATTAAGCTGTAGCAATAAGCCTTCCTGCTCAAAGCATCTGCAATGACATTGGCTTTGCCTGGAGTATATTCAATACTCAGATTGTACTCTTGAATCATTTTGACCCATCGAGTCTGCCTGAGATTGAGGTTGGGCTGAGTGAAGATGTACTTGAGACTCTTGTGATCGGTGAATATGTCCACTTGTCTTCCCAACAAGAGATGTCTCCACGTTATTAATGCATGGACAACTGCCGCCAACTCAAGATCGTCAGTGGGGTAGTTCTTCTCATTGGGCTTCAACTGACGAGAGGTATAGGCCACAACTTTCTTCTCTTGCATTAACACAGCACCGAGACCTTGGAGAGAAGCATCACAGAAAACTTTAAATGGCTTGGATTCATCAGGAGGAGTCAAGACAGGAGCTGTGACTAGTTTCTCTTTGAGAGTGTTGAAAGCAACATCACACTTAGGAGACCAGACATACTTCACATGCTTCTGGAGGAGGTTGGAAAGAGGCTTTGCAATCTTGGAGAAATTCTCAACGAATCTTCGGCAATAGCTTGCAAGACCAAGAAAACTGCGGAGCTGCTTGACATTCTGAGGAGGTTCCCAATTCACAATTGCGGACACCTTCTCGGGATTTGTTGAGGATATAACCCTTAGAGTCACCCGCCAGGAGGGGCCGGGTTACTCATAATGGTCACCACGCGAAGCCCAGTACCGAGCTTGAAGACGGCGGGTCAATGATGGGCCTAAGACCCGGAGATGGCTTAAGGCCCGTAGTGATAAACCGCCGTATGGCAAGACTTGTAGTGTAAGGCAAGAGTAGTTGAGAGACCGAGCCGGACACTCTTATGAGCCAGCCGGGACTCTGAGAGCTGCCGGGGTCAACCTCTCTATATAAAGGGACGACCCGGCGGCGGTTTAGGGAGAAGTAAGATCTCGTCGAGAGCCAGGCATAGCGATTAAGCTCCCTGGTCATCGAAATCCTAATCAATACCACCTCAACTGGACGTAGGCTTTTACCTTCACCGTAAAGGGCCGAACCAGTATAACCCTCATGTTCCTTGTCCCGTTTAACCCCTTTAAGCTTCCTAGTTGCGATGGCTCCACGACTAAGTCTTTGCACGAGGACATCAGCCGTGACAATTCCACGACAGTTGGCGCCCACCATGGGGCCAGCGCACGGTGGATTTGAGTTCTTGAAGGGCAGCTTCGAAGGGCTCAAGGGATACGCGGTGGGCCGGATGACCAGGAGTCGTCGCGGCAAGCTCTACATTGATGATGCAAACTGGGGCCCCGACACCGGCTCAATTGAGTACGGGTACCGTGTTCCTTCGGAGGAATTCATGTCTTCATTGGCAAGATTGGTGAGCCGGGCCCTGAGCCGGATCTCTGCGCCGATCCCATCGAGACGGCTCAGCGCGCACGACCCGCCCGGGCCCTACCTGCCTTGAAGCGTGCTTTTGTGGGATGTGTTCATGGAGGACTCTCTGATGGATCTGGATCTGGTGATGAGACGGCCACCGGATCTGACGGCGAGTCGTCTACGGACGAGTCAAACTCGTTGTATCAACTTCAAGATGGCAGGCTCAGGGGTTGTTCCGATGGCGACAGCATCCGGACCCCTTTGAACCGCCGAGCCGGGTTAGAATCTTCATGGCCGGCGCGCAACCTGTTCAAAACCCCGCCTCCGGGTCAGGAAGCCCGGTGCCTTCGCCGGCTCAGGTGCTGATGGATCTTACAGATAAGATGACGGTCCTGTTGACCGCTACGGTAGATCCGGCGGATCAAGTTCAACATGACGCGGAGGTGGCACAGTTAAAGTTGGATCTAGCAAAGGCCAAGGAGGATCTGGCGGCGGAGGGGATCAGGATGGCTGCAGAGAGGGCGGCTCTCGACGCCCAGACTATGTTGACTCAGGCACAGTCCTTCCGGCTCACGATGGATCAGAACGCGTCCAATGAGGTCATGAGAAGGAGGCATCAAAAAGCCCAGTCTCGACTCCCTCCGGTTTACGATCCTCGAAACCTCTTCAACACGCTGGGTGCAGGGTCTAATAACCCGCCGGGGATCATAGTGCCCGGGGCTGGGACACCAGTTCAGCCCCAAGTGATGGGACCTCCCCGGGTGAATCCTGCCCCGCTTCAGTACGTGCCAATACCACCGGGTCATTATGCCAACCTGTTGGAAAACATGGTCGCCGCGGCGGCACGGCTGGCGGCTCTCCCAATTGATGGTGACTCTCCAACGGCGGTTGAAACCCGTCGGGTCAGAGAACTCCTTCAGACAGCTCTGGCGCAGCAAGAGGCGTACTCTTATAGCCGGGATAGGATCCATTCAACCCCTCGTCCAGGCCGGAGCCCGAGTTATAGCAGACACATGGTCTCAGCGACCGGCTCAAGTAATGTCCGACGCCATGACTTGCCACCTGGCCACGGCCCGGCTCATAACAGAGCCTTTGACGCGGCGGACCAAGACAGAGCACAGCAAGAGGCGGAGCAGGTGCCTCAGTTGACGGCTTACCAGCCACCCCCGGCTTATCCGACGGCTTCCGTCGACGTGGGTATCCCTACGAGGACTGGAGGTGTCCCTTGTTTGGTGCCGGCTCTCCGCAATGAACGTCTACCCAAGGATTTCAAAGGACCTAGGAAGGTGCCTAATTACACGGCTGACTTGCAACCCGGAGCCTGGATCGAGAGTTACGAGATGGCCATGGAATTGCTGGAGGTCAGCGAGGTGGCGATGGCCAAGTACTTCACCATGATGTTAGATGGGACTGCCCGCACTTGGTTGAAAGGGCTGCCACCAAATTCTATCGGGTCTTGGGCTGAACTGAAAGCCCGGTTCATCCAAAACTTCAAGGATACCTGTAGGCAGTCTATGTCAATTGTGGATTTGACTAACTGTAAACAGCAGGAGGGTGAGTCTACGACACATTGGGTTCGCCGGGTCAAAGAGATAATACATTCATCTGATAAGATGGATGCCGGCTCTGCAGTCTTGATGTTGGAGCAGAATTGTCGTTTCCTACCCCTGAAGATGAAGCTCGGGTGACTCAAGCGCGACTGCAATGATATGGGTATGCTGATGGCGGCTCTCGTCAAGTACGCCGACTCTGATAGTACCAAGGACCCCGCGTCAGATGATGAAAGGACAGGGAAGGGAAAGAAGAACGGCAATGGCAAGGGTCCTCAGCATAACCCGGCGAATCAAGGAGATAACAAGCGTAAGGCTGATGGCGGCATGGAGTTTGTGGCCAATGCCAGCTCACAGGGTAACAACCAGCGACGTAAAGGGAGGCCACCTCCCCGAGCCGGCGGTTCAGGCCCAACGCTTGAGTAGTTGTTGAATGAGCCTTGTCCAAGGCATGGCTCCGGGGAGAAGCCAACTACTCATCTATGGAAAGATTGTGCAATCATGAAGGCCTTTAAGAACTCCAACGCTTTTAATGGCAACAATGGCCCGGGCGGCGGCTCAGGCGTCAGCGGCTTTCATGGCCCGGGCGGTGGCTTTAATCAGCAGTCCGGCTAGGGTCATCAACAGCAACAGGGGGGATACCAGACCAATCCAAAGCAGCTGAATGGTGGACAGTACCATGTGTTTACCGCCAGTCTGTGTATGCGAGATCAGAAGCTTCATAAGAGGGCTGTGAATGCTCTTGAGCCGGCGGTTCCACGCTATTTAAGATGGTCTGAGCAGCCTATTGTGTGGAGTAGGGAGGATCACCCTCCCCGGGTTGATAATCCGGGTCACTTGGCCCTGGTGGTGGCTCCTCAGGTGGGAGGATATAAGTTCACTAAGGTGCTCATGGATGGAGGCAGCAGCATCAACATCCTCTATTATGAGACCTTCCGTCGTATGGGGTTGATTGATAAGAACATCAGCCAGTCCAATACTGTTTTCCATGGCATGGTGCCTGGTAAGTCGGCTTATCCAGTTGGTAAGATCGAATTGGAAGTGGCCTTTGGAGATGAGTACAACTATAGGGTGGAAAAATTGACCTTTGAGGTGGTCAAGATAAGAAGTCCGTATCATGCCATATTTGGGCGGCCGGCTTACGCCAAGTTCATGGCACGACCGTGTTACATATACTTACAGCTCAAGATGCCGGGTCACAATGGGACCATTATGGTTCATGGTAGCCGAAAGATAGCCTTGGAGTGTGAGGAAGGTGATGTGGCTTACGCAGAATCTGTTTGTGCAACAGAGGAGATGAAGTTTTACAAGGATAATGTTGACCCAACAGATGTGACATCTCTGAAAAAGCTGACCACGGAGCATGAGCTGACAATGAAATTTAAGTCAGCTGATGAGACTAAACTTGTTGATTTCATTACAGGTGACTCATCTCAGCAGTTTAGCATCAGTGCCAATTTGGATCCGAAATAGGAAGGCGCGCTCATCGAGTTCATCCGTGAGAACAGGGACATCTTTGCATGGAAACCTTCTGACATGCCAAGTGTACCTAGAGAACTCACTGAGCACACTCTCAATATTGATCCGAAATTTAAGCCGGTCAGGCAATTCCTTCAGCGGTTTAATGAAGAGAGGCGGAAGGCCATTGGTGAGGAGGTGGCCCAGCTCTTGGCGGCCGGGTTTATTGTTGAAGTCTTTCACCCAGAGTGGTTAGCTAACCCGATGCTCGTGCTCAAGAAGAATGGCACCTCGCGGATGTGTGTGGACTACACGGACTTAAACAAAGCGTGTCCGGCTGATCCTTTTGCCCTTCCCCGTATTGATCAAATCATTGATGCTAGGGCGGGTTGCGAGCGCTTAAGTTTCTTGGATGCTTATTCTGGATACCATCAGATTAAAATGGCAGTTAAGGACCAGGAGAAGACGGTGTTCATCACTCCCTTTGGAGCCTTCTGTTATGTGTCTATGCCTTTTGGACTCAAGAGTGCACAGGCGACTTATCAGCGTTGCGTGCAGAACTGTCTTCATAACCAGATTGGGCGCAATGTTCATGCCTATGTGGATGATATTGTGGTTAAATCCAGGGTAAGGAAACCTTGATAGATGATCTGAGGGAAACCTTTGATAATCTCCGGGTCTACAAGATGATGCTTAACCCGGCCAAGTGTGTTTTTGGTGTTCCTGCAGGCAAGCTCTTGGGTTTTCTGGTTTCTCATAGAGGCATTGAAGCTAACCCGGAGAAGATCAAGGCAATCACCTCTCTGGCTAAGCCGGCGTGTATAAACGACGTCCAGCGCCTGGCGGGTCGTATCGCTGCTTTAAGCTGGTTTATAAGCCGTTTGGGTGAGAAGGCCATGCCACTGTACCAGTTGATGAAGAAAGCTGATGACTTTATCTGGAATGATGCTGCCAATGCTGCTTTTGAGGATTTAAAGAGACAGCTGGCTGAGCTCCCAGTCCTTGCTGCCCCGGTTGACAAGGAGCCCTTATTACTGTATGTAGCTGCCAACACACGAGCCGTCAGTGTGGCTGTGGTGGTGGAGCGCAAGGAAGAGGGTAAGGAATATCCGGTTCAGCGGCCGGTTTATTACGTCAGTGAAGTGCTCATCGAGTCCAAACAGTGGTATCCACATTGGCAGAAGCTTGTTTATGGTGTGTTCATGGCAAGCCTGAAGCTTAAGCACTATTTTCAGGGTCACCCCATTACGGTGGTTAGCTCTGCTCCCCTTGGAGATATCATCCAAAACAGAGAAGCCACAGGGAGAGTGGCTAAGTGGGCTATAGAACTTGGGCCTCATGGTCTGAAATACGTACCACGCACTGCTGTTAAATCTCAAGCTTTGGTGGATTTCATCAACTATTGGACAGAGCTACAGGTGCCTGAAGAAAAGCCGATAATACATATTGGACTATTCACTTTGATGGGTCTAGGCAATTGGAAGGCTCGGGGGCTGGAGTAGTATTGGCTTCCCCTAAAGGTGACAAGTTTCATTATGTGCTGCGGTTGATGTTTCCTTGTACTAACAATGCGGCTGAGTACGAGGCCTTGCTTCATGGTCTTCGGATGGCTAAGGAGATGAGTTTGAGCCGGGTAAGGTGCTTCGGCGATTCAGACTTAGTGGCTCAGCAAGTATCAGGGAAGTGGGATTCTAAGGACTCTCTCATGGCGGCTTATCGCCGTGAAGTTGATGCCATTGCTGGACACTTTCAGGGTTACCAAGTAGAGCACATCGATCGCAGGAAGAACGAGGCGGCTGATGCATTAAGCCGGCTGGGCTCTCAGCGAAAGCCGGTGCCGCCTAATACTTTCTTGGACATCCTACATAACCCTTCTGTCAAGTTGCCTACAGAGGAAGACTTGGCTGTCCCTGACCCGGAAGCACAGTTGGTGGCGGCTCTCCACATCACCCCAGACTGGACGGTGCCATACTTGGCTTACATGACCCGGGGAGATTTGCCTGAGGATGAAACTCTGGCCAAACAAATAACCCGGCGGTCTAAGTCAATGGTCATTATCAATGGTGAGCTGCATCGCCGCAGTGTCATTGGAATGTTCCAGCGTTGTGTTTCCCCTAAGGAGGGTCAAGAAATCTTACGTGAAATTCACGAGGGAGATTGTGGCCATCATGCCGGCTCAAAATCCCTTGTGGCTAAGGCTTTTCGTCATGGTTTTTATTGGCTGACGGCTCATGCTGATGCGGAGGACTTGGTCAGTAAATGTGATGGTTGCCAGAGGTTCTCGCGACGGGCTCATGTGCCGGCTCAGGAGCTGAGGATGATTCCAATTACTTGGCCATTTGCGGTCTGGGGGCTTGATATGGTTGGGCCTTTTAAAAGGTCCAAGGATAAGAAGACCCACCTCTTGGTGGCAGTTGATAAATTCACAAAGTGGGTTGAAGCAGAGCCATTTAGTAAGTGTGATGCGGCCATGGCGGTTCAGTTCATGAAAAGGGTGATATTTCGCTTCGGCTTTCCACACAGCATTATAACTGACAATGGTACCAATCTGTCTAAGGGCGCCATGGAGGAGTTTTGCCAACGAGAACATATTCGACTTGATGTTTCATCAGTGGCTCGCCCTCAATCCAATGGCCAAGCTGAGAGAGCTAATCAAGAGATCTTGAAGGGCATCATGCCCCGGCTTTTGGTCCCTTTGAAACGGACATCGGGTTGTTGGGTGGAGGAGTTACCCTCCGTGTTATGGAGCATCAATACTACTCCTAACAGGTCTACGGGTTACACGCCCTTCTTTATGGTTTATGGAGCGGAGGCAGTCCTCCCCAGTGACATCCGTCATGACTCGCCTCGAGTGGCGGCTTATGTTGAGGCAGATAATGAACAGGCGCGCCAAGATGCTCTTGACCTGTTGGACGAACAGCGTGACGTGGCAGCAGCTCGCTCAGTGATTTACCAACAAGACCTGCGCCGTTATCACAGCCGCCGGGTTAAGTCCCGGGTCTTCCAGGAAGGTGACCTGGTGCTCCGGCTCATCCAAGATCAAACAGATGTACACAAGCTATCCCCGCCTTGGGAAGGGCCCTTTGTGGTCAGCAAGAACTTGCACAACGGGTCATACTACCTTATTGACGTTCGGGAGCATAAAGATTCACGCAAGTCAGAGGAGGAGACCTGTCGGCCGTGGAACATAGCTCAGCTTCGGCCTTATTACACTTGAGCCACCGGCTCTCATAATGTACCTATCTCTATAGCCCTGTACATATTATGTTAAATAATAAAGCAGGACCTCTGTCCTTTTCTCCTCCAAAGGTAAAAGTGTTGTTTCCATTACACCATCACATGGTCACTTGGAGGTGGATCCGGCTTATGATCGTATCCGAATCTAGCCGTACGCAATATAATCACCTGGGGGCTTCCTGTTCAAACATAGGTCGTATTCGAACCAAAGAGAACATAGCTGTCGATACCCACTTGATTGGCAAAGTGCCGAGCTCATGGGGGAGTTTTCTTTGATCATATTTGAATCATAGCTCAACCCCCTTTGGGAACCGACGTGGATCGTATTCGAATCAGCGTCGTTAAACAACTCTTAAGGTCATTTCGGGGCTTCCTGTTCAAACATGGGTCGTATTCGAACCAAAGAGAACATAGCTGTCGGTACCCTCTTGATTGGCATCGCCAAAGCCAGTGGGGGCTATATGATCGCATTCGGATCTTAGCTTAACCCCTTTGGGACGGTTCTCTGGTCGTATTCGAACCGGAAGCCCCTACGTTTTTGATCTTCTGACTTATAACAAGTTCTGTTGGCCATATCAACAGTGTGCGAGGGCGGCTTTTATTTTGCCAACTTAATTTTGATTCACAACGTTGATAAACACATAGTGAGTATTCTTGATGCTAGTAAACCGGAATTGAGATCTTCATCTCATTATTCGGGTTACATAAACTGGAAGCATATTTGCAGGCTCGTAAGTATGCAATCATGGTTACATCAAAGGCATAATTGAGGGCCAGTCTTTAGTGACTTTGGTTCATATTCCGGGTTATATATATAAGGTCTATGATTCTCAGTGCGGTAAGCCGCCTAGAGACTTATGACTTGTTTTCTATGCAGGATGGTTAAAGACAGCTATTCGCGCTTACGGGAAATAACTGATCAATTATAACCCGGAGGAATAAGAAGAAGCAGCTTCAATGGAGTTAAGCATTCAACACGTGCACGATGGCACGACAAATTTTTTATCTTACTCTATTACAAGACTCCCCGAGTCCAAAAGGCGAGGCATTGCTCTAAGGTGCAACCATAAGCCGTCTAAAGATCAAGGTGCTTGCGGAGTCGAAGCTTCCGGCTCATCCCTCTCCGCTCCTCCGGCTGTTCCCATGACCTGGAAGGTTGACGATTTCCAGTCAATGCCGCTCAAAGCTTCAAAATGAGCCTCCTCGTCAATTAACCCGGCCGGGTCAATTTCTGGGGCAAAGGTGTGCTTACGAGTCGGCGGGACCAAGCTGATGGCTTCATAACGCGGAGTGGGGATCCTCTGATTCTCTGCGTCGTAGCCCGGCTGGTACTTGGTAAGGTCGGTGTCATTCCCAATCAGGGTGGCCACCGGGCGCACGATCTTCACACAGGCAGCAAAGTCTTTTTGGTCGAAGGGGGTCCCGTCTTCCTTCAGGCTGGGGTATCCATGTGCGATGTCAGCCGAGTCTAGCTCTGGAAGGAAAGCCTTCGCCCGGCTCAGAGCAGCTATGGCTCCGGCTCTTGCAGAGGCCCGTCGCAGCTCTTGGAAACGCTGCGGAAGAACGGCAAGCCGGCGAAGTACGTCCGCCAGGTGAGTCGGAACCTCATTGGATAGGGCCACAACGGCCAAGGCGCGCTGTGACCCGGTGTAGAGTTGCTCCACCAAAGTGTACACGGCCTTCAGCTTGGTCAACACATTTTGATTGAGGTTGGTGCTTCTGGGACCTGTTTTACAACGTCAGGTAAGCCGCTAGCAATGATGGGACTTATGAGACATAGAGAATGTAAACTTGTTGAAAGTCTGTAGAATGACCTACCGAAGATTGCGGCGACCATCTGTGACACATGGCGCTTTAAGCCGGAGAGTTCGGCGGTTTTCTCCGTCAGAGCCGCCTCCGCCTGTTCGGCCCGGCTGACCAGAGTAGCCTTCTCTTCGGCCCAAGTCTTCCTTTCGGTTTCAAACTTCTTCTTCAGCTTCTCTTGAGCAGCAACACTGGACTCAAATTTAGCATTGGCCTTCCGGGTCTCAGTTTCCTGAGTCTTCAGGCGGTTCTTCAGCTCAGAGATATCAGCCTCAAATTTCTTGCAAGCAGCCTGTACAATTTCCGGATTATAGTATGAATCATTATTATACAACTTTAAAGTCCCAAGCACTTTCCAAGCAAAGACACTTGGCACTTGGGGGCTAATGTATGCTGAAAGGTTCTATCTACAAATTGCTGGTTCATGAAAGTAAGCCGGAAGTTAAGTCTACAACATATTCTATCATAAGTAGTAGACTTGGGGGCTAGTATGGTAAAGATGACTATGCAGTAAGCAAGAGAGTGGTACCTCAGACTTCTGTTGTATCTGCTTCACCATGTCAATCTCCAGGTCCCGGCTGCTGTGCACCTGATTGACATAGCCGGAGATGATATCTCCAATGCTCAAGTTAGCGTAGTTGGTGATGTCCAGCTTGGCCCTACGGCGCTCTAGCAATTCTTCCTTGGCAGAGCACTTAGCCAGCGCAGTGGGTCTCCCCGGCTCGACAAACTCCGTCCGGGTGATTACCACGTCCGGGTCATCGGCCGGCTGAGCCGGGCTGGAGATGTCCGGATTGGTAGAAGTCTCTATGA
The DNA here is from genome assembly GCF_002575655.3 of Aegilops tauschii subsp. strangulata. Taxonomy (NCBI): domain Eukaryota; kingdom Viridiplantae; phylum Streptophyta; class Magnoliopsida; order Poales; family Poaceae; genus Aegilops; species Aegilops tauschii. Next base: position 518,791,085 of record NC_053039.3, read on the forward strand.
CTGGCTCGTCGGTTGGAGCGGTGGCTTTAGGAGCAGAGGCAGCTGGCGGCTCTTGAGCTGAAACCTCTGGCTCAGTCAAGACCGGCTCTTCGACCGGTTTATTCTTCTTCGCCCTCTTGCTGAGCTTTGCCTGGGCACTGAAAGGACAAAAGGTTAGTACAAAAGCATGAGTAAAGATAAGCACAACACAAGATGATCATCGTTACCCGGGTGCGGTCTTGAAAGCCGGCAGGTTAGATTGCATAGAATCACCAGAGGAAGGTGAAGTTTCCTGATAATTTGAATCAGAAGAATTGAGTGGTTGACGAGTAACGCCCGCCAAAGGATGAAAAGGATATAAGTTGGAGATAACCTCGGTCCGTCACTTCCTTGATGCTTCAGGTAAGCCGGAGGAGAGGTCTGCATCCTTGTTGGTCCGGGTGTGCCGCCGGCTCTCATGAATCTGTTGCTTCAAGAGAAATTGAGGATCTTGATAAGCTAAAGGATGTGAAAATCTTACTTTCCGGGTTACTCTTCGGATTTTCAGCCTTGGCAAGGGCTCCGAGTCGGAGGAAAGTGTCGTTACCTCTTCAGTCACCGGGTTACTTGCTCCGGTGTCATCCTGCTGATGATCAGTATCGATAAGGTGGATAGGAATAAACCAGAAACAAAACAAGAGCCTACAGATTCAGGGGTTACCTCTGACTCGGAGCTGTCACTTAGCTGAAGCAGCTCTGAGGCAGTAGGCCTGCTTCCCTTCTTGCGGGGAGCGGCTCTCCTGGCGGCTTTCTTAGCCTTCCTGGCTTTTTTGGCCGCTTCATGGTCATATTTGACCTTCCAGAACTTGTCATTAGCCTGAAACATACAGCAAAGATTTCTTAAGGTTCAGATGGAAACTAGTAAAAAGAAAACCAAGGTGTTCAAGTCAGTGGCTTACCGCCGGAGCCGGGTTAGCTTGGCAGAAGGGGTTCAGGCCGGTTCTCCCACAGTCGGCTAAGCTCTCATTCAGGAGAGACTTGGTCATGTCGTCCACAACGTCCTCAGGAAGATCGTTGGGGCTGTGCCGCAGAGGGTCATCCTTCCGGCCCGTGTAAGCACACATTAAGTCGGGGCGGCGGCTCAAGGGGATCACCCGCCAAGAGATCCAAACCCGGACCAGATCAATGCCGTTGAGGCCGTTTCCCAGGAGAGCCTTGATCTTATTGATGGTGGGGATCAGAGGTTGACGCCCAGCTTGAGAGAGTTTGTCTGGCAAAGGGTGATTTGGCTCCAGACGCAGGGCACGAAAGCCGGGCAGAGGGCTCTCGTCAGCCGGAGAAGTGTCCTGGCAATAAAACCACGTTTGGTTCCAGTGCTTTGGATGGCTTGGCGGCTCAGCATAAGGAAAGAGGCAGTCTCTCCGGCGTTGAATGGAGATTCCACCAAGTTCCAGGCTCGGCCCGTTGGCGCACTCATTCTAGCGGTTCAGATAAAATAGCTCTCTAAAGAGCAGCAGGCTGGGCTCTTCTCCAAGATAGACTTCGCAGAATACTTGGAAGTTGCATATATTTGACACGGAATTGGGTCCTATGTCTTGCGGCCGCAGATCAAAGAAGTTCAGAACCTCTCTATGGAATTTTGAGCCGGGCGGTGCGAAGCCCCGGCTCATGTGATCAACAAATATCACCACCTCACCATCTCTTGGTTGAGGTCTTTCCTCCGACGGGTCAGGGCCACGATAAGACATGATTTCCTTCTTGGGCAAGTAACCCGTCTTTACGAACTCAGCTAGAGTGTCGTCGGTGACATTGGATCTCATCCAGTTGCACGTGATGGGTGCCTTGGGAGCTTTGGGAGGCATTGTGAAAGATGAAGCCTATGACAAAAGGAAAATGTCCGGTTCAATTATAAGCCGGCAGACGTCTACAGTTTAATACTCAAATGGCGGCTTATGAGAGGGGCCTAATGACATATGGTTAAGTGCATCGGGTTATCTAAGCCGCTGAAGGTGTCGTGAGTAATTCAAATTGTCTACAGCTTTATCATAAATGAGCTGGAAATTTTACAGCGTGTGGCTTCTTTTAAGCCGGAAATGTGAGCCGCCATAGCTCAGCAGATGCAATTTTTGACTAAGTGTGGTGAAAGCAAGTTTCACAGATCGCAGTAATTATTTTGGATCAAACGGTTGGCTGAAAGGAAAAATTTCTAGACCTAGAACAGACACAGAAAAAGTTCAAGGGTTTGAACGGAGCCTTTATGCAATGAAAGGGGATCTATGTACATTGGGAACGGGTGTGAAACAGCTACCGCAGCAGTTCTGTACAGTTTAAAGATCAAGAAAAGGTGGTAATAATGGAATCTATCAAGAGCTCGCGATGAACGGCGACGAACACGAGAAGAACAGCAAAGAACCCTAATGCGGATCTATTCTATGGAGTGGCAAGGGCTTACGGGTGCTGGAGAGTTGCGGAGGTCGCCGCCGTTTCTCTGGTCGCGTCAGGTTGATGCAGCGGCCTGAGTTAGGGAAGACAAGGAGACCCGCGGCGGCGGCGGCGGTGGAGCTCGAGCGGCAGTACAGTGGCGAGAGGAGGAAGACGATGGAGGCGACAAGTAACTGGAGCCTCATGGGCCGGGCTATTTATAAGGTGAGGCTCATAAGTGGGCGCGAGAAATGAGGAGGTCACGGCGTAATTATCTCACCACAAAAACGCCTCGATTTTCGGGATGGCCTTTAAAGATAAGATCCGTTGAGGATATGGTGGGATAAAAAATGGACTTAATGGAAGATGACATCATGGCGGGTTACCAGGAATCCAGAAGATGACGTCACGGGGGTTTATAACCTTCGCACGACCATAAGCCGGAAGATCTTTCCTCTCAAAAGAATTGAAGATTGACATGAACCGGTTCAAACCAATCTGGGGCCTAATGTTGAGGATATAACCCTTAGAGTCACCCGCCAGGAGGGGCCGGGTTACTCATAATGGTCATCACGTGAAGCCCAGTACCGAGCTTGAAGACGGCGGGTCAATGATGGGCCTAAGACCCGGAGATGGCTTAAGGCCCGTAGTGATAAACCGCCATATGGCAAGACTTGTAGTGTAAGGCAAGAGTAGTTGAGAGACCGAGCCGGACACTCTTATGAGCCGGCCGGGACTCTGAGAGCTGCCGGGGTCAACCTCTCTATATAAAGGGACGACCCGGCGGCAGTTTAGGGAGAAGTAAGATCTTGTCGAGAGCTAGGCATAGCGATTAAGCTCCCTGGTCATCGAAATCCTAATCAATACCACCTCAACTGGACGTAGGCTTTTACCTTCACCGTAAGGGGCCGAACCAGTATAACCCTCGTGTTCCTTGTCCCGTTTAACCCCTTTAAGCTTCCTAGTTGCGATGGCTCCACGACTAAGTCCTTGCACGAGGACATCTGCCGTGACAATTCCACGACAGGATTAACAGCGATGCCCTTGGCAGAGATGATGTGACCAAGGTAAAGAACTTCATCAAGCCAAAACTCACATTTGGAAAACTTCGCATAGAATTGATACTCTCTGAGCTTGTCGAGCACCAATCGCAAATGCTTGGCATGATCCTTCTTATTCTTGGAGAAGACCAATATATCATCGAGATACACCAGGATGAATTCATTGGTATAAGGGTTGAAGATGAAATTCATCATCCGAGAGAATATTGGAGGAGTATTGACAAGGCCGAAATACACGATAGTATATTTATAAGAACCAAAACTTGTTCTGAATGTTGTCTTGAGAATATCTTCTTCACGAATGCGAATCTGATGATAACCCATACGAAGGTCAAGCTTGGAGAATACTTTGGCACCTTTGAGTTGCTCGAATAGCTCATTGATGTTGGGAAGTGGATACTTGTTCTTGATTGTCTTCTTGTTCAATGGACGGTAGTCGACACAAAGTCAGTCCGTGCCATCCTTCTTCTTTACAAAAAGAACACCACAAGCCCATGGAGATGAACTCGGTCTGATCAAACCCAGACGCTCTTGTTCACCGAGCTGTTTCTTCAATTCCTTCAGCTCCTTGGGTCCAAGCTTGTATGGATGCTTGCAAACGGGTTCAGTGCCCGGCTCAAGATCGCTAACGAACTCAACTGGCCGGTGAGGAGGCATACCTGGAAGCTCTTTTGGAAAGATATCTTGGTACTCACAAACGACTGCAATTTGAGAGATGGCATTCAATTCGCCCTTCTCATTGAGAGAAAATAACCGAATGGTTTCATCACGAGCGGCATAAATAATCACATCCTCAGAAGAGTGTGTCAATTGAATTTCCCTAGCAGCACAATCAAGTTGAGCCTTGTGCTTAGAAAGCCAGTCCATACCGAGAATTAGATCAATATCCGAGTCACCAAGAACAACTGGAGAAGACAGAAATTTATAGTTTCCCATCTTGATGGAAATATCCGGAACTATCGAGTTGGCTCTCATTGACTTCCCCGGAGAAACAACACCCAATGGTTTATCCAGATAAGACCAAGTGAATTCATGCTTGGCAAAAAACGGTCTTGACATGAAACAAAGCGATGCACCAGTATCAAAAAGAACTTTTGCAGGAATATCATTAACTGAGAGATTACCCATTATCACATTAGTAGATTCCTCCGCTTGAGCTGCATTCATCATGTTCACCTTTGCAGACTTTGGATTATGCTTGACCACCGCATTGCTGGAAGATCTGACAGGAGGAGGAGGCGGAAGGCGCCTTTGGTTGAAGCACTTGTTAGCATAGTGACCTTTCTGCTGACACTTGTTGCAAGTCACCTCTGAGAGTGGACAGTGATAAGGAACATTGGACTTTGGAGCTTGATTCTGAGACTTGTTCTGATAGCCCGAGTTGGAAGAGTTGGAAGAACCATGGCCACCTTTGTTCTTCTGCTAATAAGGCTGACGAAACGGAGGAGGAGGGGGCAACCAGAACTTCTGTTGCTTAGCTGCCACAAGTGAGGAAGAAGAAGACTGAACTGCGTCTCTGACTCTCTTCTTAGAAGCCTCACACTTGAGCTGAGTAGCCTCTTGCTTCAGTGCCATGTTATAGAATTGATCAAACTGGGTAGGCTCAACAAGGACGAGAGCTAACTGCAGATCCTCTCTAAGGCCACCTCTGAAGTGATAGATCATGCTCTTTTCATCAGGAACGTCTTGTTTAGCGAAGCGAACAAGTTTCTGAAACTGAATGTTGAATTGATACACTGACATGTTCCCTTGCTTGAGATTGCGGAACTCCTCACGCTTGCTCTCAACAACACTTTGTGGAATGTGGTACGCTTTGAAATCCCGACAGAAGTCAGTCCAAGTGATCACACGACCTCCTCTGGAATCTTTGTATTGTTGATACCAATCAGCAGCTTGGTCCTTGAGCTGAAAAGAAGCGAACTTGACATAGTCCTCAGGCCTGACATTGCTACATTCAAAATGCTTGTTGATGTCCACGAGCCAATCATCGGCATCCGTGGCCTCGGCACAGTAGCTGAAAGACTTGGGCTGATTTGCGAGAAACTGGTTGAGTGTAGCGAAGTGAGGCTGATTGTTGCCTTGACCTTGATTTCCTTGATTGCCTTGCCCTTGGGTGCGTTCTTGCAAGAGTTGCAGAATCATCTGAGCATTGGCGTTGGTGGCTGCCATGATAGCTTGCCATGCCTCCGGAGGCGGAGGTGGTGGCGGAGGGTTCGCCTGACTCCCTTCATTGCGATTCGGATTCTAACGCGTTGGCGGAGCCATCCTGAAGATGGTGACATCCGTTAGCATCTTGATAGACAAATAGTCAAGTTGAATCAACCAATAGAAATTGCAACATATAGTCTTCACAATAAACATTCGAACGAGGATGAACGAATGAATTCCTTAGTAAACCATCACACTTCCATTAGTTGAGAAGCCACTTAGAAGAAGATATGGAATCAACATTTGATTTCGAAGCAACTCGAATACCATAATTGAAAACAAAACAAAGTATTGGCTTGCAGAATGAGCCGGAACAAACATATGATAGAGATTTCGTCCGAAGTTTTCGTGGTGGGGCCCACACGGGCTCAATCGTACAGCACCATCATGTACAAGGCTGTGCACATGACATACGAAGCGTCCCCGAGTCAGCATAGCCAAGGACTCTTTAAGACACTACGAGACCATTGTAAAACCAACCGTGTACAGGCGGACCACTAGACATCGAACCCCAATCTCATATCATGCGTCTGTCGGAAAGATATTCTAAGAGCTACTTGAATTCCCACTTATAAACTCCCGAAACTTTTTGGTTATGCAATCTGGTGTTGGGGATACAGGGGACACAAAATATATCACCCAAACTAACAATACCTAGATCCAGCTGTATCCATCCGTCAACACATAACCAAGAAACCTTCGGAAATCGTGTACCTCAACCTTCGAAAAGCATCAGTTATACGAGTTATGGCAATACTCCCGAACTCCCGCCCCAGTACTGGGTGGCGTCGAGGTGATCTCACCAACAACTGCATAAAAGAGATTTCGATGTCGGCGAAACTCAGGTATTCCAGAACTGCAACGATAAAATCGTGACGACAACACCTCGGAGCTCAACTCCCACGGACACTGCCACAACCCCTAAATGTCAGCAGGCACCAAGAACAATGTTCTCGTCACAAAACCATCGGAACGATTCCAAGATACCCGCGCGATCCTAAAATTTTTTTAGTGAAATTTGAGGAGAGAAGAGTCAAAACTTCTACGTCAGGAGACCTCCTAGAGCGACGAAGGGACTGAGGAGTAAAAAGAATCCTACTCTCCGATATATATAATCCTAAGACTCAAAACATTTTTGTTCTAGACTCAACAACGCCAGCGATTCGATCAAGCAGGGGGCTCCTAAGTCCGGGATGGCTCTGATTACCAACTTGTAACGCCCACGATGCGGCTATATCTCCCACGTGTCGAGGCACGACTTAGAGGCATAACCGCATTGTGGTTTTGTCGCAAGAAGGGTCATCTTCACACAATCCCATGTAATGAACAAGAATGGGATAAAGATTTGGCTTACAATCGCCACTTCACACAATACATAAATATAATTCATACATCATCCAAAAAACACACATAGACCGTCTACGGTCAAGATCCAAATGAAAATAAGATAACCCCAAATTCTAGATCCCCGATCGTCCCAACTGGGCTCCACTACTGATCATGAGGAAAAGACACATAGTAACGACCACGTTCCTCATCGAACTCCCACTTGAGATCGATCCCATCATCTGCACTGGCATCGTCGACACCTGCAACTGTTTTGGTAGAAACTGTGAGTCACGAGGACTCAGCAATCTCACACCCGCGAGATATAGACTATTTAAGCTTATAGGAAAGGATGGTGTAATGAGGTGGAGCTGCAGCAGACACTAAGCATATATGGTGGCTAACATACGCAAAAGAGAGCGAGAAGAGAAGCAACGGAACGGTCGTCATCTTGTAATGACCAAGAAGTGATCCTGAACTCCTACTTATGTCATGCATAACTCAAACCATGTTCACTTCCCGGACTCCGCCAAGAAGAGACCATCATGGCTACACATGCAGTTGATTTATTTTAATTGGGTCAAGTGACAAGTTCTCTACAACCGGACATTAACAAATTCCCATCTGCCTCATAACCGCGGGCATGGCTTTCGAAAGATAATACCCTGCAGGGGTGTCCCAACTTAGCCCATCATAAGCTCTCACGGTCAACGAAGGATAATCCTTCTCCCGGAAAAACCCGATCAGTCTCGGAATCCCGGTCTACAAGACATTTCGACAATGGTAAAACAAGACCAGCAAAGCCGCCCGAATGTGCCGACAAATCCCGATAGGAGCTGCACATATCTCATTCTCAGGGCACACCGGATAAGCAAAGCGTACAGGTACCAACATAACCCAAGTTGCCAAGGGACGGTCCTGCACGGTGCTCTAGTTTGGACCAGCACTCAGACGAACACTGCCCCGGGGGTTAAAATAAGATGACCCTCGGGCTCGCGAAAACCCGGGGGAAAAAGGCTTAGGACGCAAATGGTAAAACCAAGGTTGGGCCTTGCTGGAGGAGTTTTATTCAAGGCGAACTATCAAGGGGGTCCCATAAATCACCCAACCGCGTAAGGAACGCAAACTCAAGGAACATAATCCCGGTATGATAGAAACTAGGGCGGCAAGAGTGGAACAAAACACCAGGTGTTGAGGATATAGACCTGGGAGTCACCCGCCAGGAGGGCCGGGTTACACTAAGGGTCATTGCCAGAAGCCCGGAGCTAAGTTTCAAGATAATGGGCCAGAGATGGGCTGAGACCCGGCGATGGCTTAAAGCCCGTAGTACAATCTTTATTGTTATAGTAGACTTGTAGTGTAAGGCAAGTATTGTTTAGAGTCCGAGCCGGACACTCTTATGAGCCAGCCGGGACTCTAAGGGCCGCTGGGTGTCAACCTCCCTATATAAAGGGACGACCCGGCAGCGGTTTAGGGACGACAACAATCTGATCGAGAGCCGGGCATAGCTGTTTAGTTCCTGGTTATCGAAACCCTGATTAATACCACCTCAACTGGACGTAGGCTTTTACCTTCACCGTAAGGGGCCGAACAAGTATAAACCCTCGTGTTCCTTGTCCCACTTAACCCCTTCAAGCTTCCCAATTGCGATGGCTCCACGACTAAGTCCTAACCCGAGGACATCTGCCGTGACAATTCCACGACAGTTGGCGCCCACCGTGGGGCTGGCGCACGGTGGATTTGAGTTCTTGAAGGGCAGCTTCGAAGGGCTCAAGGGATACGCTGTGGGCCGGATGACCAAGAGTCGTCGCGGCAAGCTCTACATCGATGATGCGGACTGGGGCCCCGACGCCGGCTCAGTGGAGTACGGGTACCGGGTCCCCTTCGATGGAATTCATGTCTTCATCGGCAAGATTGGTGAGCCGGGCCCCGAGCCGGATCCCCGCGCCGATCTCATCGAAACGGCTCAGCGCGCACGACCCGCCCGGGCCCGGCCTGCCTTAAGGCGCGCTTTTGTGGGATGCATCCACGGAGGGCCCTCTGATCCATCCGGGTCTGGTGATGAGGCGGCCGCCGGCTCTGACGGCGAGTCGGCCGCTGATGAGTCAAACTCATTGTACCAACTTCAAGATGGCAGGCTCATGAGTTATTCCGATGGCAACAGTATTCCGGACCTTTTTGAGCCGCCAAGTCAGGTCGGAGTTTTTATGGCTGGTGCGCAGCCTGTTCAGAACCCCGCTGCCGGATCGGAAAACCCGGTGCCTTCCCCGGCTCAGGGGCTGATGGATCTCACGGATAAGATGACGGCCCTGTTAACCGCCACGGTCGACCCGGCGTTTCAAGTTCAGCATGATGCGGCGGTGGCACAGCTAAAATTGGATCTGATAAAAGCTAAAGAGGACCTTGCAGCGGAAGGGATCAGACTGGCTGCGGAGCGGGTGGCTCTCGATGCCCGGACTCAGCTGATTCAGGCGCAGTCCTTCCAACTCACGATGGATCAGAACGCGGCCAATGAGGTCATGAGAAGGAGGCATCAAAAGGCTCAATCTCGACTCCCGCCGGTTTACGATCCGCGCAACCTCTTCAACACACCGGGTGCAGGGTCTAGTCACCCGCCGGGGGTCGTAGCACCCGGATCTGGACCCCTTATTCAACCACGAGTGATGGGGCCACCCCAGGGGCCCCCCGCCCCGCCTCAGTATGTGCCAATACCCCCGGGCCATTATAATAACCCGCTGGAGAACATGGTCGCCGCAGCGGCACGGCTGGCGGCTCTGCCCGTTGATGCCGACTCTCCGACGGCTATTGAGACCCGCCGGGTCAGAGAACTCCTCCAGACAGTGCTGGCGCAGCAAGAGGCGTACTCCTACAGCCGGGATAGGATCCATTCAACCCTTCGTCTAGGGCAGAGCCCGAGTTACAGCCGGCACATGGTCTCGGCGACCGGCTCAAGTAATGTCCGACGCCATGACCCGCCCCCTGGTCATGGCCCGGCTCATAACGGAGCCTTCTACGTAGCAGACCAAGCACGCCAGGAGGCGGAGCAGGCGCCTCAAGTGATGGCTTACCAGACCCCCCGGCTTATCCAACGATGTCCGTTGATGCGGGTATCCCTACTAGAACCGGGGGTGTCCCGTGTTTGATGCCAGCTATCCGTAATGAACGTCTACCCAAGGACTTCAAAGGACCTAGGAAGGTGCCTAACTATACAGCAGACTTACAGCCGGCAGCCTGGATCGAGAGTTATGAGATGGCTATGGAATTGCTGGAAGTCAGCGAGGCGGCCATGGCCAAATATTTCACCATGATGTTAGATGGAACTGCCCGCACGTGGTTGAAAGGGTTACCGCCGAACTCCATCGGGTCTTGGGCTGAGCTGAAAGCCCGGTTCATTCAAAACTTCAAAGATACCTGCAGGCAATCTATGTCAATCGTGGATCTGACTAACTGTAAGCAGCAGGAGGGTGAATCGACGACCCATTGGGTTCGCCGGGTCAAGGAGATCATACATTCATCGGATAAGATGGATGCCGGCTCTGCAGTCTTAATGTTGGAACAAAACTGTCGCTTTGTGCCCCTAAAGATGAAACTCGGGCGGCTTAAGCGTGACTGTACTGATATGGGTACACTGATGGCAGCTCTTGTCAAGTACGCCGATTTCGATGGTACCAAGGATCCCCCTTCAGATGATGAAAGGGCAGGGAAGGGAAAGAAGAACGGCAACGGCAAGGGTCCTCAGTTTAGCCCGGGGAACCAAGGAGGAGGCAAGCGCAAGGCCGATGGCAGCCTAGAGTTTGTAGCCAGCACCAACTCTCAAGGTAATAACCAGCGACGCAAGGGGAGGCCCCCTCCCCGAGGCGGCGGGTCAGGACCTTCTCTGGAGCAGCTGTTGAATGAACCTTGTCCGAGACACGGTTCTAGAGAGAAGCCAGCGACTCATCTGTGGAAGGATTGTGCTATCATGAAGGCCTTTAAAAACTACAATGGTCCGGGTGGCGGCTCAGGCGCTGGCGGCTTTCATGGCCCGGGCGGCGGGTCAAATTCCGGTCCTCAGAACGGTCAAGGGGGCTTTAATCAACAGTCTGGTCAGGGTCATCAACAGTAGCAGGGGGGTTATCAGACCAACCCAAAGCAGCTTAGCGGTGGACAGTATCACGTGTTCACCACTAGTTTGTGCAAAGCGGCGGGTCAAATTCCGGGTCTTCCAGGAAGGCGACCTTGTGCTCTGGCTCATCCAGGATCAAGCAGATGCACACAAATTATCCCCACCTTGGGAAGGGCCCTTTGTGGTCAGTAAGAACTTGCACAACGGGTCATATTACCTCATTGATGTTAGGGAGCGTAAAGATTCGCGTAAATCTGAGGAGGAGACCCGTCGGCCGTGGAATATCGCTCAGCTTCGGCCTTATTACACTTGAGCTACCGGCTCTTGTGGTGTACATATTTATCTCAGACATATATGAATTATGATAAGCAATAAAGCAGGACCTCTGTCCTTTTTTCTCCTCCAACTATACGTGTCATACTAATTTGAAAGGAGGATCCGGCTTATGATCGCATTCGAGTCTAGCCGTAAGCAGTAAGATCACTTGGGGGCTTCCTGTTCAAACATGGGTCGTATTCGAACCCAAGAGAACATAGCTGTCGATACCCATTTGATTGGCAAAGTGCCGAGCTCATTGGGAGGTTGCCTTTGGTCATATTTGAATCATAGTGTAACCCCTCTGAGAACCGACGTGGATCGTATTCGAATCAGCGTCGTTAAACAATTTTCAGAATCACTTGGGGGCTTCCTGTTCAAACATGGGTCGTATTCGAACCCAAGAGAACATAGCTGTCGGTACCCTATTGATTGGCATCGCCACACCCATTGGGGGCTATATGATCGTATCCGAATCTTGGCTTAAACCCCTTTTGGGCCGGGTCTCTGGTCGTATTCGAACTGGAAGCCCCTAAGTTCCGATTTATCGCAAAGTCTACTCTGATTATGACAACGTGTGCATGGCCGGGTTTCGCTTGACCGGCTTAATTTTGGAGTTATCTTGTTAATTGAACATCCTGGATGTCATCAAGACAAGTCCATTAGAGTTAAGATACCAACCATGCTACCCGGGTCATTTAATCCGGAGGGTGGTAAGCCGTCTTGAGACTTGTGATTTACCTTTCTATGCAGATGCTTGATGGTACTTTTTTAAAGGTTGAGAAGCACGAAGGATAATTATGACCCGGAGGAGCATCAAAAGAATGACTTCAAAGGATTTCAGCATTCATTACGTGCACGATGGCACGGCAGAGATAAATTGTTGCACTTATTCTATTACAAAAATATTTCAAAGTTTCAAGGGTGGAGCGTTGTTTGGTGAGCCGCTAGCCGGTTTATGACGCCTGCTGAGTCGAAGTCCCCGGCTCATCTTCTGCTCCGGCTGATCCCAAGGCTTCGAAGGTCGACGATTTCCAGTTGATGCCGCTGAGAGCTTCAAACTGAGCTTCTTCGTCAATTAACCCGGCCGGGTCAATCTCGGGGCCGTAGGTGTGTTGGCGAGCCGGAGGAATCAGACTAAGAGCTTCATAGCGAGGGGTTGGAATCCTCTGATTCTCCGCGTTGTACCCCGGCTGATACTTTGTTAAGTCGGTGTCGTTCCCGATGATGGTGGCCACCGGGCGTACAGCCTTCACGCATGCCGCGAAATCCTTCTGGTCGAAGGTCGAGCCGTCTTCCTTCAGGCTGGGGTAACCCAGGGCGATGTCTGCCGGGTCTAGATCCGGCAGGAAGGCTTTGGCCCGGCTCAGCGCGGCAATTGCTCCGGATCTTGCGGAGGCTCGACGTAGCTCTTGGATTCGCTGTGGTAAAACTGCGAGCCGGCGCAGGACTTCAGCCAGATGGGTTGGCACCTCATTGGATAGGGCCACCACAGCTAAGGCGCGCTGTGACCCGGTGTAGAGTTGTTCCACCAGGGTGTACACGGCCTTTAGCTTGGTGACCACGCTCTGGTTGAGGTTGGCACTCCTGGGACCTGTTTAATAAAGGTCAGGTAAGCCGGTGACAAGGGTGAATCGTAACATGTGCAGACTTGATGAAAGCCGGTGAGGCGACTTACCGAAGATAGCAGCTACCATTTGGGAAACCTGGTGCTTTAGACCGGAGAGCTCAGCGGTCTTCTCAGTGAGGGCCTTCTCCGCCTGTTCTGCCCGGGTCACCAGTGCGGCTTTCTCCTCAGCCCAGGCCTTCCGCTCAGCGTCGAATTCAGTCTTCAATTTCTCCTGAGCGGCGATGCTGGAGACAAACTTGGCATTCGCCTTTCGGGTCTCCATCTCTTGAGTTTTTAACCGGCTCTTGAGACCCGCAAGGTCCGACTCAAATTTCTTGCCAGTAGCCTGTATATACTTCCGGGTTATTAAACAGTCATTATATAAGTCCCAAGCACTTTCCAAGCAAAGACACTTGGCACTTGGGGGCTAATGCATATTGAACGTGTCTATCTACGTACTGCTGGTTCAATTAAGTAAGCCGGACTCTAAGTCTACAACATATGCCAAGTATAAGTTATAGACTTGGGGGCTAGCATGACAAGGATCACTATGCGGAAAGTAAGAAGACAGCAGAAGGTTACCTCAGACTTTTGTTGGATCTGATTGACCATGGCGATCTCCGCGTCCCGGCTCTTGTGAACCTGGCTGATGTAGCCAGAAACGAGCTCTCCAATGCTCAAATCGGGGTAGCCCGAGAGATCCAGATTCGCCCGGTGGGGTCGCAGCAGGTCCCCCTTCGCGGAGCATTGGGCCAGTGCGGTCAGCCTCCCCGGCTCAACATACTCCGTCCGGGTAATTACCACGTCTGGGTCGTTAGCCGGTGGGGTTGAGCCGGAGGCCTCCGGATTAGCTGACGCTTCGGTCGTTGTCTTGGTGGTCGGGGCAGGGGCTTCAGGCGCCGTATCCATGGGAATGGTGGCCTCGGAGGTGGCTGGCGGATCATGAGCCGTCGTCTCCGGCTCAGGCAAGTCCGGCACTCCGGCTGACCTGGTCTTCTTTGCTCTTTTGGTGAGCTTTGCCTGGGCACTGAAAAGACAGAAGTGTTAGGCATACAAAGAGTAAATACAGACAGGTAATGTAAGGTGATTGTTATTACCCGGGTGCAGTTTTGAAGGCCGGCAGACTTGACTGCATGGAGTCACCCGAAGAGGGGGAGGTCTCCTGGTAATTGGAGTCAGAAGAATTAAGTGGTTGACGGATAACACCCGCCAACGGATGAAAAGGGTACAAGTGAGAAAAGACCTTGGTGCGACGCTTCCTTGTCGCGTCGGGTAAACCGGCGGAGAGGTCGGTGTCCTTGCGGGCCCGGGTGAGACGCCGGCTTTCGTGAACCTGCTGCTTCAAAAGAAATTGAGGGTCTTGATGAGCTAATGGATGAGAAAAGCTTACTTTCCGGGTTACCCTTCGGACTTTCAGCTGTGGCAAAGGCTCCGAGTCGGAGGAGAGTAATGTTACCTCTTCAATCACCGGGTTACTGGTGCCGGTGTCATCCTGTCAATAAACAAAATGATGGTAAAGTGGACAGCAGCAAACAACAAATATGGCAAGAGTTTAAAGGTTTAAGGGTTACCTCTGACTCGGAGCTATCGCTTAATTGCAGCAGCTCCGAAGCAGTGGGTCTGCTTCCCTTTTTGCGAGGGGTGGCTCTCTTGGCGGCTTTCTTCGCCTTCCTGGCCTTCTTGGCCGCCTCATGGTCATACTTGACCCGCCAGAATTTATCATCAGCCTGAGAAATACAGTAATGAATTCTTAGCAAGATGGCATGTAAAAGAAGTTGAAAGGTTAAAGGTCAGCGGTTTACCGCATGGGCCGGATTGGTCTTGCAGAACGGGGCTAGCCCGGTCCTTCCACAGTCTGCCAGGCTCTCGTTTAACAGAGCCTTGGTCTCTTCTTCAGCAACGTCTTCTGGAAGATCATTGCGACTGTGTCTCTGCGGGTCATCCTTTCGCCCGGTGTACTCACACATTAAGCCGGGGCGACGGCTCAATGGGATCACCCGCCATGAGATCCAGACCCGGACCAGGTCTATTCCGTTCAGACCGTTGGCTAGCAGGGCCTTGATCTTGTTGATCGTTGGAAGCAGAGGCTGGCGTTCTGCGGCAGTCAGTTTGTCGGATAATGGATGAGTTGGCTCCAGGCGCGTTGGGCGAAAGCCGGGCAGCGGGCTCTCATCAGCCGGGGACTTGTCTTGGTAGTAGAACCAAGTCATGTTCCAGTCCTTGGGGTGACTTGGCGGTTCTGCGTAAGGAAATAGACAGTCCCTGTGCCGTTGGATGGAGATGCCGCCTAACTCTAGACTTGGACCGTTTGCGCACTCGGTTTGGCGGTTCAAATAAAACAGCTCTCTGAAGAGCAGCAGACTCGGCTCTTCTCCAAGATATACTTCACAAAAAACTTGGAAGTTGCAGATGTTGGATATGGAATTGGGTCCTATATCCTGAGGCCGAAGGTCAAAGAAGTTGAGCACGTCCTGGAAGAATTTTGAGCCGGGCGGTGCGAAGCCCCGGCTCATATGGTCTGCAAAGATCACTACCTCCCCGTCCCTCGGCTGAGGTCTTTCTTCGGACGGGTCAGGGGCACGGTAGGACATCACTTCCTTCTTGGGCAGATATCCGGACTTAACAAAGTTGGCCAGGGTCTCTTCGGTGACGTTGGATTTCATCCAGTTGCAAGTGATGGGAGCCTTGGGAGGCATGGTGACAGTTGGTGGTCTATGAGGAAGAGAAAAGTGTCCGGGTTAATTATAAGCCTGGGATTATCATTCAAACTACAGTGACGACTTATGAAGGGAACTAATGATATATATTGATACGATGAGTTATCTAAGCCGTCGGAGTTTTCAGGATAAGTTGGTCATCTACGGCTTACTGCAGTTAAGTCGGAGCATTCTACGGAGCATGGTTCTCTTTAAACCGGAAAGTTCTACGACGCGTGTTTTCTTTAAGTCGGAAGCATAAGCCGCCAAGATTCAAGGATTGAAGTTTTTACTAAGTATGGTAAAACGGATTTCACATATTGCAGTAACTTTTTCGGATCAAAATGGTCGGGCGAGGTGAAAATTTTCTAGACCTAAAAAACAGAGGCAGGAGAAGTTCTTGAGGTTGAACACAGTTCTTATGCAGTAAAAAGAGGATTTCTTGCAGATGAAATGAGTTCCGAACGTCTACCGCAGTGGTTTTACGCAAGGATAAAGATCAACTGACTACAGTGGTGACGAGGACTGCCGAGTTTCTGGGCAAAGGTGACGAACACGAAGACCGGGAGGAACCCTACCACAGATTTGTTCTAGCAAGGCAGAGAAGACTCACCGGAGTTGAGGAAGAGCGAAGGTCGCCGCCGTTATCTGGTCCGGGTCAGGGTGATGCAGCGGCCAGGTCGATGAAGATCAGGGGCGCGACGGCGGCGGCAGAAGCTCGGGCAGAGGAACGACAGCGCGAGGAAGAAGAAGGAGAGTGTGAGAAGAGAGTGCCGGGCCGGCCTATTTATAAGGTAAGTCATAAGTGGGCGTGAGATTCAAGGAGACCACGGCGTGGTTATCTCCCCCTCACGGCGCCTCGATTTTCGCAAAGACAGTAAAAGCATAGATCCGTTGTGGATCTGGCGGAGTAAAAAACGGACTTAATGGAGGATGACGTCACGGCGGATTATCCGGAGTCCGGAGGATGACGTCACTCCGGGTTATGGCCTTCATACGAACGGTAAGCCGGAGATTTTTCTGTCGGCAGAGTTGAAGATTGACACGAGCCGGCTCAAGTCAATCTGGGGCCTAATGTTGAGGATATAGACCTGGGAGTCACCCGCCAGGAGGGCCGGGTTACACTAAGGGTCATTGCCAGAAGCCCGGAGCTAAGTTTCAAGATAATGGGCCAGAGATGGGCTGAGACCCGGCGATGGCTTAAAGCCCGTAGTACAATCTTTATTGTTATAGTAGACTTGTAGTGTAAGGCAAGTATTGTTTAGAGTCCGAGACGGACACTCTTATGAGCCGGCCGGGACTCTAAGGGCCGCTGGGTGTCAACCTCCATATATAAAGGGACGACCCGGCAGCGGTTTAGGGACGACAACAATCTGATCGAGAGCCGGGCATAGCTGTTTAGCTCCCTGGTTATCGAAACCCTGATTAATACCACCTCAACTGGACGTAGGCTTTTACCTTCACCGTAAGGGGCCGAACCAGTATAAACCCTCGTGTTCCTTGTCCCACTTAACCCCTTCAAGCTTCCCAATTGCGATGGCTCCACGACTAAGTCCTAACCCGAGGACATCTGCCGTGACAATTCCACGACACCAGGCATAAGGCCGAGCCTTCCACCCTTTACCAAGTATATAGATGCATTAATTAGAATAAGAGATATTGTGATATCCCAAAATATCCATGTTCCAACATGGAACCAACTTCAACTTCACCTGCAACTAGCAACGCTATAAGAAGGGCTGAGCAAAAGCGGTAACTTAGCCAAACAACGGTTTGCTAGGAAAGGATGGTTAGAGGCTGACATGGCAATATGGGAGGCATGATATAGCAAATGGTAGATAGCGCAGCATGGCAATAGAGCGAACAACTAGCAAAGCAAAGATAGAAGTGATTTCGAGGGGTGGTCATCTTGCGTGCAAGGTTCTCAGAGTTGTCGAAAGCTTGATCCTCGTAAGCGTACTCAACAGGTTCCTCGTTCACGAACTCGTCTCCCGGCTCTACCCAAGACAAGAACACAAGCAACGGAACCACAATCAATCACGAGAAATGCACAAGCAACATGATGCAAAACATGTATGATATGCGAGATATGATATGCGATGCATATGCGTGCTCCGGAAGAAAAATGATGAACAAGGCAGTAACATGGAAAACCAAGCATGCCACTGGAAATATGAGATGATTTCGGTCGAAATCGATATAAAGATCACCGGAAACGGATGCACGGTCTGCAAATGGCAAGCAAAACAAGAATGACACGAATCTGCGATTAACAGCATGATAGCACATAAAATGCAACAAGTAACAATGCTACAGCACTCCAACGTAGCAACAAATAATATGGCAGTAATCTACAGTAGATGCTTGACAAAAGATGAACACTGAGCTACGGCTAGATCACAACATAACAAGCTCAATCAAGCATGGCAAAAGTGCAAAAGATAACAGGTTCACAGACTTGGTGAAATTACTGGACATGTCTGAAACAGCATCAGGTAGCAATGTTCAGAGCACGAAATCAACATGGTACAGAACTTAACATGGCAAAACAAGGCACGGAAGTATTCTACTAAATGCATATGACAAAAGTCCCTTACTGACCATAAGCCAAAAAGGACCAGAAGATATGATGGCAACCATGTAAACATAGCAAGTTTCGTTAACAGGTTTCAGACTTAGCAGAAAACAGAGCATGGCAGAAACAATAATATGAAGGCATCTTGGTGAGCTTGATACACTCACCACAAAGCAATGCATGACAAAACAAGCATACCTACAGCAACATGGGAAGTTTATGAAGCTATCCATGGCAAGAACAAAAGCATAGCATGTATGGATCAACTACAACAAGCTTCGCAAAATTGAATAACACGTAAACAATCTGCCAGAAATATTTTATAGCAAAAGTAGAGCAAGATTGAGTCATGCTATGGCACTCCATAACTGCAAACAAGGGCAGGATTGGATCAATCACAACAATATCTATAAAACATCCTTACTGAACATCTCCAAAATATGCATGGATCTCTCTGTAGCATCAAGTTTACATGACAACAAAATAACAGCAGTAACAGACTTGGAGAAATCAGAAACATTACGGGGCCATAGTTTGCATGCTTGTGCTAGTCACCACAGAGATCATAAAAATACATGGCATACACCTCTGTAAAGATGGCATGGCATACAACAAAACACATGTAGAGCTCATGCCCATAAGATGCACGGATTAAATGCAACAAAAATAACAAATCTCCAAGTTCTGCTAAGTAACAGCAGACAACAGCAACTAGCACTCTTGCACCAGAGATTTGGGCATCAATATGTACCCTAATGAACATGGTGCAATGGAACAAAATGAAGAGCGACACGAGAAGAACATTTCGATATATTACACGCGCGAAACGGAGCTATATGCAGAAAGTTATGCCATGATGAACAGGTGCACATAATGTCAAACTTTCAGGACAGAGAAAAACGGGGGAGGGGAAAGTCAACGCACAGCGATCCAGATCGGCTGGAGCTCGGGGACGCTGGAGTTGGGGCTGCTGCCGGCGGTGGAGGAGGGCGCGGCGGCCGGAGGAGATGGCGTGGCCGGCGCGGGAGGAGGAGGACGGCGAGGACGGGGAGGGCGATGGCGGCGACGGGAGGCGCCGGCGGGCACGGCGGCGCGGCGAGGTCGCCGGAGGGCGGCGAGGCGCCCGGCGGCGGGGCGCGGGACGGGACCCGGCGGCGGGGACGGCAGGGCGGCGCGGGCGGCTCGGGGCCCGGTCGCGGCGCGGGGAGAGAGAGGAGGGCGACGTGGCAGCGCCGGATTGGCCGGGAGTGGGGGGGATCTGTCCGGCGATGTACGGACACGTCCGGCGGCGCCGGAGGGCGATTTTTAGGGTTGGACTGTGAATGTATTTCGGGAGAGGTGCATATATATAGCTAGAGGGAGCTAGGAGAGTCCAAATGAGGTGCGGTTTTCGCCCACATGATCGTGATCGAACGACCTACAACATGGAAGAGGGTTTAGTAGGTTTTGGGCTGTTTAGAGAGGGGGGTTTGCTGTAACACACAGAAGGCATCTGGGGTTACCCGGTTAACCGTTGGAGTACCAAACGACCTCCAAATGGAACGAAACTTGACCGGTGGTCTCCCGGTGGTATACTAGGGCCACTTGACAAGCCTTGGTCCATTCCGAGAATGTTTGACACCCGCTCACGAAATAAAACAAGAGGGGTGCGCCGGAAGAGGTGGGAGCGCCGGATTGCAAAACGGACAACGGGGAAAATGCTCGGATGCATGAGACGAACACGTATGCAAATGCAATGCACATGATGACATGATATGGAATGCATGACATGGACAAAATGCAAAACGAAAGACAAAACCCGACCACGGAGGGAATATCATAACACATAGCCGAAAAATGGCAAGAGTTGGAGTTACAAATATGGAAAGTTACATCCGGGGTGTTACAACACTCCACCACTACGAGAGGATCTCATCCCGAGATCTAGGACTGAAATAACTCCGGATATTCGGAACGGAGATGGTCCTCGCATTCCCAGGTGGCTTCCCGGTCGGAATAGTGCGACCACTTCACTTTCAGGAATTTGATTGACTTGTTGCGAGTCTTGCGCTTAGTTTCTTAAAGAATAGCAACGGGGTGCTCATGATAAGACAAATCTTCTTGGAGGTCAATCTCTTCGAAGTTGATAGTGCGCTCAGGCGTCTTGAAGCACTTGCGGAGCTGTGACACGTGGAACACATCGTGCACGTTCGCGAAGTTGGAAGGAAGCTCAAGTTGATAGGCGAGGTCGCCTCTTTTGCCAATGATCTTGAAAGGACCCACGTATCTAGGGGCAAGCTTCCCTTTGATACCGAAGCGATGAGTGCCTTTCATTGGAGAGACGCGGAGGTAGACATGGTCTCCGATCTCGAAAGCCACATCACGGTGCTTACTATCATAGTAACTCTTCTGGCGCGATTGCGCGGCTTTGAGATTATCACGGATGACTTTACACATTTCTTCAGCCTCTGTGATTAAGTCATTGCCAAGAAGTTGGCGTTCACCAGTCTCTGACCAATTGAGAGGAGTATGGCACTTTCTGCCATAGAGAATCTCGAATGGGGCTTTGCCCGAACTTGCTTGGAAGCTGTTGTTGTAGGAGAATTCAGCATATGGAAGACAATCTTCCCATTTCATGCCAAAGGAAATGACACAAGCCCTGAGCATATCTTCAAGAATTTGATTGACTCGCTCGACTTGGCCACTAGTTTGAGGATGGAAAGCTGTGCTGAAGCGAATGTTAGTGCCCATGGCCTTCTGGAAGGAGTCCCAGAACTTAGAGGTGAAGATGCTTCCACGATCTGAAGAAATCATTTGTGGAATGCCGTGCAAGGAGACAATTCTGGAGGTGTATAGCTCTGCCAACTGAGCTGCTGTGATGGATTCTTTGATTGGAAGCAAATGAGCCACTTTAGAAAGCTTGTCGATGACAACGAAGATAGCATCATTTCCACGCTTGGACTTGGGAAATCCAGTCACGAAGTCCATTTCGATATGATCAAACTTCCATTCTGGGATAGCAAGAGGTTGGAGGAGACCAGCTGGTCGTTGGTGTTCTGCTTTCACTCTTCGACAGACATCACATTCATTCACGAATTGAGCAATTTCTCGCTTCATTCGAGTCCACCAATACGACTGCTTGAGGTCATGGTACATCTTCGTACTTCCAGGATGAATGGAAAGAAGAGAATTGTGTGCCTCGTTCATAATGACTTTCCTTAGATCACCTTTAGGAACCACAATCCGGTCCTCGAAGAATAAAGTGTCTCTGTCATCAATGCGATAGCACTTGTATTTGGAAAGACCCTTGTCGATACCACGTTTCACCTTCTTCACCATGGTATCCAGGAGTTGTGCCTCACGAATTTGATCTTCCAAAGTAGGAGAGACTATGAGGTTGGCAAGAAAGCTTTGAGGAACAACTTGGAGATTCAGCTTGCGGAAAGCTTCACAAAGATCCGGTTGGAATGGCTTGAGAATTAAGCTATAGCAATAAGCCTTCCTACTCAAAGCATCTGCAATGACATTGGCTTTGCCTGGAGTATATTCAATACTCGGATTGTACTCTTGAATCATTTCGACCCATCGAGTCTGCCTGAGATTGAGGTTGGGCTGAGTGAAGATGTACTTGAGACTCTTGTGATCGGTGAATATGTCCACTTGTCTTCCCAACAAGAGATGTCTCCATGTTATTAATGCATGGACAACTGCCGCCAACTCAAGATCGTCAGTGGGGTAGTTCTTCTCATTGGGCATCAACTGACGAGAGGTATAGGCCACAACTTTCTTCTCTTGCATTAACACAGCACCGAGACCTTGGAGAGAAGCATCACAGAAAACTTCAAATGGCTTGGATTCATCAGGAGGAGTCAAGACAGGAGCTGTGACTAGTTTCTCTTTGAGAGTGTTGAAAGCAACGTCAAACTCAGGAGACCAGACATACTTCACATGCTTCTGGAGGAGGTTGGAAAGAGGCTTTGTAATCTTGGAGAAATTCTCAACGAATCTTCGGCAATAGCTTGCAAGACCAAGAAAACTGCGGAGCTGCTTGACATTCTGAGGAGGTTCCCAATTCACAATTGCGGACACCTTCTCGGGATTTGTTGAGGATATAACCCTTAGAGTCACCCGCCAGGAGGGGCCGGGTTACTCATAATGGTCACCACGCGAAGCCCAGTACCGAGCTTGAAGACGGCGGGTCAATGATGGGCCTAAGACCCGGAGATGGCTTAAGGCCCGTAGTGATAAACCGCCGTATGGCAAGACTTGTAGTGTAAGGCAAGAGTAGTTGAGAGACCGAGCCGGACACTCTTATGAGCCAGCCGGGACTCTGAGAGCTGCCGGGGTCAACCTCTCTATATAAAGGGACGACCCGGCGGTGGTTTAGGGAGAAGTAAGATCTCGTCGAGAGCCAGGCATAGCGATTAAGCTCCCTGGTCATCGAAATCCTAATCAATACCACCTCAAGTGGACGTAGGCTTTTACCTTCACCGTAAGGGGCCGAACCAGTATAACCCTCATGTTCCTTGTCCCGTTTAACCCCTTTAAGCTTCCTAGTTGCGATGGCTCCACGACTAAGTCCTTGCACGAGGACATCTGCCGTGACAATTCCACGACAGTTGGCGCCCACCGTGGGGCCAGCGCACGGTGGATTTGAGTTCTTGAAGGGCAGCTTCGAAGGGCTCAAGGGATACGCGGTGGGCCGGATGACCAGGAGTCGTCACGGCAAGCTCTACATTGACGATGCAAACTGGGGCCCCGACGCCGGCTCAATTGAGTACGGGTACCGGGTCCCCTTCGGCGGAATTCATGTCTTCATTGGCAAGATTGGTGAGCCGGGCCCTGAGCCGGATCTCTGCGCCGATCCCATCGAGACGGCTCAGCGCGCACGACCCGCCCGGGCCCTACCTGCCTTGAAGCGTGCTTTTGTGGGATGTGTTCATGGAGGACTCTCTGATGGATCTGGATCTGGTGATGAGACGGCCACCAGATCTGACGGCGAGTCGTCTACGGATGAGTCAAACTCGTTGTATCAACTTCAAGATGGCAGGCTCAGGGGTTGTTCCGATGGCGACAGCATTCCGGACCCCTTTGAACCGCCGAGCCGGGTTGGAATCTTCATGGCCGGCGCGCAACCTGTTCAAAACCCCGCCTCCGGGTCAGGAAGCCCGGTGCCTTCGCTGGCTCAGGTGCTGATGGATCTTACAGATAAGATGACGGTCCTGTTGACCACTACGGTAGATCCGGCGGATCAAGTTCAACATGACGCGGAGGTGGCACAGTTAAAGTTGGATCTAGCAAAGGCCAAGGAGGATCTGGAGGCGGAGGGGATCAGGATGGCTGCAGAGAGGGCGGCTCTCGACGCCCAGACTATTTTGACTCAGGCACAGTCCTTCCGGCTCACGATGGATCAGAACGCGTCCAATGAGGTCATGAGAAGGAGGCATCAAAAAGCCCAGTCTCGACTCCCTCCGGTTTACGATCCTCGAAACCTCTTCAACACGCCGGGTGCAGGGTCTAATAACCCGCCGGAGATCATAGTGCCCGGGGCTGGGACACCAGTTCAGCCCCAAGTGATGGGACCTCCCCGGGTGAATCCTGCCCCGCCTCAGTACGTGCCAATACCACCGGGTCATTATGCCAACCTGTTGGAAAACATGGTCGCCGCGGCGGCACGGCTGGCGGCTCTCCCAATTGATGGTGACTCTCCAACGGCGGTTGAAACCCGTCGGGTCAGAGAACTCGTTCAGACAGCTCTGGCGCAGCAAGAGGCGTACTCTTATAGCCGGGACAGGATCCATTCAACCCCTCGTCCAGGCCGGAGCCCGAGTTATAGAAGACACATGGTCTCAGCGACCGGCTCAAATAATGTCCGACGCCATGACTTGCCACCTGGCCACGGCCCAGCTCATAACGGAGCCTTTGACGCGGCGGACCAAGACAGAGGACGGCAAGAGGCGGAGCAGGTGCCTCAGTTGACGGCTTACCAGCCACCCCCGGCTTATCCGACGGCTTCCGTTGACGTGGGTATCCCTACGAGGACTGGAGGTGTCCCTTGTTTGGTGCCGGCTCTCCGCAATGAACGTCTACCCAAGGACTTCAAAGGACCTAGGAAGGTGCCTAATTACATGGCTGACTTGCAACCCGGAGCCTGGATCGAGAGTTACGAGATGGCCATGGAATTGCTGGAGGTCAGCGAGGCGGCGATGGCCAAGTACTTCACCATGATGTTAGATGGGACTGCCCGCACTTGGTTGAAAGGGCTGCCACCAAATTCTATCGGGTCTTGGGCTGAACTGAAAGCCCGGTTCATCCAAAACTTCAAGGATACCTGTAGGCAGTCTATGTCAATTGTGGATTTGACTAACTGTAAACAGCAGGAGGGTGAGTCTACGACACATTGGGTTCGCCGGGTTAAAGAGATAATACATTCATCTGATAAGATGGATGCCGGCTCTGCAGTCTTGATGTTGGAGCAGAATTGTCGTTTCCTACCGCTGAAGATGAAGCTCGGGCGACTCAAGCGCGACTGCAATGATATGGGTATGCTGATGGCGGCTCTCGTCAAGTACGCCGACTCTGATAGTACCAAGGACCCCGCGTCAGATGATGAAAGGACAGGGAAGGGAAAGAAGAACGGCAATGGCAAGGGTCCTCAGCATAACCCGGCGAATCAAGGAGGTAACAAGCGTAAGGCTGATGGCGGCATGGAGTTTGTGGCCAATGCCAGCTCACAGGGTAACAACCAGCGACGTAAAGGGAGGCCACCTCCCCGAGCCGGCGGTTCAGGCCCAACGCTTGAGCAGTTGTTGAATGAGCCTTGTCCAAGGCATGGCTCCAGGGAGAAGCCAACTACTCATCTATGGAAAGATTGTGCAATCATGAAGGCCTTTAAGAACTCCAACGCTTTTAATGGCAACAATGGCCCGGGCGGCGGCTCAGGCGTCAGCGGCTTTCATGGCCCGGGCGGTGGCTCAAATTCCAATCCTCAGAATGTTCAAGGGGGCTTTAATCAGCAGTCCGGCGAGGGTCATCAACAGCAACAGGGGGGATACCAGACCAATCCAAAGCAGCTGAATGGTGGACAGTACCATGTGTTTACCACCAGTCTGTGTAAGCGAGATCAGAAGCTTCATAAGAGGGCTGTGAATGCTGTTGAGCCGGCGGTTCCACGCTATTTAAGATGGTCTGAGCAGCCTATTGTGTGGAGTAGGGAGGATCACCCTCCCTGGGTTGATAATCCGGGTCACTTGGCCCTGGTGGTGGCTCCTCAGGTGGGAGGATATAAGTTCACTAAGGTGCTCATGGATGGAGGCAGCAGCATCAACATCCTCTATTATGAGACCTTCCGTCGTATGGGGTTGATTGATAAGAACCTCAGCCAGTCCAATACTGTTTTCCATGGCATGGTGCCTGGTAAGTCGGCTTATCCAGTTGGTAAGATCGAATTGGAAGTGGCCTTTGGAGATGAGTACAACTATAGGGTGGAAAAATTGACCTTTGAGGTGGTCAAGATAAGAAGTCCGTATCATGCCATATTTGGGCGGCCGGCTTACGCCAAGTTCATGGCACGACCGTGTTACATATACATACAGCTCAAGATGCCGGGTCACAATGGGACCATTACGGTTCATGGTAGCCGAAAGATAGCCTTGGAGTGTGAGGAAGGTGATGTGGCTTATGCATAATCTGTTTGTGCAACGGAGGAGATGAAGTTTTACAAGGATAATGTTGACCCAACAGATATGACATCTCTGAAAAAGCTGACCACGGAGCATGAGCTGACAATGAAATTTAAGTCAGCTGATGAGACTAAACTTGTTGAGTTCGTTCCAGGTGACTCATCTCAGCAGTTTAGCACCAGTGCCAATTTGGATCCGAAATAGGAAGGCGCGCTCATCGAGTTCATCCGTGAGAACAGGGACATCTTTGCATGGAAACCTTCTGACATGCCAGGTGTACCTAGAGAACTCACTGAGCACACTCTCAATATAGATCCGAAATTTAAGCCGGTCAGGCAATTCCTTCGGCGGTTTAATGAAGAGAGGCGGAAGGCCATTGGTGAGGAGGTGGCCCGGCTCTTGGCGGCCGGGTTTATTGTTGAAGTCTTTCACCCAGAGTGGTTAGCTAACCCGGTGCTCGTGCTCAAGAAGAATGGCACCTCGCGGATGTGTGTGGACTACACGGACTTAAACAAAGCGTGTCCGGCTGATCCTTTTGCCCTTCCCCGTATTGATCAAATCATTGATGCTAGGGCGGGTTGCGAGCGCTTAAGTTTCTTGGATGCTTATTCTGGATACCATTAGATTAAAATGGCAGTTAAGGACCAGGAGAAGACAGCGTTCATCACTCCCTTTGGAGCCTTCTGTTATGTGTCTATGCCTTTTGGACTCAAGAGTGCACAGGCGACTTATCAGCGTTGCGTGCAGAACTGTCTTCATAACCAGATTGGGCGCAATGTTCATGCCTATGTGGATGATATTGTGGTTAAATCCAGGGAGAAGGAAACCTTGATAGATGATCTGAGGGAAACCTTTGATAATCTCCGGGTCTACAAGATGATGCTTAACCCGGCCAAGTGTGTTTTTGGTGTTCCTGCAGGCAAGCTCTTGGGTTTTCTGGTTTCTCATAGAGGCATTGAAGCTAACCCGGAGAAGATCAAGGCAATCACCTCTCTGGCTAAGCCGACGTGTATAAACGACGTCCAGCGCCTGGCGGGTCGTATCGCTGCTTTAAGCTGGTTTATAAGCCGTTTGGGTGGGAAGGCCATGCCACTGTACCAGTTGATGAAGAAAGCTGATGACTTTATCTGGAATGATGCTGCTAATGCTGCTTTTGAGGATTTAAAAAGACAGCTGGCTGAGCCCCCAGTCCTTGCTGCCCCGATTGACAAGGAGCCCTTATTACTGTATGTAGCTGCCAACACACGAGCCGTCAGTGTGGCTGTGGTGGTGGAGCGCAAGGAAGAGGGTAAGGAATATCCGGTTCAGCGGCCGGTTTATTACGTCAGTGAAGTGCTCATCGAGTCCAAACAGCGGTATCCACATTGGCAGAAGCTTGTTTATGGTGTGTTCATGGCAAGCCTGAAGCTTAAGCACTATTTTCAGGGTCACCCCATTACGGTGGTTAGCTCTGCTCCCCTTGGAGATATCATCCAAAACAGAGAAGCCACAGGGAGAGTGGCTAAGTGGGCTATAGAACTTGGGCCTCATGGTCTGAAATACGTACCACGCACTGCTGTTAAATCTCAAGCTTTGGTGGATTTCATCAACGATTGGACAGAGCTACAGGTGCCTGAAGAAAAGCCGATAATACATATTGGACTATTCACTTTGATGGGTCTAGGCAATTGGAAGGCTCGGGGGCTGGAGTAGTATTGGCTTCCCCTAAAGGTGACAAGTTTCATTATGTGCTGCGGTTGATGTTTCCTTGTACTAACAATGCGGCTGAGTACGAGGCCTTGCTTCATGGTCTTTGGATGGCTAAGGAGATGAGTTTGAGCCGGGTAAGGTGCTTCGGCGATTCAGACTTAGTGGCTCAGCAAGTATCAGGGAAGTGGGATTCTAAGGACCCTCTCATGGCGGCTTATCGCCGTGAAGTTGATGCCATTGCTGGACACTTTCAGGGTTACCAAGTAGAGCACATCGATCGCAGGAAGAACGAGGCGGCTGATGCATTAAGCCGGCTGGGCTCTCAGCGAAAGCCGGTGCCGCCTAATACTTTCTTGGACATCCTACATAACCCTTCTGTCAAGTTGCCTACAGAGGAAGACTTGGCTGTCCCTGACCCGGAAGCACAGTTGGTGGCGGCTCTCCACATCACCCCAGACTGGACGGTGCCATACTTGGCTTACATGACCCGGGGAGATTTGCCTGAGGATGAAACTCTGGCCAAACAAATAACCCGGCGGTCTAAGTCAATGGTCATTATCAATGGTGAGCTGCATCGCCGCAGTGTCATTGGAATGTTCCAGCGTTGTGTTTCCCCTAAGGAGGGTCAAGAAATCTTACGTGAAATTCACGAGGGAGATTGTGGCCATCATGCCGGCTCAAAATCCCTTGTGGCTAAGGCTTTTCGTCATGGTTTTTATTGGCTGACGGCTCATGCTGATGCGGTGGACTTGGTCAGTAAATGTTATGGTTGCCAGAGGTTCTCGCGACGGGCTCATGTGCCGGCTCAGGAGCTGAGGATGATTCCAATTACTTGGCCATTTGCGGTCTGGGGGCTTGATATGGTTGGGCCTTTTAAAAGGTCCAAGGATAAGAAGACCCACCTCTTGGTGGCAGTTGATAAATTCACAAAGTGGGTTGAAGCAGAGCCATTTAGTAAGTGTGATGCGGCCATGGCGGTTCAGTTCATGAAAAGGGTGATATTTCGCTTCGGCTTTCCACACAGCATTATAACTGACAATGGTACCAATCTGTCTAAGGGCACCATGGAGGAGTTTTGCCAACGAGAACATATTCGACTTGATGTTTCATCAGTGGCTCGCCCTCAATCCAATGGCCAAGCTGAGAGAGCTAATCAAGAGATCTTGAAGGGCATCATGCCCCGGCTTTTGGTCCCTTTGAAACGGACGTCCGGTTGTTGGGTGGAGGAGTTACCCTCCATGTTATGGAGCATCAATACTACTCCTAACAGGTCTACGGGTTACACGCCCTTCTTTATGGTTTATGGAGCGGAGGCAGTCCTCCCCAGTGACATCCGTCATGACTCGCCTCGAGTGGCGGCTTATGTTGAGGCGGATAATGAACAGGCGCGCCAAGATGCTCTTGACCTATTGGACGAACAGCGTGACGTGGCAGCAGCTCGCTCAGCGATTTACCAACAAGACCTGCGCCGTTATCACAGCCGCCGGGTTAAGTCCCGGGTCTTCCAGGAAGGTGACCTGGTGCTCCGGCTCATCCAAGATCAAACAGATGTACACAAGCTATCCCCGCCTTGGGAAGGGCCCTTTGTGGTCAGCAAGAACTTGCACAACGGGTCATACTACCTTATTGACGTTCGAGAGCATAAAGATTCACGCAAGTCGGAGGAGGAGACCTGTCGGCCGTGGAACATAGCTCAGCTTCGGCCTTATTACACTTGAGCCACCGGCTCTCATAATGTACCTATCTCTATAGCCCTGTACATATTATGTTAAATAATAAAGCAGGACCTCTGTCCTTTTCTCCTCCAAAGGTAAAAGTGTTGTTTCCATTACACCATCACATGGTCACTTGGAGGTGGATCTGGCTTATGATCGTATCCGAATCTAGCCGTACGCAATATAATCACCTGGGGGCTTCCTGTTCAAACATAGGTCGTATTCGAACCAAAGAGAACATAGCTGTCGATACCCACTTGATTGGCAAAGTGCCGAGCTCATGGGGGAGTTTTCTTTGATCATATTTGAATCATAGCTCAACCCCCTTTGGGAACCGACGTGGATCGTATTCGAATCAGCGTCGTTAAACAACTCTTAAGGTCATTTGGGGGCTTCCTGTTCAAACATGGGTCGTATTCGAACCAAAGAGAACATAGCTGTCGGTACCCTCTTGATTGGCATCGCCAAAGCCAGTGGGGGCTATATGATCGCATTCGGATCTTAGCTTAACCCCTTTGGGACGGTTCTCTGGTCGTATTCGAACCGGAAGCCCCTACGTTTTTGATCTTCTGACTTATAACAAGTTCTGTTGGCCATATCAACAGTGTGCGAGGGCGGCTTTTATTTTGCCAACTTAATTTTGATTCACAACGTTGATAAACACATAGTGAGTATTCTTGATGCTAGTAAACCGGAATTGAGATCTTCATCTCATTATTCGGGTTACATAAACTGGAAGCATATTTGAAGGCTCGTAAGTATGCAATCATGGTTACATCAAAGGCATAATTGAGGGCCAGTATTTAGTGACTTTGGTTCATATTCCGGGTTATATATATAAGGTCTATGATTCTCAGTGCGGTAAGCCGCCTAGAGACTTATGACTTGTTTTCTATGCAGGATGGTTAAAGACAGCTATTCGCGCTTAAGGGAAATAACTGATCAATTATAACCCGGAGGAATAAGAAGAAGCAGCTTCAATGGATTTAAGCATTCAACACGTGCACGATGGCACGACAAATTTTTTATCTTACTCTATTACAAGACTCCCCGAGTCCAAAAGGCGAGGCATTGCTCTAAGGTGCAACCATAAGCCGTCTAAAGATCAAGGTGGTTGCGGAGTCGAAGCTTCCGGCTCATCCCTCTCCGCTCCTCCGGCTGTTCCCATGACCTGGAAGGTTGACGATTTCCAGTCAATGCCGCTCAAAGCTTCAAAATGAGCCTCCTCGTCAATTAACCCGGCCGGGTCAATTTATGGGGCAAAGGTGTGCTTACGAGTCGGCGGGACCAAGCTGATGGCTTCATAACGCGGAGTGGGGATCCTCTGATTCTCTGCGTCGTAGCCCGGCTGGTACTTGGTAAGGTCGGTGTCATTCCCAATCAGGGTGGCCACCGGGCGCACGATCTTCACACAGGCAGCAAAGTCTTTTTGGTCGAAGGGGGTCCCATCTTCCTTCAGGCTGGGGTATCCAAGTGCGATGTCAGCCGAGTCTAGCTCTGGAAGGAAAGCCTTCGCCCGGCTCAGAGCAGCTATGGCTCCGGCTCTTGCAGAGGCCCGTCGCAGCTCTTGGAAACGCTGCGGAAGAACGGCAAGCCGGCGATGTACGTCCGCCAGGTGAGTCGGAACCTCATTGGACAGGGCCACAACGGCCAAGGCGCGCTGTGACCCGGTGTAGAGTTGCTCCACCAAAGTGTACACGGCCTTCAGCTTGGTCAGCACATTTTGATTGAGGTTGGCGCTTCTGGGACCTGTTTTACAACGTCAGGTAAGCTGCTAGCAATGATGGGACTTATGAGACATAGAGAATGTAATCTTGTTGAAAGTCTGCAAAATGACTTACCGAAGATTGCGGCGACCATCTGTGACACATGGCGCTTTAAGCCGGAGAGTTCGGCGGTTTTCTCCGTCAGAGCCGCCTCCGCCTGTTCGGCCCGGCTGACCAGAGTAGCCTTCTCTTCGGCCCAAGTCTTCCTTTTGGTTTCAAACTTCTTCTTCAGCTTCTCTTGAGGAGCAACACTGGACTCAAATTTAGCATTGGCCTTCCGGGTCTCAGTTTCCTGAGTCTTCAGGCGGTTCTTCAGCTCAGAGATATCAGCCTCAAATTTCTTGTAAGCAGCCTGTACAATTTCCGGATTATAGTATGAATCATTATTATACAACTTTAAAGTCCCAAGCACTTTCCAAGCAAAGACACTTGGCACTTGGGGGCTAATGTATGCTGAAAGGTTCTATCTACAAATTGCCGGTTCATGAAAGTAAGCCGGAAGTTAAGTCTACAACATATTCTATCATAAGTAGTAGACTTGGGGGCTAGTATGGTAAAGATGACTATGCAGTAAGCAAGAGAGTGGTACCTCAGACTTCTGTTGTATCTGCTTCACCATGTCAATCTCCAGGTCCCGGCTGCTGTGCACCTGATTGACATAGCCGGAGATGATATCTCCAATGCTCAAGTTAGCGTAGTTGGTGATGTCCAGCTTGGCCCTGCGGCGCTCTAGCAATTCTTCCTTGGCAGAGCACTTAGCCAGCGCAGTGGGTCTCCCCGGCTCGACAAACTCCGTCCGGGTGATTACCACGTCCGGGTCATCGGCCGGCTGAGCCGGGCTGGAGATATCCGGATTGGTAGAAGTCTCTATGACTGGCTCGTCGGTTGGAGTGGTGGCTTTAGGAGCAGAGGCAGCTGGCGGCTCTTGAGCTGAAACCTCTGGCTTAGTCAAGACCGGCTCTTCGACCGGTTTATTCTTCTTCGCCCTCTTGCTGAGCTTTGCCTGGGCACTGAAAGGACAAAAGGTTAGTACAAAAGCATGAGTAAAGATAAGAACAACACAAGATGATCATCGTTACCCGGGTGCGGTCTTGAAAGCCGGCAGGTTAGATTGCATAGAATCACCAGAGGAAGGTGAAGTTTCCTGATAATTTGAATCAGAAGAATTGAGTGGTTGACGAGTAACGCCCGCCAAAGGATGAAAAGGATATAAGTTGGAGATAACCTCGGTCCGTCGCTTCCTTGATGCTTCAGGTAAGCCGGAGGAGAGGTCTGCATCCTTGTTGGTCTGGGTGTGCCGCCGGCTCTCATGAATCTGTTGCTTCAAGAGAAATTGAGGATCTTGATAAGCTAAAGGATGTGAAAATCTTACTTTCCGGGTTACTCTTCGGATTTTCAGCCTTGGCAAGGGCTCCGAGTCGGAGGAAAGTGTCGTTACCTCTTCAGTCACCGGGTTACTTGCTCTGGTGTCATCCTGCTGATGATCAGTATCGATAAGGTGGATAGGAATAAACCAGAAACAAAACAAGAGCCTACAGATTCAGGGGTTACCTCTGACTCGGAGCTGTCACTTAGCTGAAGCAGCTCTGAGGCAGTAGGCCTGCTTCCCTTCTTGCGGGGAGCGGCTCTCCTGGCGGCTTTCTTAGCCTTCCTGGCTTTTTTGGCCGCTTCATGGTCATATTTGACCTTCCAGAACTTGTCATTAGCCTGAAACATACAGCAAAGATTTCTTAAGGTTCAGATGGAAACTATTAAAAAGAAAACCAAGGTGTTCAAGTCAGTGGCTTACCGCCGGAGCCGGGTTAGCTTGGCAGAAGGGGTTCAGGCCGGTTCTCCCACAGTCGGCTAAGCTCTCATTCAGGAGAGACTTGGTCATGTCGTCCACAACGTCCTCAGGAAGATCGTTGGGGCTGTGCCGCAGAGGGTCATCCTTCCAGCCCGTGTAAGCACACATTAAGTCGGGGCGGCGGCTCAAGGGGATCACCCGCCAAGAGATCCAAACCCGGACCAGATCAATGCCGTTGAGGCCGTTTCCCAGGAGAGCCTTGATCTTATTGATGGTGGGGATCAGAGGTTGACGCTCAGCTTGAGAGAGTTTGTCTGGCAAAGGGTGATTTGGCTCCAGACGCAGGGCACGAAAGCCGGGCAGAGGGCTCTCGTCAGCCGGAGAAGTGTCCTGGCAATAAAACCACGTTTGGTTCCAGTCCTTTGGATGGCTTGGCGGCTCAGCATAGGGAAAGAGGCAGTCTCTCCGGCGTTGAATGGAGATTCCACCAAGTTCCAGGCTCGGCCCGTTGGCGCACTCATTCTAGCGGTTCAGATAAAATAGCTCTCTAAAGAGCAGCAGGCTGGGCTCTTCTCCAAGATAGACTTCGCAGAATACTTGGAAGTTGCATATATTTGACACGGAATTGGGTCCTATGTCTTGCGGCCGCAGATCAAAGAAGTTCAGAACCTCTCTAAAGAATTTTGAGCCGGGCGGTGCGAAGCCCCGGCTCATGTGATCAGCAAATATCACCACCTCACCATCTCTTGGTTGAGGTCTTTCCTCCGACGGGTCAGGGCCACGATAAGACATGATTTCCTTCTTGGGCAAGTAACCCGTCTTTACGAAATCAGCTAGAGTGTCGCCGGTGACATTGGATCTCATCCAGTTGCACGTGATGGGTGCATTGGGAGCTTTGGGAGGCATTGTGAAAGATGAAGCCTATGACAAAAGGAAAATGTCCGGTTCAATTATAAGCCGGCAGACGTCTACAGTTTAATACTCAAATGGCGGCTTATGAGAGGGGCCTAATGACATATGGTTAAGTGCATCGGGTTATCTAAGCCGCTGAAGGTGTCGTGAGTAATTCAAATTGTCTACAGCTTTATCATAAATGAGCTGGAAATTTTACAGCGTGTGGCTTCTTTTAAGCCGGAAATGTGAGCCGCCATAGCTCAGCAGATGCAATTTTTGACTAAGTGTGGTGAAAACAAGTTTCACAGATCGCAGTAATTATTTTGGATCAAACGGTTGGCTGAAAGGAAAAATTTCTAGACCTAGAACAGACACAGAAAAAGTTCAAGGGTTTGAACGGAGCCTTTATGCAATGAAAGGGGATCGATGTACATTGGGAACGGGCGTGAAACAGCTACCGCAGCAGTTCTGTACAGTTTAAAGATCAAGAAAAGGCGGTAATAATGGAATCTATCAAGAGCTCGCGATGAACGGTGACGAACACGGGAAGAACAGCAAAGAACCCTAATGCGGATCTATTCTATGGAGTGGCAAGGGCTTACGGGTGCTGGAGAGTTGTGGAGGTCGCCGCCGTTTCTCTGGTCGCGTCAGGTTGATGCAGCGGCCTGAGTTGGGGAAGACAAGGAGACCCGCGGCGGCGGCGGCGGTGGAGCTCGAGCGGCAGTCCAGTGGCGAGAGGAGGAAGACGATGGAGGCGACAAGTAACTGGAGCCTCATGGGCCGGGCTATTTATAAGGTGAGGCTCATAAGTGGGCGCGAGAAACGAGGAGGTCACGGCGTGATTATCTCACCACAAAAACTCCTCGATTTTCGGGATGGCCTTTAAAGATAAGATCCGTTGAGGATATGGTGGGATAAAAAATGGACTTAATGGAAGATGACGTCATGGCGGGTTACCAGGAATCCAGAAGATGACGTCACGGCGGTTTATAACCTTCGCACGACCATAAGCCGGAAGATCTTTCCTCTCAAAAGAATTGAAGATTGACATGAACCGGTTCAAATCAATCTGGGGCCTAATGTTGAGGATATAACCCTTAGAGTCACCCGCCAGGAGGGGCCGAGTTACTCATAATGGTCATCACGTGAAGCCCAGTACCGAGCTTGAAGACGGCGGGTCAATGATGGGCCTAAGACCCGGAGATGGCTTAAGGCCCGTAGTGATAAACCGCCATATGGCAAGACTTGTAGTGTAAGGCAAGAGTAGTTGAGAGACCGAGCCGGACACTCTTATGAGCCGGCCGGGACTCTGAGAGCTGCCGGGGTCAACCTCTCTATATAAAGGGACGACCCGGCGGCGGTTTAGGGAGAAGTAAGATCTTGTCGAGAGCCAGGCATAGCGATTAAGCTCCCTGGTCATCGAAATCCTAATCAATACCACCTCAACTGGACGTAGGCTTTTACCTTCACCGTAAGGGGCCGAACCAGTATAACCCTCGTGTTCCTTGTCCCGTTTAACCCCTTTAAGCTTCCTAGTTGCGATGGCTCCACGACTAAGTCCTTGCACGAGGACATCTGCCGTGAGAATTCCACGATAGGATTAACAGCGATGCCCTTGGAAGAGATGATGTGACCAAGGTAAAGAACTTCATCAAGCCAAAACTCACATTTGGAAAACTTCGCATAGAATTGATACTCTCTGAGCTTGTCGAGCACCAATCGCAAATGCTTGGCATGATCCTTCTTATTCTTGGAGAAGACCAATATATCATCGAGATACACCAGGATGAATTCATTGGTATAAGGGTTGAAGATGAAATTCATCATCCGAGAGAATGTTGGAGGAGTATTGACAAGGCCGAAATACACGACAGTATATTCATAAGAACCAAAACTTGTTCTGAATGCTGTCTTGGGAATATCTTCTTCACGAATGCGAATCTGATGATAACCCATACGAAGGTCAAGCTTGGAGAATACTTTGGCACCTTTGAGTTGCTCGAATAGCTCATTGATGTTGGGAAGTGGATACTTGTTCTTGATTGTCTTCTTGTTCAATGGACGGTAGTCGACACAAAGTCGGTCCGTGCCATCCTTCTTCTTTACAAAAAGAACACCACAACCCCATGGAGATGAACTCGGTCTGATCAAACCCAGACGCTCTTGTTCACCGAGCTGTTTCTTCAATTCCTTCAGCTCCTTGGGTCCAAGCTTGTATGGACGCTTGCAAACGGGTTCAGTGCCCGGCTCAAGATCGATAACGAACTCAACTGGCCGGTGAGGAGGCATACCTGGAAGCTCTTTTGGAAAGACATCTTGGTACTCACAAACGACTGCAATTTGAGAGATGGCATTCAATTCGCCCTTCTCATTGAGAGAAAATAACCGAATGGTTTCATCACGAGCGGCATAAATAATCACATCCTCAGAAGAGTGTGTCAATTGAATTTCCCTAGCAGCACAATCAAGTTGAGCCTTGTGCTTAGAAAGCCAGTCCATACCGAGAATTAGATCAATATCCGAGTCACCAAGAACAACTGGAGAAGACAGAAATTTATAGTTTCCCATCTTGATGGAAACATCCGGAACTATCGAGTTGGCTCTCATTGACTTCCCCGGAGAAACAACACCCAATGGTTTATCCAGATAAGACCAAGTGAATTCATGCTTGGCAAAAAACGGCCTTGACATGAAACAAAGCGATGCACCAGTATCAAAAAGAACTTTTGCAGGAATATCATTAACTGAGAGATTACCCATTATCACATCAGTAGATTCCTCCGCTTGAGCTGCATTCATCATGTTCACCTTTGCAGACTTTGGATTATGCTTGACCACTGCATTGCTGGAAGATCTGACAGGAGGAGGAGGCGGAAGGCGCCTTTGGTTGAAGCACTTGTTAGCATAGTGACCTTTCTGCTGACACTTGTTGCAAGTCACCTCTGAGAGTGGACGGTGATAAGGAACATTGGACTTTGGAGCTTGATTCTGAGACTTGTTCTGATAGCCCGAGTTGGAAGAGTTGGAAGAACCATGGCCACCTTTGTTCTTCTGCTAATAAGGCTGACGAAACGGAGGAGGAGGGGGCAACCAGAACTTCTGTTGCTTAGCTGCCACAAGTGAGGAAGAAGAAGACTGAACTGCGTCTCTGACTCTCTTCTTAGAAGCCTCACACTTGAGCTGAGTAGCCTCTTGCTTCAGTGCCATGTTATAGAATTGATCAAACTGAGTAGGCTCAACAAGGACGAGAGCTAACTGCAGATCCTCTCTAAGGCCACCTCTGAAGTGATAGATCATGCTCTTTTCATCAGGAATGTCTTGTTTAGCAAAGCGAACAAGTTTCTGAAACTGAATGTTGAATTGATACACTGACATGTTGCCTTGCTTGAGATTGCGGAACTCCTCACGCTTGCTCTCAACAACACTTTGTGGAATGTGGTGCGCTTTGAAATCCCGACAGAAGTCAGTCCAAGTGATCACACGACCTCCTCTGGATTCTTTGTATTGTTGATACCAATCAGCAGCTTGGTCCTTGAGCTGAAAAGAAGCGAACTTGACATAGTCCTCAGGCCTGACATTGCTACATTCAAAATGCTTGTTGATGTCCACGAGCCAATCATCGGCATCCGTGGCCTCGGCACAGTAGCTGAAAGACTTGGGCTGATTTGCGAGAAACTGGTTGAGTGTAGCGAAGTGAGGCTGATTGTTGCCTTGACCTTGATTTCCTTGATTGCCTTGCCCTTGGGTGCGTTCTTGCAAGAGTTGCAGAATCATCTGGGCATTTGCGTTGGTGGCTGCCATGATAGCTTGCCATGCCTCCGGAGGCGGAGGTGGTGGCGGAGGGTTCGCCTGACTCCCTTCATTGCGATCCGGATTCTGACGCGTTGGCGGAGCCATCCTGAAGATGGTGACATCCGTTAGCATCTTGATAGACAAATAGTCAAGTTGAATCAACGAATAGAAATTGCAACATATAGTCTTCACAATAAACATTCGAACGAGGATGAACGAATGAATTCCTTAGTAAACCATCACACTTCCATTAGTTGAGAAGCCACTTAGAAGAAGATATGGAATCAACATTTGATTTCGAAGCAACTCGAATACCATAATTGAAAACAAAACAAAGTATTGGCTTGCAGAATGAGCCGGAACAAACATATGATAGAGATTTCGTCCGAAGTTTTCGTGGTGGGGCCCACACGGGCTCAATCGTACAGCACCATCATGTACAAGGCTGTGCACATGACATACGAAGCGTCCCCGAGTCAGCATAGCCAAGGACTCTTTAAGACACTACGAGACCATTGTAAAACCAACCGTGTACAGGCGGACCACTAGACGTCGAACCCCAATCTCATATCATGCGTCTGTCGGAAAGATATTCTAAGAGCTACTTGAATTCCCACTTATAAACTCCTGAAACTTTCTGGTTATGCAATCTGGTGTTGGGGATACAGGGGACACAAAATATATCACCCAAACTAACAATACCTAGATCCAGCTGTATCCATCCGTCAACACATAACCAAGAAACCTTCGGAAATCGTGTACCTCAACCTTCGAAAAGCATCCGTTATACGAGTTATGGCAATACTCCCGAACTCCCGCCCCAGTACTGGGTGGCGTCGAGGTGATCTCACCAACAACTGCATAAAAGAGATTTCGATGTCGGCGAAACTCAGGTATTCCAGAACTGCAACGATAAAATTGTGACGACAACACCTCGGAGCTCAACTCCCACGGACACTGCCACAACCCCTAAATGTCAGCAGGCACCAAGAACAATGTTCTCTTCACAAAACCATCGGAACGATTCCAAGATACCCGCGCGATCCTAAAAATAATTTAGTGAAATTTGAGGAGAGAAGAGTCAAAACTTCTACGTCAGGAGACCTCCTAGAGCGACGAAGGGACTGAGGAGTAAAAAGAATCCTACTCTCCGATATATATAATCCTAAGACTCAAAACATTTTTGTTCTAGACTCAACAACGCCAGCGATTCGATCAAGCAGGGGGCTCCTAAGTCCGGGATGGCTCTGATTACCAACTTGTAACGCCCACGATGCGGCTATATCTCCCACGTGTCGAGGCACGACTTAGAGGCATAACCGCATTGTGGTTTTGTCGCAAGAAGGGTCATCTTCACACAATCCCATGTAATGAACAAGAATGGGATAAAGAGTTGGCTTACAATCGCCACTTCACACAATACATAAATATAATTCATACATCATCCAAAAAACACACATAGACCGTCTACGGTCAAGATCCAAATGAAAATAAGATAACCCCAAATTCTAGATCCCCGATCGTCCCAACTGGGCTCCACTACTGATCATGAGGAAAAGACACATAGTAACGACCACGTTCCTCATCGAACTCCCACTTGAGATCGATCCAATCATCTACACTGGCATCGTCGACACCTGCAACTGTTTTGGTAGAATATGTGAGTCACGAGGACTCAGCAATCTCACACCCGCAAGATCAAGACTATTTAAGCTTATAGGAAAGGATGGTGTAATGAGGTGGAGCTGCAGCAGACACTAACCATATATGGTGGCTAACATACGCAAAAGAGAGCGAGAAGAGAAGCAACGGAACGGTCGTCATCTAGTAATGACCAAGAAGTGATCCTGAACTCCTACTTATGTCATGCATAACTCAAACTGTGTTCACTTCCCGGACTCCGCCAAGAAGAGACCATCATGGCTACACACGCAGTTGATGTGTTGATGTATTTTAATTGGGTCAAGTGACAAGTTCTCTACAACCGGACATTAACAAATTCCCATCTGCCTCATAACCGCGGGCACGGCTTTCGAAAGATAATACCCTGCAGGGGTGTCCCAACTTAGCCCATCATAAGCTCTCACGGTCAACGAAGGATAATCCTTCTCCCGGAAAGACCCGATCAGTCTCGGAATCCCGGTCGACAAGACATTTCGACAATGGTAAAACAAGACCAGCAAAGCCGCCCGAATGTGCCGACAAATCCCGATAGGAGCTGCACATATCTCGTTCTCAGGGCACACCGGATAAGCAAAGCGTACAGGTACCAACATAACCCAAGTTGCCAAGGGACGGTCCTGCACGGTGCTCTAGTTTGGACCAGCACTCAGACGAACACTGCCCCGGGGGTTAAAATAAGATGACCCTCGGGCTCGCGAAAACCCGGGGAAAAAAGGCTTAGGACGCAAATGGTAAAACCAAGGTTGGGCCTTGCTGCAGGAGTTTTATTCAAGGCGAACTGTCAAGGGGGTCCCATAAATCACCCAACCGCGTAAGGAACGCAAACTCAAGGAACATAATCCCGGTATGACAGAAACTAGGGCGGCAAGAGTGGAACAAAACACCAGGCATAAGGCCGAGCCTTCCACCCTTTACCAAGTATATAGATGCATTAATTAGAATAAGAGATATTGTGATATCCCAAAATATCCATGTTCCAACATGGAACCAACTTCAACTTCACCTGCAACTAGCAACGCTATAAGAAGGACTGAGCAAAAGCGGTAACTTAGCCAAACAACGGTTTGCTAGGAAAGGATGGTTAGAGGCTGACATGGCAATATGGGAGGCATGATATAGCAAATGGTAGGTAGCGCAGCATGGCAATAGAGCGAACAACTAGCAAAGCAAAGATAGAAGTGATTTCGAGGGGTGGTCATCTTGCCTGCAAGGTTCTTAGAGTTGTCGAAAGCTTGATCCTCGTAAGCGTACTCAACAGGTTCCTCGTTCACGAACTTGTCTCCCGGCTCTACCCAAGACAAGAACACAAGCAACGGAACCACAATCAATCACGAGAAATGCACAAGCAACATGATGCAAAACATGTATGATATGCGAGATATGATACGCGATGCATATGCGTGCTCCGGAAGAAAAATGATGAACAAGGCAGTAACTTGGAAAACCAAGCATGCCACTGGAAAGATGAGATGATTTCGGTCGAAATCGATATAAAGATCACCGGAAATGGATGCACGGTCTGCAAATGGCAAGCAAAACAAGAATGACACGAATCTGCGATTAACAGCATGATAGCACTTAAAATGCAACAAGT
The DNA here is from genome assembly GCF_002575655.3 of Aegilops tauschii subsp. strangulata. Lineage (NCBI taxonomy): Eukaryota > Viridiplantae > Streptophyta > Magnoliopsida > Poales > Poaceae > Aegilops > Aegilops tauschii. The sequence goes on from NC_053039.3 coordinate 518,831,938, forward strand.
AACAATGCTACAGCACTCCAACTCAGCAACAAAGCATATGGCAGTAATCTACAGGAGATACTTGACAAAATATGAACACTGAGATACGGCTAGATCACAACATAACAAGCTCAAACAAGCATGGCAAAAGTGCAAAAGATAACAGGTTCACAGACTGAAATTACTGGACATGTCTGAAACACATCAGGTAGCAATGTTCAGAGCACGAAATCAACATGCTACAGGAACTTAACATAGCAAAACAAGGCATGACAGTATTATACCAAATGCATATGACAAAAGTCCCTTACTGACCATAAGCCAAAAAGGACCAGAAGATATGATGGCAACCATGTAAACATAGCAAGTTTCGTTAACAGGTTCCAGACTTGGCACAAAACAGAGCATGGCAGAAACAATAATATAGGCATCTTGGTGAGCTTGATGCACTCACCACAAAGCAATGCATGACAAAACAAGCATACCTATAGCAAGATGGGAAGTCTATGAAGCTATCCATGGCAAGAACAAAAGCATAGCATGTATGGATCAACTACAACAAGCTTGGCAAAATTGAATAACACGTAAACAATCTGCCAGAAATATTTTATAGCAAAAGTAGAGCAATATTGAGTCATGCTATGTCACTCCATAATTGCACACAAGGGCAGGATTGGATCAATCACAACAATATCTACAAACCATCCTGACTGAACATCTCCAAAATATGCATGGATCTCTCTGTAGCATCAAGTTTACATGACAACAAAATAACAGCAGTAACAGACTTAGAGAAATCACTAAGTCCCTGAAATCAGAAACATTACGGGGCCTAGTTTGCATGCTTGTGCTAGTCACGACAGAGATGACAAAAATACATGGCATACACCTCTGTAAAGATGGCATGGTATACAACAAAACACATGTAGAGCTCATGTCCATAAGATGCACAGATTAAATGCAACAAAAATAACAAATCTCCAAGTTCTGCTAAGTAACAGCAGACAACAGCAACTAGCGCTCTTGCACCAGAGATTTGGGCATCAAGATGAACCCTAATGAATATGGTACCATGGAACAAAATGAAGAGCAACATGAGACGGACATTGCGATATATTACACGCGTGAAACGGAGCTATATGCAGAGAGTTATGCCATGATGAACAGGTTCATATTGACTAAGTTGACAAAGCCCTCTGTCCCCGTCAACTTAGTAGGCCCACAAGTCAGCCTCCCACCATGGTGGGTCCCAGCTAGCAGGGGGAGTATTCATTTTTCTGTGCGTAATAAGGAGGCACTTCCGGTGGGTCCGAGCTGACAGCGGGGGGAACATTTTTCTCGCGAAATACGGTGGTCCGTCCGGTGGGTCCCAGCAGTTAGGGGCAAACGTTTTTTTTTGCGAAATACGGTGGCCCGTCCGGTCGGTCACAGCAGTCAGGGGGGAAACGTTTTTTCCGCGAAATACTGGTGGCCCGTCCGGTGGGTCCCTGCTGTCAGGTGGAGGAATAATTATTTTGCGCGTAATAAGGAGGCACTTTCTTGCGGCTGCCGTGGACCCAGCTGTCAGCCTCTCCACGTACAGTACTCTTCCGATGGAAGTCAATCGTTGACCACATTGACCACGCCGCGCCGAGAGCACTAGGGCGGTGGACGACGGCGAGGCCTAGGAAGGGAACGACGCGGAGCCGGGGAAGACGCGGCAGTGAATGCCCACGCGGAGAGGAGTACGAGGGTTCACTGGTTCGGCTGCGGTGTGAGGCTGCCGTCGCCGCAGAATAACAGGGGGAGTGGGTGAGTGGAGGGATGGCCTGGCCAGCAGTGGGAGTAGTATGGGGACGGCGAGGCCTCCGCGGCAGCACAGCCGGCCACGGGAGGCAGGAGCGTGCGGCACGACCGGCGCTGCTTTGGGCGGCTGGGGCAAGAAGACCAGAGGTTGAAGAAGCACTACGGCCGTTGGATGGACGTCGTTGACCACGCCGCGCCGAGAGCACCAGGGCGGTGGACGACGGCGAGGCCTACGAAGGGAACGACAGGGAGCCGGCGAAGACACGGCAGTGGCTGCCCACGCGGTGGAGAGTACGAGGGTTGACTGGTTCGGCTGCCGTCGCCGGAAAATAACAGGAGGTTTGGGTGAGTAGAGGGATAGACAGGCCAGGGATGCGAGTATGATGGGGCCGTGAGGCCTGCCCGGCAGCACTGCCGGCCACGGGAGGCGGGAGCAGGCGGTTCCGACAGTGCTGGTTTGGGCGGCTGGGGCAGGAAGATCAGAGACTGAAGAAGCACGATTGCCGTTAGATTGACATCTAACGGTCTGACGCTGGTAGAGTCGATTGTTGACTAAGTTTCTTTTTTAAGAAACCTTGTGTACGCATGAACTTAGTAATCCCACAAGTCATCCTCCAAATCTGTGGCAGACAACATAAAGCCCATTTGCTGTTTTTTACAATTTGCAGCCCATTTGCTATTTTTTATAATTTGCAGGCCATTTGCTAATTCTTAAGTAATTTATTACAGCCCATTTTCTGCCCAGGACCACGGTCAAAAAGTTCAACCTTATTTTGCATATTTCGGTGGAGTCCAAACTGTTGTAATCCCGAAATGATAAACATTTTTTAAGAACTTATTGATTTGCCAAAAAAATCGTTTTGTTTTTGTAAGCAAATAAGACGTGGGACAATTGAGTTGGTTTAAGGGAAAACCAGTGGTAAAAAAATCAGCGCTGGGTGGGAAAAAACAACAAAAATAAGGATGTAAATATGAAAAGGGAATTTTATGTGTTTGCAATATAATGATATGTGTATATGAACTAGTAAAACTATAGGTAGAGATTAGAAAACGGATGTAGGACATGCGTTTCAAGAGGAAAATATAACTGGGCTGTGTGTTTGATTCAGTAACAAAACTGCCTGCGGATGTTGTAAGACAAAATATAACTAACGCTGGCGGGCCAGAGGCCAGTGGATACCTGCTGGATTTTTGTGCCCCGTTGTAGTCATGGGCTGGGCCTGTTAAAAACAAAACCAACCCTGGTCAGTCTACAGCCCAGTTGAAACTTGCTCGACCTGAAAAAACAATATACGTGCTCAATAAATGAGAGAATTCTGCAAGCACAGACTGATAACTGGGACGTAGCACGGATATTGTTTTTTTATCGTGATAATAAGTGCATGCACTTGTTTTGAATAAACTGCAGAACTGGGAATTTGAACGGCGGGTGCTTATAGTACCCATCAAATAAAAATCAGGTGCCTGAGAATTCGTTTCGAAACAAATGATTCAGCTTTATATCCACGTCGACCCTCGGCATGATGGTTGGAAGCAAATGCAAGTTCATACCAAAAGATCGTTAACAACAATACCAACTTGCGGATGACAAGGTAGTACAACTACCAATACCAAACTACTCCTGGCCCTAGTGTTCGTCTGGTAGAAAATCTTGCAGAGGACCAGCTCCCGCTCCTTCTCTTGCTCCAGGTCCCCGATGTGGTACTGGTGCATCACCCAGTTGGTCCTCTGCTTGTCGAAGTTCTTGTTGGTGTGCAGCACCAGAACCTTTTTTGCTGCCCGTCTGCCGGCCGTTGACCATCACAGGCAAGGTATTGCCGGTCTTGTGCCACATCACGTGCGTGCCGCACTCCGACTGTATCTTGCGACGCGTCCACGTGCCCCTTTTGAACGCCCTGGAATTGTGCTGGAAGAAATGCTTCCTTAGGCCACTCAGTGTGATACCTGCAGTATTGTGGAATACAGGTTTTAGTGTACCTAGTTGGCATTTTCATAACATCTTTGGCATGTTGCAGTCACTTGTTTCACTTTTTATTAACTGTCAAATTGTAATTGTTTCACCAGGTCTGCGTCTAAAAAGAAAAATAGAGCTATAAACAAAGAATATGTTTGTGCAAGTAGACGGCTGATCGGTGTCTTACCTGGAAGTTTCTCAGGTTGGGTGTAGCATATGCCGTGCTCGCTGTCGATGGTTGGTATGAACAAATCGATGAGAGACTGAAATCTCGCGCTGTCAACACTCACTTTGGCCTCAAGGTACTCGATCAGCTCCTGATCCGTGGGATCGAACTTGACGCCAGCCGGCAGCACCGGCCAATCCTTCTTCGACTTGCATCGGTAATTCTAGTTATATGGTACTCAATGTATGACCAATCGACTGTTTTAAGTGAATGATGAAAGATTTCGACAGAGTAAAAACTCGTGCTTCTTCGACAGTTGTACGAGAGTAATTGCCATGCCGTTTTGCAAGGGCGCTTGTAAAAACTCTAAACTCTATTCTCCTCTTATTTAATGGATGAGGCAAGTCTTTTGCCTCCGTTTTGAAAAAAAAGATTTCAACAGATAAGTGGTACTCCAAATCTGAAGTCCGGAATACCCGAACACGCCGCCGGGATTCTTGTGTCACCTCACGCGCAGCGTGTTGTCACGTCAATTCAATGTGAGGACATGATGAATAATTTGACCGACGTATACTAGTACTGCTACTATACTACTTACTAGTCGTATTTAGTGTCACAATTTATACATAGGTTTAACTAACAAGTACGCACTTGAAGCCTAACTGATATATATGTATATATATGGCTTCTGCACAGCATCTCCATCATCATTATCAGTACATCCTATGCAGGTGAGTTAGGATGCACTTGATCCCAGGAAGGTATCTATCCTTCAAACCAGAGGAGTGCTTCAAACTAACAACAGTACATAATATCCAAAAAAAGAGGGTCGTGCTACAGCAGCAGAATACATGGCTCAGTCTAGATATCGGCACGAATCAAGTTGTGCATATTTTCTGTTGGCATGGACCACATCGCCGCATGTCGGGTTTGCAAAAGCCATCCATCGCATGGAAGCTTGATGCCTTTCACACACTGAAGATTACCTGGCAACAAGCTGTGTCGACGAATCTCTGGATATGGTGATTCATGAAACCCATGGTATGATGTGTAAACACAGCCCCCCCTCGCGAATGGAAGTTGCATAGCACAGTAATCATCGCCGGTGATATGATCGATGATTGGTTGGATGATCGGATAATTGAGCCCGAGGAACAAGGAGTGGTTGCCGAGGCTGTAAACCCGCCTCCAGTTGAATACGCCTGGCCCAACGGAGCTGGGATCTTTCTCGAACACGAAGCAGCCATAGCCATCAATGTCATGAATGCCCCACGCATTGTACTGCATGTGGTTTGATGTAATGGTTTGGTCAATTTGGTATGTGCGAATGAGCATCAAATGACCGCCGTCAGCTGAACGAGCGATAAACCAGCACCCATCGGCTGGTATGATTCCAGGTCCTGGAATCATGAAGGCCAGCGCATTTGCGTCTGCTGCAACAATTCAAATTGGAGACCAAAAGGACAAAAATAAAAAATCATGTTCAGAGTATGTGTGGAATTAAGATTATTATAACAGTGACACATAACATCGACAGAGAATTGCAATGCCGTGGTCATAATCATACCCCAAGTTAAAAAATAAGCCAATGGCTTTCATATTCTAGCAACATGTCATGGTTCAAACATCATGTAACAATGAGAGGAAAACAGCTATGACAGCGCCTACTCATATTCTACCATAGCACTTACTACTACTATTCTCATATCAACTCTAAGCAATAACATGCATTGTTATAAAAATCTAGTAAACGAGAGTAACATATAGCAATCATGATGTTATGCTCATAATATGTATTCTAACAATCATTAGATGCCAATTATTCTCATATCAACTCTAACAATAACATGTGTGGTCATAAAAATCTAGGAAATGAGAGGAACATATAGCAATGATGTGGTTATAGACATGCTATGCATTCTAAATTTGTAACAAATGAACAGGCAGTCGTATTCATAAGGTAAAGATGAGATGAGATAGAACAATTACAAGACGATAGATTCCACCAGTATAGGCAGCCAATCTGTGCGTCGACCGCGTAAACGATGCCATCGTGCACTATAGCATCAGACAGAAATGTTGCCTCAACAGGATTGATGATGAGCCATAACCATGTATGGCGACCGGATTCCAGATAGACTAATCCCATGTTGAACAAGGCAATGAGCTTGTAATCCATGTAGTCTTCTGATGGTGTGGGCACTTCGCAGATTACAACTTTCTGCAAACAGAGGTCGAGCCAAAAGCTTGACACGTCTCGTGCGTAGTAGGCAGGAGTGTCCGGCGGGCCGCGAGGCTCGATGTCGGCGGTATCCAACGATGGAAGGGTGATCTCTCGCTCGGTGTAGATATCCACGAGACGCCACGGACTACCGGTGTGGTGGATGAGGACGATCCAGTTGGCCTTCATGCCCGCCCAGTAGTGGCCGCGCATGAAGGACAGGTGGACGGGTAGTGGTAGCATGTCGAGGGGCACCGCGGCAACCTCCGTAGGATCGTCAAGTCGGTGTCTGGGCCACCTGCGAGGATCAGGCATCAGCAAGCAGGGTGTCTTGAAAAGAGCCGGCCGGTTGCAGACGAGTAGACGGTACAAAGACACCAAGCATGCGGCCAGACGGACGGTGCTGAGTAGGTCCATACGACTACAGATCTGCTCCAAGAGAACATCGGGGAGGGAATTCCAATCGCGGCTCTGCGTGTCAGTCGGTTCTGCCATTGGGGTTTTCGGTGCCTGCGAGCCAGCGGGGAAGTGGATTCGGGCGGGCGAGCGAAGAAGCTTCTCCTCGTGTGGCCGAGCAGTGAGTGGGGGGATATGGTACGCGCGAGCTACCAAGGAAGATGGCGCGGGCGGGCGAGCAGTGAGCGGGGGTAAATGGTGTGCGGCCGACGATGGGGAAGAGAGGGGGAATAAGAAGAGAGGAGGAAGAAGAGTGGAAGACGGGGAAGAAAGTGCATTAAATCTCAATTCTACTAGTACTACTACCAGGATATAGGCACCGTCCTCCGGAGTGTAAATAGTTACACCGATGACATGTGGGTCTACCACAAGAGGGCCCATATGTCAGTTAATGGAGGACACAGGTGCGTAGGCGTATTTGCGGAAGCGTGCTCTACTGGCAAACATGATGGCAGTACTGGGTAAGGCTGATTTAGTAACACCAACACGCTGGTTCAGCTTATTAATTACGTGTCCCATCTGCTGCAGCGTGTATTGTCACTTCACTGCGAAGACTAGTTGAATAGTTCTCTCTGACCGAGATGGGGAATGATGGATCGCGAGGATTACCTTTCTACAGTATCCCTATGCCTCTACGCTCACTTCACTCATTTTGCTCCGTACCTAGTCACTTGTTGAAATCTATAGAAAGAAAAATACTCCGTATTTGGGAACAGAGGGAGGCTTTTACTCCGTACTGGAGTATTTGGGAACAGAGGGAGTATCACCATATGGAGGGAACAGAGGAAGTTTGAAATATGAACATGTCAATGGGTGGGAGTAAGCCCCATGCATGCAACATGTAACACTCACACGTACTCCACATGGACGCATGCAACACTCACGCACCCATGCGGCACACAACACATGACGCAACACACATGCTCACGCTCAAGTGCTCAACCTACTCCCTACGTCCGTGAAAGACTGTACATTTATAGATTTACACATTGACCAGGGTATAATTAATGCCCAAAAGTAGCAGACTTATGTGTGCATGCGACCATTGAGATAAGAAGATTAAATGAAGGCCGTTGCATGCTGTAATTAAGGATAGACATGTAGCCTATACCTACAGCACAAGTTGGTGCATTAGTCAATCAATATCGATTTAGATTAAAGGCTAAATGCATTGGAAGTGTAGATGTACATCATGTACTACTACACTCTTTGTTTTATAGCCGATGTACACTCTTTGTTGGAAGGCCGAGGGAGGACACGTGCATGCACTCACATACACAGCCAGGGCGGTTCGGGCGCAAGGGTTGGACTCGTGTGGCGCCTGCGTAAAGTTTTGTTTAACTGATTTCTTTGCTCCGCCAACTGACAGGTGGGACCCAGAAACCAGGTGACAATTTAACCAGTTAACAAAGTGCCACATCGACTATGTGGCCGGTCAGTAGGGTGCAATACGGTGCTCTACGATGAGCTAGTGATCGTATAATCGACGCAAAACTATATATAGTGACCGCAAAGAGCGTATTGTTACATACGTTGACCGCCAGTTTATTTTTCTCGTTTCAAATTAAGCCATATTAATCGGAAAGAACGTAGTATGGACTACTACTAGTACTAGTACTGCTTTGATGTGTCCCGTCAACTCGCCGAACGAGGAGAAGCTTGCTTACTACGCCTCTCCCTCGCCCATGCACGCGGTGGTTCGCAGGACGAGGAGAGGGTTTTGACTACAGCGCCCTCTCCCTCTTCCTCTCCCTCGCCCTCGCCCTCGCCCTCGCCCTCGCGGTGGACGTGCAGCAGTTCAATCGGTGTCAGGTTGCCAGACGCATATTGTACTGTAGTATCATCATTGTTGGACCTTCCGAAGAGGCGAAGGGGCAAGTGCAAGGTTCACACGAGTACGAACTGTTGAACCTCCCGAAGAGGCAAAGAGCCAAGCGCAAGGTTTTATAGGAGTTGTCGTCCTAGTAGGAGTGTACTACAACTATAGCGAACGATGCTACTGTATGATGCCGCCACGTCATGTATATCCAAAGCTGTGCCACCTTTTTTTCTCAAAGAGCGTGTTGGAGCCCGTGCAACAACCACACAAGTTGCACGTACACATAACACATTTACTAGTAATAAATTCTAAAGGACAAATGCCAGTATGCCACACAAGTTCATCTCCAATTCATGTGATAAATTTGTGCACGACTAGTCTACATATACTCACAGCGCTACCGTTCACAATTACCATACTCCACTTACACGTTATAGATGGGCTACATGCATGTCCTCCTCCAGGTTCCAGTCCCAGGTGTTCTTCATGGATGGCACGATCCATAGCAGTGGGCAACGGGAATCATTGTCGTAGCTTTCTAGTCCGGTTCCACACGATGGAGACTCATCCAAGCTGAAGCGGCATAAATTAGGGATAGCGTGTCCCAGCATGTCGTTCATCCGGCGGTGCGCAATGAAGACACAACCATGCTTCATGAACGACAGGCCTTCCATGTCGTGCACGGAAGGTGGCATCCGCTTCACAATGGGGTAGCTGTCCCCGATGAAAAGCGAGTACTCTCCAAGAGTGTTCCTCGGCACCCACGTAGCATCACGGGGGTCGAACTCGGCGCCGTTCATCTGGTACACGCGGCATCCCAGATCTGGACACATGGTGACGTACATAGTCAAGGTCCATGCATATAATGTTGTGCTCAAATATGGCGGTCAGTAATACTGTGCAGCAAATAGTACTACTCCGGTATAGAGGAAGTAAAATAACCGGCTTATTATATATAGCCACTCTTGGCTACATGGATGAGATAGTAAGACATGGAAAAACAAAAATGGTGGCAGCTAGTGGGTTCAAGTCTTCAAGGGCCCAGCTAGCTATACGCGTCCTCCAAGGTAAAAAGTACTCCTACTAGTAGTACTAAGTATACTACTAGTACAAAAATGAAAGAGAAGGCGAGAGGGTTAAAAAATGGAATACCTGGGTAGATGGTGATGGTCCAATCGTGGTAAATTGTGTGACCATGTTGCACATCAGTGGTACCATGGGTAACGACTGCTAAGATAGTTGATCCCAATATGCCAAAGTCAGCTACAAGGTTCCAGGTTAGACCGAATCGCAGATGCAAATGCACATCCAGGATCGCCGATCTTATTTTGATCGGGGGATGAATGGTCCCTGCAAAATAATGGTGTACCGTTAGGGATGCAAATGATGGTTTGTGCATTCCGTTTGTAATCTCCTGTACCGTAGGATGGCAACCAGATGAAACAAGTCCCCTGGCTTGTCACCGCGAAGATGCGGCCTAGATGGCGCACGGCGTCTTCGAACGTGTAGGGGTACAAATCTGCCGCCGCCAACATGCGCCAGCCTCTGCCGTTACTGCGTCTTGCATTGATGGCAATCCTTATGTTGAACACCGCGATGAGATAGTAATCGTCGTAGCCGCGTCGCTTTGTCGGCGGGTCCGCAATTGCTATCTTCTTCAATCTCATGTAGGCATCATCATACGTATTCAAGCCCAGCCAGTCCGGAAGGCCGATCCCAATGGTGGAGAAGGGGTCTACCGGAACGGCCGCACTGCTGTGGATGTTGTGCAAAATGATGGTGGTATCCGGCCGGAGGTATGCAAGCCAATCTTCGTTGGCACCGACCCAGACCTATATATAAGACGGTGCGCAGGGAGAAATTACGGGATGGAAATGGAATAACTAAGTACTACATGATCAAACTCCATTACTGACCTGCTCATCGGACAAAATCCGACTACCTCTCAACGTCGGCAACTCTATCGGAGTCAACGTGCAACCATGGCCAGGGAGCGGTGGACTGTTCGAAGGATTGTCCAATAGAAGAACCTTCTCCTCGAAGACGCATTGAAGACCAACAAGCATGGCCTTTTCCCAAACCTGTTTAAGCAGCGTCTTGAAAAAGTTGGTGCAGGAAGCACCGAGTCTTGCAGCGGTGAGGACGTCGGAGCGGCGTGCGATTTGTCCCAGAGGATCGTCGTCCAAGGTCTCCCAGCCCCGACGAGGAGGAGAACCGCCTGAAGAATCCATGGGAGCAGCGACGAACTGCCTTCTCTTCGGGGGGAGGGGAACTGGCGAGGAGGAGATAAGAGCGTAGTAACCGCAGGGCCTCGTCCCTTCCAACTGTAGATCGTTCCTCAGCGAAGGGGTGAGGCTATTATTTACTACTAGTACTAGCATTACGGAACGTTATGGGATTGCATTATACTGTAAATAATAGCACTAGTAAGAAATTTTTGGCACTAGGTAGTAGTTTTTGGCGTGGATTAAGAAATTTTGGGTATGTTTTTGCCATTTTTTGTACATGCCAACTAGTGTCAAAAAACGTCTTTCATTATGTGACGGAGGAGTACGTACTCATACTATAGCAGTACTACTTTTCTCAACTATGAGTATTAGTGCGATGTACTGTACTTCTAGTCTAGTCTAGTCTAGTATAGTGCACCAGTTTTGAACTCTTGAATCTCAGGGCCATGGAGCTACAGTTGGAAGTGGAGGGTACTACTGTTCTCTAGAACCATTGTTGTACTATCAATGCAGGGGAAGTACACCTGCGTAGTGGCCTAGTGGGTACTCTCGGTGCTATATTCAGCCGCTCCTCTCACGTAGGAGTAGCTGGCCTACTCAGCCGCTCCTCTCACGCACACACTAGCGACAGTTACTGCGGTCTGCGGGGGCAGAACATTTGAGTTATTTGATATAGCGAGACTAGGCTTTTCGCTTCCATTTGTGGAGGTGTAATGGATCTCGTCCAACTTTGTTAGTATTTCCTTCTTTATGAATGAGATGAAGCAAAGCTTTTGCCTCCGTTTAAAAAAAAACACGTCAAGAGGAATTTCTTTCATAGTAGAGCCGATAATGGAGTGAAGTCCATGCGTGCAATGCCACAAGCTACAGAGTACTAGTAGTACAGCACTTTACATAGAGTACAGAGCCATATTGCACAGTTCCCAATGCCCCGCCAGGCTTTTCCGGCTCCTCGAGCTTAATTGGGAGGCGCTAGTTTAAATATGCTACTACTAGCTAATGAGGAAGCTGCAAGCGAGGTGCGGCTAGGGCGAGCACTCGAGCCACGGGATGCTGGGAAGGAAAACCCGTTCATGTTGCTAGGCTGTCCAGTGCACCCAGATTGTGGGGCCGCACGTCCGTTTGACTTCAAAACTCAAACTACCCGTGTAAAATATTGGCTCGCAGCGAGTGTAGTACTAGTACTATTTTTTTTTAAAAGGCCGTCGTGCGTTCGGCCGGGATCGAACCCACAAAACGAGGTATACACTCCCGTGACCACTAGTAGTACTCGTTGGAGTACAACGCAACCTAGAATCGCCTTTTGTCGCTAGTAGTACGTACATTGTTCCTTACAAGAAACCCCTAATAATGCAAGAAACCACTAAAATGCCAAGAAACTACTACCACTTGCATACGTGGCAGACTTAAGATAAGACTACCTTATCAACCATTGTACATGCTCTTACCAACCAAAATCCTCGAGTGACCTCCTACCTCCAGCCCGTCCACCTAGTCATCCTCGGCCATGGGACGCAGCTACCACCGCCGGTAGAAGGCGAGGTCAAAACCGCCGGTGGTGCGGAGCCCATGTTGCGGCAGCCCGGATGCCAGCTCCGTCCGGCGCTCGCGGCCGCTAGCTAGCCAAGATAGCTCCGTCCAGCTGCTTGTCTGCAAGGTTTGCTAGCTAGATTGGCACGGCAGCGCGGCGGCTTGCTCGCGCGCGCCGCGCTCAGGCCAGCCATCTGGCTCGAGCGAAGGCCAGCGCGGCGGCTTGCTCGCTCGTGAGTCACGCTCGGGCCAGCCTGCCAACCCGTGCGGAGGCCAGCGCGGCGTCCGGCCCGTCCAGCGGAGCGGCGGCCAACTCGCTCATCACCGGCGCCACCGACAAACACGCATCAGTACTGTTTGAAGTAATGTTCAGGAAAAATAATGATTTGAGGGGGAATAACAGGATAGAAGGTCAGATGTGGGTCCCTCGTGTCAATGGTCAAACAAAATGTGTTGGTTTAAGCTGCCTCGTCAGCACGGACGTGTGGGCCAACCCTGTCATAAATGGGTTTAAACGAACCTAATCGGTAGGAGTACTAGGTAGTACTACCTCTCTCTCAGTTTACACGGCGTGCGCGTACCCCTAGGTCGTCAATTTGACCAACCTAATACAAGTCATATATTACAAAAAATATACCAACATAAACTATGGAGTTTCTACTTTCAAAAGGTATAATTTTTGTGCTATATAGTTTATATTAGGGTGATAAAATTGACAACCTAGGTATACGCGCAAGACTTGTAAACTGAAACGGAGGTAGTAGTAGTTTTTGGCGTGGATTAAGAAATTTTGGGTATGTTTTTGCTTTTTTTTGTACAATAGATTCTTCCTAGGGTTGGTTGAAAGTGGTAGTTTTTTGTTAAATACTCTACATATTGTAAGTAGGAGTGAAAGTTAAGCTTTGGAAGCCAATAAGCAAGGCTAGTTACATAGTGCATATGTGTACATGATTAAAAGTAAATATCAACCATGAGTGACTAATATCTTGATGGAAAACTCGAAACTATGGAATACTAGAAAAAAATGCATGGTTGGAAATACTAGCAATGTTCATGTCCGTTGCAACGAATCATAATTAGAATAATACTTATTCACAAACTTGGTACAAAACACCCTAATTTTGATATACATATGTATATTATGTTTCAATTATAATATATTCCTTGGGCTGTTTTGGTGAGGTCAGGGAGGGATGTGGTTGGTTTTAAGATACTAATTATGGGTTTTTCTGCAAATTGGTAGACAAGTGGGATGTTGGTGAGAAAAGGCAACAACTTACCTCACAATCGTTAGATGTAGATCTAATGGTCAGAAATGACGGATGGCAGACACACAAGCATCACCAACTTAGTCTTGTGTAGGAGTACTAGCAAGATCCGTGCATTAACGAAACATCAAGATGCACTTTTTTATAAAAACACTTGTTGTGATTGACCCTTGCGGGAGTAATCCCATATGTAAAAACTAATGATATCTCGAGAAATATGAGATAAGGTGAAGAGGAGTTGGGTGTGGTGGTGGTTGGTGGTCGGCTGAGCGGAGGCATGGGGATTGACGACGCCGGCAGCGGCCACTAGGCCAGTTTGTTCCAGAGGCTTCCTTTCTTAATTGCTCAACAATGAGGTTTGTTGGAAATAAGGATGAACGAGGGAAGGCCTTGTCTGCAAATGTGGAGAGGGGTATGGGTATCTTTTAGTTTAATTTCCATCCGTCAAATATAGATCAAACGGTCTATATTGCAAGATGGCACACGTACCATCATCACCAACTCGGTTTTTTATAAAAGAAGAAATATAAGTATGGAGATACAAACGTATTATCGATACTTGCTTCCGTAAACTAGCATCTACATTCTATTCAACGCCTCGGCATGTGGGGCCTTAGCACAATGACTTCTCGACTGTGTAAAACAAAGATTTTCCCGTCGCCGACAAGGAGGGGGTGATGGCGGCGTGCTTTTTGGCTTGCTCTAGTCCTAGTAGTCATACTAGGTGGTCTATGCACGTGTAGATTTATTCTTTTTCACGTCTCGTGTTCGCCGTACTGCCACGACTGTTGATGAGTAGACGGTAAGTTATTCACGGGGAAACCCTTGTTGAGCGTGTTTGCGAGAGAGAGAGCGAGACAGTGTGCGTGTGCGATATGTTAGAGACTGAGGCAATGATAACAGATTCTTTGTGTCTATGTGTGTGGAGGATAGAGAGAGACATGTACATGGGGCTTTGTGTTGTGTAACATGGAGACACATATACATAATTAGAGAGTGAGTGTGTGAGATACACATCCGGACATGGGGAGAGATGAGGATCCAGATAAATGGGTGTTTGTGCGTGTCTGTGTGTGTTTGTGCACGCGTTTGTGTGTGATAGGGAGAGAGTGTATGTGGAGTAGAGAGACCACTGATGATGTAAACCTAGTATAAGGGAAGGGGAATTGTGTGACATGTGTAGTAGCGAGATAGCACGGGTGCGGGCGGGTGGGCAGACTATTTGGAAGAGACATCGGGTGTGTGTGTGGGAGAGGGGTGTGAGAGCGAGAGAAAGAGAGAGCTAGCGACGAGAGAGAGAGAGAGAGAGAGAGAGAGAGAGAGAGAGAGAGAGAGAGAGAGAGAGAGGAAGAGAGGGGGCGAGAGGGGTCGTTTGTGTCCATAAATGGCGTATAGATAGGGAGACAATGTTGATGTTGTCCGAAATTGGCCTATGAACGGAGACGCAGGGGAAGCGAGTCATTGTGTGTGTGATAGGGACTTCATGAGAGATCTAGAATAGATGGTGTAGAGAACAATGTGCGAAATCGAGAACGATTATACATTAGGGAGCTATGCAAAGAGTCACGACATATATGTATACAGGGAAGGAGCTGGGGCGGGTCCGCATGTGGGAGAGATAGAAAGAGGAGAGTGGTGCACAAGGAGACAAAGTGTGCTTGTTTGCAGTGGGGGTGGTGTGTGAGGTGAGTGCGCGAGAACCACATAACTAGGGAGATAGACGTTTGGGGGCGACGTTTTGTGTGTATGGAAAATATACACTCTACATAGTGCGTGTGCTTGGGTAAGAGAGATAGCGGGAGACCTAGAGAGTGAGGGAAGAGATGTGTGCATGCCTGGGAGACAAAGTGATAGAGACCTATGTTGGGGTCCGGACTTTACAAGAGAGAGGGGTGTTAATGTGCTCGTGTGTTGGTGTCTGGGGGAGAGAATGACTTCTCTATGTGTGTGTGTGTGTGTGTGGTGGTCGTGGGGGGTGACTTCAGATAAAGAGTGAGGTGTCTATATTTGAGGGACTTGAGCGTAATTGAGATATTGTGCACTCATGGTTGATCAATTTGTTTCACAGTTTGTACTATGAGATAACGATACTTTTGAACATGCGTGATATACCTTGATGTACCAGAATTACAAACCTAAGATTGGAATTTTGGAATTCGACTCCATCATTAGCTTTTGTAATTCATTTAAACGGAGGTACATTTTTTAAGCCGGAATTTCGTGATTTCAAATTCATATATCAAACCTAGAGATATACACATATGGGCATGTTCAAACTTTATAATCATTCACTTTATTCATAAACATACACATTTTTGCTTTTGTCATCATATTTAGGATAAACACATTTGGAATTTCATTTGAATTGGACCGTATGATGGTATTTGCTTGTAGTAGCTCAATGATCCATATTTGAATTGAATGGACAATCTAAGTTTCGAGTTGGAGACATTGATTTTCAAAACTTGCACATTTTTTTGCGTGCAAAACAAACAAATTGTCGGCCATGATATCATAGTCGGCCGTACGAGAGCAGAATACTTATAATTTTAGGTGCCAAAAGCTTTCAAACTTCCCGCTCACATCGAAATATCACGCGCCCGAAAGTTTAGCCCTGCGATATTCCTGTTTTACCCCTGCCACATGAACGGAAAAGGGTTGCTTTGGTAACTCCATTGTTTTCCCCTCTTTGCCCCCAACATTCTTCCCCAGAGCCCCTCCCCTTCCCCTCCCCGACCCCCCCAACCACGGCAAGCCGCCGAATCTAGTCCTCTGCCGCAGCGGTGGACCTCACACCCCGCCGGATCTACCTTCCGCACCTTGGAACCCCCAACTGCCAACTCACCACTTCACCGGAGCCGCTTCAGCGACTGGCTTGTCCACCGCTCCAAATCTCCTTGACCGCCATCATGGTCCACCGCACCGGATCTGCTTAACCGGCGCCCTCGTCCACCACAGCGTAGGCCCTTCACTGACTCTCTCGTCCGCCCCTTCGCTGGCCCTTCATACAAGCCCTCGTCCTCGGCAACAGATCCGCCTCACCGAAAGCACTATACAACGCGCCCGCCGAAGCCTTCGTCCACTGCACCGGACCCGCTCCACTGACGCCATATTCAACTCCACCAGCCCTGCTTTACCGACGCCGCAGCCTCATCAGGTTATTTCGATTTGTACGCCTTCGGTTTTTCTCTTTATCGTGCAACTGTTCACTTACCACAGATGAGCTTTCTTGTATGTCGACAGGCGCCGCAACCGTAGCACCGGAGCCGCTTCAGCGACGGCGACAGCCGGCCCAAACTCAACCGCAACACGAGCACCATCGACAATCCTTAGCTATCAAGTATGGCAACGATACCCATACGCCGCCGAGAATCAGGTACTATCATCCAACGGCCGGCGCCTACGTTCACTTTTCTAGCATAAGCACCGCACCTTTGAATTTCTTCAGAGCATCATTCAGTTTTTCATGAGACGCGTTATTCTGCTGGCACCTGTAGGGCCATACTTCTGGCAGTGAACGTGTTACATGTGCTAAATTACATACCAGTGCACATATAGTTAATATGCTTTAGTTTTGTTCTGATGCCACCTGTTGGTTCCATCAGACTGGTTAATGTTCTCTATGCTTAATTACACATCAGCAAACTAGCATGTGGTTCCACTGCTTTTTGTTCGTTTTACCCTACATTTTCTGATGCTAGCTATTACATCACTGCTCCGAGCCTCTGTTCATTACTTGTTTGTGTGTTCTTGATCTTCCCAAGTTGCATGACTAATTTGATGCTTCTATTAATTATGGAGCTGCCAACCCCATCAAGCAAAATATTTGTTCTTTTGGGGCCGGCACCTCGAACAAGCATAAAAATAGAGGGAAGCAGATATATTGTCGTGTATGCACACACCCTTCTTTCATTAGTTTAGATGAACCATTGATGATCAATTTGGACCAGTGCATGCGATTAAAATTAATTTTACCTAAATAGATGGTGCAGAATAAACTACAACAACTAGATTTGCAACCACGGGATGCTAACGATATTTTCAAAGAACATTGCAACAGCAGCTAGGCTTCACAGCAACATATGGTAAGCCAATGTGTTTTAGTACATGTGAAATGTAATGCGAGTGGGCTGCTTTCTTGGCTTGTGCCCTCAACGTGTAATCCTACCGAATTACAAATAGTTCAGTTGTCTGCTTTGTTGTATTGCTTGATTCGAATGCTTGTTTGTTGTTACGCTATACCTGAGTTGGCCAATATGTCAGCAGTGCCTGCTGTACTATCGTAAAGAAATGCATGCCTATTTCATTTGAGTCCTTAACTTTTCCTCTCAACTTCATCACAAGACTGTCTTCGTAGTTTATATGAGGCCACACTGTTAAGTGCTTTCTCAGATTATTTCAACTGCTTAGATGCCTTGGCAACTTAAATATAGCGGTTGTACACTCCCTTTCAACTAGGGATGTCAACTGGGTCCCGTTTAATCCCGATTAAAGTCCACTAGTGGTATGATAGTTCAGAAGAGTTTTTGTTTTTTGAGGAAAATTAACTAGGGAGGTAGCAAAAACTAACTAGATGGGACTGGCGGATGTCGTTTATTTGCCACTTACATCCCTAGTTTCATCTTACCATTTTAATTTCTTTTCGGCTGATGCTGCTTCGAACCATTCAAATATAGTTTGCCATGCTCGGCAATAATTCGTCCGTCGTTTACCATGTAAGCTTACTGCCTGGATCATACGATAACTATCTCTTACTTATGTCCAGCGGAAACCTTTCAGGATGCCGTTCACACTAGGACACAATGTACAACCCCAGAATCTATTTGTGGAAGCAGTGCGCCATCCATGTTACCAGATGGTAGCAGTTCAGAGGCAACACCGCCGGAGAGCAGTCTGAGCACAGATATTATAGTGCTTGAGGCTCTACTAGAGGTAGAAAGAGATGGAAATTACGGAATTAGCGGCACGCATTATGCAAGCAACCCAAGAATTGGAGGAAGTAAGAATGTTGCATTTGAAGACGGAGGAGGTCCTGCTATTTCTGCTATCTGAAGCCCAAGGTAATCCCGGTTCTTCTTTAGATACTAGTTGAAATTGTCATTAGATTATTGTACTTGCATGTTGTGTCATGTGTCTGAATGGATTATGTTGCAAGACCCCCTATGTTGTCCGGAATTCCATGTTGTCCATGTGTTGTAATGATCCGAATTTTTTAGGCGAGGTAATCCTCAGTACTTGTATGATTGACATAAGTGAACTGTTTTTCGTGTGAGCAAATTGTATTGGATGAAATAACAGTTTGAATCAGAGTGTATCCAACCTACTGAATTCGAAGATCACGGCATTTCTAAATCATAATCATATATAAAGGTGGAATAAATCTTTGTTGTGGTGTTGAAGAAATAAATAACAAAACGTATAATTATCTGTGGATATTCGTAATCGAATACAAATTGGATTTGAATTTAGTTTGCCAGGTCCCAGGGCAAACGTGAATGCTAATTCTCCCAAGTTTTGAATGAAGCGGCTAAACACCCACTATAATTTGTGGGCTGCCCGAAGCAAGTGTTTGCGAGATGGAAATTATTGTCTACCCCTGACACTGAGTACATCCTTATCGACCGGATTTACACTGCTGTCGATAGGGGTAGACTAGTAACTTCAATCAGACGTGACACGACGGCCTCTGAGCCCATTCAGACACGGTGGGTGCCAAACGTGGGCGGCAAAACACATTTGATTCAAGCTCGTCCGAAAGACATGTGTCTCTTCCTCCATTTCCCCATTCATACATGGTGGGCGGCAAAACAAACTCTCCTCGTCTGAAATCGATGTAGGCTAATATTTTAAATAGGGGCAGATGTGTAACTTCCATCAGACGTGACACAACCGCCCTACCTGTCAGCCCCGTTCATACACCGTGGGCGCCAACCGTGGGCGGCAAAACACCCTCACCTCGCCCGAAATAGTTATCGGCAAATATTTGGGAGATGCGAGATTACCGTCCTATCCCCAACCGACGCGATGTCCGAAATTTTAAACGGGGGATAAGTTTGTAACTTTCCCCCATTTCAGAGAAGCGCGTCCCAAAGTTTGAGATCCCCCCTCCCCTCCATTTCCCCATTCATACACCGGCGGCGGCACGACAACCTCCGCACTGCGGCCAGCCTCCTCCGTCCGCCACCCCATCCTCCACCTTGCCAGAGCCGCTACCCCTACCCCGTCGTCCACTGCAAGAGATGGACGTCTCTCATCCACGGCGCTGGACCAGGATCGTTTCATCGCCTCCTCTCGCTTCATCGGCATCGTCGTCCACCTTGCCGTTGCCGCTCCTACGACTGCCTTGTCCACGACAACAGGATATATCCCCCGACCCGGCCGTCTGCCGTCTAAATTCTTCTTCCCCGCCGCCGACAGCCAGCGCACCCGCAGCACCCTCAACGTATCAGCATAGGCCTACACGGCGTCGCAAGAGAGGTGGTACTCTTCCATATGTGCTTAAGTTATTGATCTCACCCGGAAAATAGATCGTAATTTGTTTACTGTACTTTTCTTGTCCATACCAAATCTTAGTAGCAAGTTCAAAGCAAACATTGGTTGCGAAGTAGCTTTGTCCGGTTTGCACCTTCAGATCCGCCATGGCACGGGCACTATACTTGTAAAGCTTATGGTTTCCCCCCTTTATATTCACTACCATCATCGTAGGTGCTTCGTGTCGTGCTAGCACTGCTCCTCAAGACCTCAACCCAAAGCTTACGTGTTGAAATACGAATCTGATATGATGCTCATATCACTAAAACAGAGAACGTTTAATTGGTCACCTAATGTTCCTATATTCGTTTTGAAAAGCATGTGCACCACCCACTGGTCCAGCTAGTTTCACTTTCCTGATTTTTCTCTTGATGCTTAGGGTTTTCCCCTTTTATCTACTCTACTATGATCTGCGTAGGTGCTTTGTGTCGTACTGACATTACTCCACCCTTCAAGCTAAACAACACAACACTCAGAATTCGAAAGCTTAGTTGTTCAAATATGATTGTGATATGATACTGATATTAGTTAACCGACACATTTCTTAGCTAAAGGTCCCACTTGAGTTTCCAAATGCATGTCGCGACATATAGAGAGACAGCATAATTGCATTTCTTTGTCACTTGTTGACCGTACTTTCTTGTCCATACCAAATCTTAGTTGTTATTTCAAAGCAAACATCGGTTGCTAACTACCCTTTGCGCGGTTTGCAGCTTCAGATCTGCCATCCCACTGCCACGGTCAACACTGTACTCATCATGCTTATGTTTTCCCCATTTTATGATGACCACAATAAGCCTACGTGGTTCGTGTCGTAATAGCACTGCTCCACCCATCGAGCTAAACAAGCTTAGTTGTACAAATTCATATCTGATATTATTGCTGATATTAGTAAAACTGAGAGATGTTTAATTGGTGAGCTACTTCCTACTTTAGTTTCGAAATGCATGTGAGCCACATATGGAGAGACCGGAAAGAATAGTATTTCTCTGTGCGCTCTGGTTCATCATGGGTGGCCAACCGACATTGTATTGAAAGACTTGTAATATCTTCAATCTGCTTGCTCTTCTGCTCTTCTTTAAGATGATACTCTTCTCTTGCGGTCGACTGGTCAGGTCGAGTTGTTCTCCCTTAGTATATTTTGAATCTGTCAGGTCAGGTCGACTTGTTCTTCTTTACTATATGTTGAAGCTATCATCTGCGAAGTGTCATCACTTCTGGAGCTCTCATATTTTGAGTAGTAGGCCACATTATATTAATGCACACAACAAATTACAGCATGCATGGCATCTTTTAAAAGAATTACAAAGATAGCACAAAGGGGTTTACAGGGAGGCAGTATTGGATTAGAATCACTTCTGCATTACAAAGAAAATCTCACTTGTTTTTATGTTTTCATGCATGTCAGATATTGAACATTATCAAAATGAATATGAGAATGGGCGCACGAGAGGAATATTGCGGGACGATCCACTGGCTAACAAACTTGGCATGGTGGAGGATGGCCTATCTTATTCACCCATCAAGGTGCTTGCTCTAGCTTTGCAAAGTTGTATTGGTCGCACATATTTTGCATCTGACCTCTTGCATTACTTCTACTTTGTTACACCATCTGCTTAGTTTAAGCATCATATATGATTATATGCCATACCTATCCATTTTCTGTACCTATTCCATGTGTCGTCACACTATGTTTTTCCAGTCAAAAGTTGTTCTTTCGTAATAGATGTCCAAAAGGAAGAGGCTGAGTGCAGATCCTCAAGGAGTACAAACTATGTATTTGGAAAAGGTAGTGATACCTGTTAAATCAGATAGATCAGCAGCCACAGAAAACACAGGCCCAACTGTACCACACTTTACCCCTACTCCAGTGGCCAAACCCCTATTAGAACTGCTCGGAGCTCAGCGTCAGGTACTGTCTATGATATCAATTCAAAATTTGAACTCCTAAATTTCTGCTTGTGCCTTACCTTCTCTCTTGTATGAAAACTAATTTCAGATGAATCTCCTTGCTCAAAGGATCATACGATCTCAAAACAATAATGGGCTCTGCATTGCTCTCGTTAGTACCTCTCTCCCTTTTGCCTTGTAACGCTGTACTTAATTAATTGCTATTTGATTATGTATCATCAGTCTGCACCTGAGCTTCATTATCCTCTGTTTCTTCCAATATTATTTGATCTATATTTACTCTTTGCAAAATGTAGAGTAATGCCAACGCTTATAAAGAATTTTCTTTGGGGAATTTATTGAATTATCCTTCCATCAACATGGAGAAGGGCTTTGTCCTGCCGGTGTTAACATGTAATGTAAGTTCATCCTTCTCAAGCCTTCAAACTTTGTTCTAGTATAGATTTGGATAGGCATCATTTCCTCCACTACTGTTTGCTTTGCTGTTTACATCTGATTGGATGTTTGCAACAACTACCAGTTTCAAATTGTAGTTGTAAAAACATGTTCCTTATGCAGAACAGATCCATTTATTTGCTTATATAATTGTGAAACCTGTTACGTGTCTCCTTGTTTCTCTTTCAGAGTCGTATCTCTTACGCCAGGCAGAACTTTAGGGAAGATAGTGAGCCAAACCATGTTGTGGACAGCGAGATGACCCCAAGGTCCTGTCTTGATGAAGACAGTGAGTTGAAGCTACTCACCAGCAGGTGTGAGACAACCTCTGTGCAGTCGCTGCCTCAATCAGTTCGACTTCTTCAGTCTCAACTTAAAGCGGAAAGGCTTGCTTCAGCTCAGCTCCGACTTGAAGTCAAAGATGCAATGAAGATGTCAGAGGACTGCCGTGCGCACCATCAAGCCTTAAATCTAGTGTTGATGCATCTATCGTTGACACAACTGAGGTCTACTCAGCTTCTTCAGCTGTTTGGGGGGGCCTTCCTGGCCAGGCCTAGTGCCTTCTGAAGTATTCTCAGTTTTGTATATTCTTTTGTTGGCGCGTTTATTTGCACTGGTGGCGAACTTTGATGCCCAGTGGATGTAATATGTGATAGCCGTGATAGCCTAGCGTAAGTAGCTTTCTTATTTATTTCCTTGTTGTCTTGTTTATTTGTTTGCTTGTAGTCATTGCAGTTCTTTTTCCGCGGTTTGCTAGTGGCTGCAATAACCTATTTTTTTAAAACTAGGCTACAATAACCATGGGCTAATATTTACTGTAGTGACACTGGGCCTCCTACAGGCCGTAGAAACAGTGGGCCTTATACGGGCCGTAGAAACAATGGGCCTTCTAAGGGCCATAGAAACAATGGGCTTTCTACGGGCCGTATCATCAATGGGCCTTATACGGGCAGTATGATAACATGGGCCAATAACAGGCCGCATTATGGCCGTAAACGGGCTAGAGTTGGAATCGTCCGTTCATGGGCCGACCATAACGGGCCATCAATAGGCCGTATTTCATGACGCTATGAAAATGGCCCAACGTATTAACGGACCACAAACGGGCCGACTGTAACCACGGGCTGAATTTGGCCCACAAGCAGAAAATGACAGTAACGGGCCGTAAGTAAACAAATGCTGGAAATGAGCCCAAGAATAAATGGGCTCCGAGAAGGCCGAAAGATAACATGGGCTGGAAACGGCCCAATGGAATAACGGGCCGTTAATGGGTATAAAGTGATACACTGTTCATTACGGGCCAGTTTCACCACGGGCCGTTAATGGGTGTAAAGTGATACACTGTTCATTACGGGCCAGTTTCACCACGGGCCATTAATAGGCCAAGAGTTACATAGGGCCTCATATGGGCCGAAAGACGTCATGGGCCATACATGGGCCAGAAGTGAAAACGGGCTGGAATAATATTGGGTGGCCCAGATGATGCTACTGGGCCTAATTCGGATAGGGCGTAACGGGCCTTGGGTTAGCGGGCTGTAAATGGGCTATATGCGAACAGGCCGTTAACAGGCTTTCCATGGGCCGGCCCGCCACATTTTGACCAAGTCAAACGGGCCGGCCTTTTCACAGGAATGGGCCTCTGTTGGGCCGTGCCACGTGTCGACGTATCATAGGCGCCTTCCGTCCAATGAGTGGATGACATCTGTCCCAACGATGAGCAGACACGTGTTTCCTCCAGCCAATGATGATTTTACACGTGGAAAATCCCCATTGGTCGCGGCTTTTAACGGGTTATCGGATCCAAAACCCGACCCGATAGCTTAACGGCGTTCCGTTACGGTGGATGCCACGTGTCGGTCACCCTTGACGAAAGCACTTCTGTGACGCGTGATTTATCGTCACGGAAGTGGACACTTCCGTGATGATAATTTTGGTAATGTCAAGGAACACTTCTACGACAGCACAGGTATGACTATCTTGATTCTTTCATAAATTTGTCATGGATGTACATGCATGACAAAAAACGCGACCTACTGTGACAAACACGTATCATCACGGAAGTGTATTTTTTTTGTAGTGACGGGTCTGCAACATTCAGATCCGTATGTATCTTGCAAATTTCCATGTCTCCCACCTAGACTAGATCCCGGATGGAATTGAAGCGTCTCTTGATGTGCTTGGTTCTCTTGTGAAATCTGGATTCCTTTGCCAAGGCAATTGCACCAGTATTGTCACAAAAGATTTTCATTGGACCCAATGCACTAGGTATGACACCTAGATCGGATATGAACTCCTTCATCCAGACTCCTTCATTTGCTGCTTCCGAAGCAGCTATGTACTCCGCTTCACACGTAGATCCCGCCACGACGCTTTGTTTAGAACTGCACCAACTGACAGCTCCACCGTTCAATGTAAACACGTATCCGGTTTGCGATTTAGAATCGTCCGGATCAGTGTCAAAGCTTGCATCAACGTAACCACTTACGATGAGCTCTTTGTCACCTCCATAAACGAGAAACATATCCTTCGTCCTTCTCGGGTATTTCAGGATGTTCTTGACCGATGTCCAGTGATCCACCCCTGGATTACTTTGGTACCTCCTTGCTAGACTTATAGCAAGGCACACATCAGGTCTGGTACACAGCATTGCATACATGATAGAGCCTATGGCTGAAGCATAGGGAACATCTTTCATCTTCTCTCTATCTTCTAAAGTGGTCGGGCATTGAGTCTTACTCAACTACACAACTTGAAACACAGGCAAGAACCCTTTCTTTGCTTGATCCATTTTGAACTTCTTCAAAACTTTGTCAAGGTATGTGCTTTGTGAAAGTCCAATTAAGCGTCTTGATCTATCTCTATAAATCTTGATGCCCAATATGTAAGCAGCTTCACCGAGGTCTTTCATTGAAACTCTTATTCAAGTATCCCTTTATGCTATCCAGAAATTCTATATCATTTCCAATCAACAATATGTCATCCACATATAATATCAGAAATGCTACAGAGCTCCCACTCACTTTCTTGTAAATACAGGCTTCTCCAAAAGTCTGTATAAACCCAAATGCTTTGATCACACTATCAAAGCGTTTATTCCAACTCCAAGAGGCTTGCACCAGTCCATAAATGGATCGCTGGAGCTTGCACACATTGTTAGCTCCCTTTGGATCGATAAAACCTTCCGGTTGCATCATATACAACTCTTCTTCCAGAAATCCATTCAGGAATGCAGTTTTGACATCCATTTGCGAAATTTCATAATCATAAAATGCGGCAATTGCTAACATGATTCGGACAGACTTAAGCATCGCTGCGGGTGAGAAAATCTCATCGTAGTCAACTCCTTGAACTTGTCGAAAACCTTTTGCGACAAGTCGAGCTTTGTAGACAGTAACATTACTGTCAGCGTCAGTCTTCTTCTTGAAGATCCATTTATTCTCAATTGCTTGCCGATCATCAGGCAAGTCAACCAAAGTCCATACTTTGTTCTCATACATGGATCCCATCTCAGATTTCATGGCCTCAAGCCATTTTGCGGAATCTGGGCTCACCATCGCTTCTTCATAGTTCGTAGGTTCGTCATGATCTAGTAACATAACCTCCAGAACAGGATTACCGTACCACTCTGGTGCGGATCTTATTCTGTTTGACCTACGAGGTTCAGTAATAACTTGATCTGAAGTTTCATGATCATCATCATTAATTTCCTCACTAATTGGTGTAGACGTCACAGAAACCGGTTTCTGTGATGAACTACTTTCCAATAAGGGAGCAGGTACAGTTACCTCATCAAGTTCTACTTTCCTCCCACTCACTTCTTTCGAGAGGAACTCCTTCTCTAGAAAGGATCCAAATTTAGCAACAAAAGTCTTGCCTTCGGATCTGTGATAGAAGGTATACCCAACAGTCTCCTTTGGGTATCCTATGAAGACACATTTCTCCGATTTGGGTTCGAGCTTATCAGGTTGAAGATTTTTCACATAAGCATCGCAGCCCCAAACTTTAAGAAACGACAACTTTGGTTTCTTGCCAAACCATAGTTCATAAGGCGTCGTCTCAACGGATTTAGATGGTGCCCTATTTAACGTGAATGAGCCGTCTCTAAAGCATAACCCCAAAATGATAGCTGTAAATCAGTAAGAGACATCATAGATCGCACCATATCCAGTAGAGTACAATTACGACGTTCGGACACACCATTACGCTATGGTGTTCTGGGTGGCGTGAGTTGCGAAACTATTCCGCATTGTTTCAAATGTAGACCAAACTCGTAACTCAAATATTCTCCTCCACGATCAGATTGTAGAAACTTTATTTTCTTGTTACGATGATTTTCAACTTCACTCTGAAATTCTTTGAATTTTTCAAATGTTTCAGACTTATGTTTCATTAAGTAGATATACCCATATCTGCTCAAATCATCTGTGAAGGTGAGAAAATAACGATAACCGCCACGAGCCTCAACATTCATCGGACCACATACATCTGCATGTATGATTTCTAATAAATCTGTTGCTCTCTCCATAGTTCCGGAGAACGGCGTTTTAGTCATCTTGCCCATGAGGCACGGTTCGCAAGTACCAAGTGATTCATAATCAAGTGGTTCTAAAAGTCCATCAGTATGGAGTTTCTTCATGCGCTTTACACCGATATGACCTAAACGGCAGTGCCACAAATAAGTTGCACTATCATTATCAACTCTGCATCTTTTGGCTTCAACATTATGAATATGTGTATCACTACTATCGAGATTCAATAAAAATAGACCACTCTTCAAGGGTGCATGACCATAAAAGATATTACTCATATAAATAGAACAACCATTATTCTCTGATTTAAATGAATAACCATCTCGCATCAAACAAGATCCAGATATAATGTTCATGCTCAACAATGGCACCAAATAACAATTATTTAGGTCTAAAACTAATCCCGAAGGTAGATGTAGAGGTAGCATGCCGACCGCGATCACATCGACTTTGGAACCATTTTCCACGCGCATCGTCACCTCGTCCTTAGCCAATCTTCGCTTAATCCGTAGCCCCTGTTTCGAGTTGCAAATATTAGCAACAGAACCAGTATCAAATACCCAGGTGCTACTGCGAGCATTAGTAAGGTACACATCAATAACATGTATATCACATATACCTTTGTTCACCCTTCCATCCTTCTTATCCGCCAAAAACTTGGGGCAGTTCCGCTTCCAGTGACCAGTTTGCTTGCAGTAGAAGCACTCAGTCTCAGGCTTAGGTACAGACTTGGGTTTCTTCTCCTGAGCAGCAACTTGCTTGCTGTTCTTCTTGAAGTTCCCCTTCTTCCCTTTGCCCTTTTTCTTGAAACTAGTGGTCTTGTTGACCATCAACACTTGATGCTCCTTCTTGATTTCTACCTCCGCAGCCTTTAGCATTGCGAAGAGCTCGGGAATTGTCTTTTCCATCCCTTGCATATTATAGTTCATCACGAAGCTCTTGTAGCTTGGTGGCAGTGATTGAAGAATTCTATCAATGACGCTATCATCCGGAAGATTAACTCCCAGTTGAATCAAGTGATTATTATACCCAGACATTTTGAGTATATGCTCACTGACAGAACTATTCTCCTCCATCTTGCACCTGTAGAACTTATTGGAGACTTCATATCTCTCAATCCAGGCATTTGCTTGAAATATTAACTTCAACTCCTGGAACATCTCATATGCTCCATGACGTTCAAAACGTCGTTGAAGTCCTGGTTCTAAGCCGTAAAGCATGGCACACTGAACTATCGAGTAGTCATCAGCTTTGCTCTACCAGACGTTCATAACATCTGGTGTTGCTCCTGCAGCAGGCCTGGCACCCAGCGGTGCTTCCAGGACGTAATTCTTCTATGCAGCAATGAGGATAATCCTCAAGTTACGGACCCAGTCCGTGTAATTGCTACCATCATCTTTCAACTTTGCTTTCTCAAGGAACGCATTAAAATTCAACGGAACAACAGCACGGGCCATCTATCTACAAGCAACATAGACAAGCAAAATACTATCAGGTACTAAGTTCATGATAAATTTAAGTTCAATTAATCATATTACTTAAGAACTCCCACTTAAATAGACATCCCTCTAATCCTCTAAGTGATCACGTGATCCAAATCAACTAAACCATGTCCGATCATCACGTGAGATGGAGTAGTTTCAATGGTGAACATCACTATGTTGATCATATCTACTATATGATTCACGCTCGACCTTTCGGTCTTCGTGTTCCGAGGCCATATCTGTTATATGCTAGGCTTGTCAAGTTTAACCTGAGTATTCCGCGTGTGCAACTGTTTTGCACCCGTTGTATTTGAACGTAGAGCCTATCACACCCGATCATCACGTGGTGTCTCAGCACGAAGAACTTTCGCAACGGTGCATACTCAGGGAGAACACTTATACTTGATCATTTAGTGAGGGGTCATCTTATAATGCTACCGTCAATCAAAGCAAGATAAGATGCAGAAAAGATAAACATCACATGCAATCAATATAAGTGATATGATATGGCCATCATCATCTTGTGCTTGTGATCTCCATCTTCGAAGCACCGTCATGATCACCATCGTCACCGGCGCGACACCTTGATCTCCATCGTAGCATCGTTGTCGTCTCGCCAATCTTATGCTTCTACGACTATCGCTACCACTTAGTGATAAAGTAAAGCATTACAGGGCGATTGCATTGCATACAATAAAGCGACAACCATATGGCTCCTGCCAGTTGCCGATAACTCGGTTACAAAACATGATCATCTCATACAATAAAATTTAGCATCATGTCTTGACCATATCACATCACAACATGCCCTGCAAAAACAATAGTTTGTCAAGGTGGTGCTGTTTTAACCTTCGCAAGGACCAGGCGTAGCCACACTCGGTTCAACTAAAGTTGGAGAAACTGACACCCGTCAGCCACCTCTGTGCAAAGCACGTCGGTAGAACCAGTCTCGCGTAAGCGTACGCGTAATGTCGGTTCGGGCTGCTTCATCCAACAGTACCGCCGAACCAAAGTATGAAATGCTGGTAAGCAGTATGACTTGTATCGCCCACAACTCACTTGTGTTCTACTCGTGCATATGACATCTACGCATAAAACCAGGCTCGGATGCCACTGTTGGGGAACGTAGTAATTTAAAAAAAATCCTACGCACACGCAAGATCATGGTGATGCATAGCAACAAGAGGGGAGAGTGTTGTCCACGTACCCTCGTAGACCGAAAGCGGAAGCGTTAGCACAACGCGGTTGATGTAGTCGTACATCTTCACGACCCGACTGATCAAGTACCGAACGTACGGCACCTCCGAGTTCAGCACACGTTCAGCCTGATGACGTCCCTCGAACTCCGATCTAGCCGAGTGTTGAGGGAGAGTTTTGTCAGCACGACGGCGTGGTGACGATGTTGATGTTCTACCGACGCAGGGCTTCGCCTAAGCACTGCTACAGTATTATCGAGGTGGACTATGGTGGAGGGGGGCACCGCACACGGCTAAAAGATCAATCAGATCAATTGTTGTGTCTCTAGGGTGCCCCCTACCCCCGTATATAAAGGAGCAAGGGGGGAGGCCGGCCGGCCCTTGGGGCGCGCCAAGGAGGGGGGAGTCCTCCTCCTAGTAGGAGTAGGACTCCCCTTTCCTAGTCCAACTAGGAAGAGGGAAGGGGGAAGGAAAGAGAGGGAGAGGGAGAGGGAAAGAGGGGCCGCGCCCCCCTCCCCTAGTCCAATTCGGACTCCTCATGGGAAGGGGTGCGCCACCTCCTGGGCTACTGCCCTCTCTCTCCCCTCAGGCCCACTAAGGCCCAATACTTCCCCGGGGGGTTCCGGTAACCCCTCCAGCACTCCGGTTTTATCCGAAACTTCTCCGGAACACTTCCGGTGTCCGAATATAGTCGTCCAATATATCAATCTTTATGTCTCGACCATTTCGAGACTCCTCGTCATGTCCGTGATCACATCCGGGACTCCGAACAACCTTCGGTACATCAAAACATATAAACTCATAATAAAACTGTCATCATAACGTTAAGCGTGCGGACCCTACGGGTTCGAGAACTATGTAGACATGACCGAGACACGTCTCTGGTCAATAACCAATAGCGGAACCTGGATGCTCATATTGGCTCCCACATATTCTTCGAAGCTCTTTATCGGTCAGACCGCATAACAACATACGTTGTTCCCTTTGTCAACGGTATGTTACTTGCCCGAGATTCGATCGTCGGTATCTCAATACCTAGTTCAATCTCGTTATCGGCAAGTCTCTTTACTCGTACTGTAATACATCATCCCGCAACCAAATCATTAGTTGCAATGCTTGCAAGGCTTAAGTGATGTGCATTACCGAGAGGGCCCAGAGATACCTCTCCGACAATCGGAGTGACAAATCCTAATCTCGAAATACGCCAACCCAACAAGTACCTTCGGAGACACCTGAAATGCTCCTTTATAATCACCCAGTTACGTTGTGACGTTTGGTAGCACACAAAGTGTTCCTCCGGTAAACGGGAGTTGCATAATCTCATAGTCATAGGAACATGTATAAGTCATGAAGAAAGCAATAGCAACATACTAAACGATCGTGTGCTAAGCTAACGGAATGGGTCATGTCAATCACATCATTCTCCTAATGATGTGATCCCATTAATCAAATGACAACTCATGTCTATGGCTAGGAAACACAACCATCTTTGATTAACAAGCTAGTCAACTAGAGGCATACTAGTGACACTCTGTTTGTCATTATGTTTCCGGTTAATACAATTCTAGCATGAATAATAAACATTTATCATGATATAAGGAAATAAATAATAACTTTATTATTGCCTCTAGGCCATATTTCTTTCATTAGCGTTATCACGCTCAAGACATTTTAGACATGGTGGTTCAAATCCTTCCTGAGCGGGACTGATCTGTTGAGCGCGAAGTGACTCGTTTTCCTTTTGAAGATCTTCATGAGCCGCTCTCAACTTCTCAAGTTCTTGCTTCCTTTGAAGATAATCATAGGAAAGCTTTTCATGGGTTGTTGAGAGTGATTCATGACGACCTTCAAGCTCTTGGTACTTAACATGAAGATTTTTTATGTCTTCAATTAAGGACTGAGATCGGGTCATTTCAGCGTCCAACAGATCATCGCTTTTGTCTAACAGTTTTTGAATATGTTCCATAGCTTTATGTTGTTCAGTTGCAATTTTAGCAAGTGTTTTGTAGCTGGGTTTGGATTCACAATCAGAGTCATCTTCACTAGATGTTTGAAAGTAAGCATCGCGTGAGTTTACCTTGGCACCGCGCGCCATGAAGCAGTAGGTGGGAGTGGAGTCATCCTTGTCACTAGCATCCGTGTTGGTGATGGATCCATTGTCTTCAGTGTTGAAGATGGACTTGGCAACGTAGGCTGAAGCTAGAGCAAGACTTGCAACGCCAGAGTCAGATTCCTCCTCAGATTCCACCACCTCTGTCTCCTCAGAAGCAGACTCCTCCTCTGAATCCATTTCCTTGCCAACAAAAGCACGAGCCTTGCCAGATGAACTTTTCTTGTGTGATGAAGACTTGGAAGAGGACTTGGAAGAAGATTTTGAGTATTTCTTCTTCTTCTTGTCATCAGAATCATATTCCTTGCTCTTCTTCTTTTTCTTCTCATTGTCCCACTGTGGACACTCAGAGATGTAGTGACCAGGTTTCTTGCACTTGTGACTGGTTCTCTTTTTGTGGTCATGGGTAGAAGCTTCATCATTTCTTGAGCTGGATCGTGAAGACTTTCTGAAGCCTTTCTTCTTAGTGAACTTCTGGAACTTCTTCACAAGCATAGCGAGCTCTTTTCCAATGTCTTTAGCTTCACTGGAACTGCAGTCAGATTCTTCTTCAGATGAGGAAGCAACCTTTGCCTTCAAAGTGCGAGTTCGTCCATAGTTGGGACCATAGATTTCTCTTTTCTAAGATAGCTGGAACTCATGTGTGTTGAGCCTCTCAAGTATGTCAGACGGATCGAGTGTCTTGAAGTCAGGGCGTTCTTGAATCATCAGGGCAAGGGTGCCAAATGAGCTGTCAAGTGATCTCAGCAGCGTCTTGACGATTTCATGCTTGGTTATATCATGGGCACTTAGGGCACGAAGCTCATTTGTGATATCAGTGAGGCGATCAAATGTGTGCTGAACATTCTCATTGTCATTTCTCTTGAAGCGGTTGAACAGGTTGCGGAGAACACTGATTTTTTGATCTCTTTGTGTTGAGACGCCTTCATTAACCTTGGAGAGCCAGTCCCAGACTAGCTTTGACGTTTCCAGAGCACTCACACGGCCATACTGCCCTTTGGTCAGATGACCACACATGATATTCTTTGCAGTAGAATCGAGTTGAATGAACCTCTTGACATCAGCAGGGGTGACACCTTCACCTATCTTGGGAACACCGTTCTTGACGACATACCACAGATCGACATCAATGGCTTCAAGATGCATACGCATCTTATTCTTCCAGTAGGGATATTCAGTGCCATCGAAGACGGGCCACGCAGCGGAGACTTTGATTATCCCTGCAGTCGACATAGCTAAAACTCCAGGTGGTTAAACCGAATCACACAGAACAAGGGAGTACCTTGCTCTGATACCAATTGAAAGTGCTAGTTATCGACTAGAGGGGGTGAATAGGCGATTTTTATGAAAGTCTTCAAA
This sequence comes from Aegilops tauschii subsp. strangulata, assembly GCF_002575655.3. Lineage (NCBI taxonomy): Eukaryota > Viridiplantae > Streptophyta > Magnoliopsida > Poales > Poaceae > Aegilops > Aegilops tauschii. The sequence goes on from NC_053039.3 coordinate 518,864,899, forward strand.
ACATGGTAGTTTCAAAGACAAACACGAGAACCGAACCTATAAACATGCAGCGGAAGATAAAACTACACTAGACAAGCCATAGTCAAAACAAGTATGAAGCTAAAGCATGGTGACAGATAGCAGCTAGGTAGCAGGATCAGGATGGAAGATAGTATGAAGCCAATCAGAACAAGTAGTCACACAGTGAAGTCAACCAGGTCGAGCAATCAGGCAATGACTTCACAAAGACAACTGTAAGTAAGGAGTGTAAGAGATAGAACCAGTGTGTTGTGAAGACAAGGATTTGTTTGACCAGTTCCAGGATCTGTGACAACTGTACGTCTGGTTAGGGAGGCTGAGATTGAACTCGGAAGACCGTGTCTTCACCTTATTCCCCTTGAGCTAAGGACACACAGTCCCTGCCCAATCACTCTGGTAAGTCTTCAAGGTAGACTTCCAAACCTTCACAGACTTCGTTCACCGGCGATCCACAATTACTCTTGGATGCTCAGAACGCGACGCCTAACCGGCTGGAGGATTCACAGTCCTCAAGTGTAACAAGTCTTCAGATCACTCGGACAGAAAGACTTTAGTGATGCCAAACACTTTTTGGGCTCTGGGTGTTTTGGGCTTTGTCCTCATAAGGATTTCTCTCTCAAACTCTTCGGAGGTGGGTTGCTCTCTACGACAAAAGCCGTGCACTGACTCTGAGCAGCCGCCAATTTATGGTGTAGGGGGTGGGCTATTTATAGCCACTAGGCAACCCGACCTGATTTGTCCGAAATGACCCTGGGTCACTAAGGAACTGACACGTGTCACAACGGTCAGATTTCAAACACACGCGACAGCTTGACTTGGGCTACAAGTAAAGCTGACTTATCCGACTCTGGATAAGATTTGCTCTCATTGTCTTCGCTCGAAGACATAGGATTTTGGTTGAGCATCACTTCAGTCACTCTGACTTTGTTCACTTGGACCCCACTTAACAGTGCGGTGGTTCCTATGACTCAACAAAGAAGAAAAGAAACAACGAAACAGCTAAGTCTTCGCGCTCCATAGTCTTCACTCAATGTCTTCTTCTGTCATAGTCTTCAATGTGAATATCTTCACGTACCACCATTGTCTTCAATGTCTTCATACATTTTTAGGGGTCATCTCCGGTAGGTAAACCGAATCAAGGAGGGACTACTACCTGTGTTATCCTGTAATTCTCACAAACACATTAGTCCCTCAACCACGTTTGTCGTCAATACTCCAAAACCAAACTAGGGGTGGCACTAGATGCACTTACAGCGCCCCCCTCAGGTGGTCTGCGTGCGCTATCACGTTCAGCTTAGCGGATCAGCTGAAGTGCGCAACAACGGCCGGAGGCCTCCCGATGCTTTGCTCCCCAGTCATCAGCAATGTGCAAGTCACCAGGACCCTCATCGATGGCGGAGCAGGACTCAACGTCCTGTCCGTCGAGACATTCAACAATCTCCAAGTGCCATATGATCAGCTTCAGCCGACCAAGCCTTTCTCAGGAGTCACTGATGGTTCCACTGTTCCGATAGGGTAGGTTCGCCTTCCAGTCACCTTTGGGCAGCGCAACAACTACCGCACCGAGCTCATTGACTTCGACGTCGCCCACATTCGCCTGCCATACAATGCCATCCTCGGGTACCCAGCCCTTGCCAAGTTCATGGCAGTGACTCACCACGGCTACAATGTCCTCAAGATGCCAGGAAGCAGTGGAATCATCACAGTACCCTGTGAAGAAAGGGATGCAGTATGTTCTCTTGAGCGTGCCTTCCAAGCCGCAGCAATCGAAGACCCAGATCACATGAGCGGAAGGCTTCCCGAGGCGGTCCCTAAGAAGAAGAAGGCTTCGCCTGGCCCAAGCCATCAGGAGGCGGGTGCCTCCGGAGGCGTTGCGTCAGGATTCGCGCCCGTTCAGGGGGCGCCGCCCTCTGTCGCATAGGAAGGCGTGCCCGGCGCCCTCCTCGGGCAGGGCTCGGGGGCTCTTTCTTAGAGAGCCACTGACTTTGCCAAGGTCACGAGGGAGGCGCTCGGGCACCACTTGGAGGCGTGCTTCAAGGCACGTTTCCCTCAGGAAGGTATGGGGCAAGGAGGGCCAAACCCTCAGGAGTTCATCACGAGAAACACTCAGGAGCTACAGGAGTCGAGAGTCATGCGCGGCAGCCGCCGCTTGCCCAGCGTGGCCCCCCATCCAGGCAAGGATGGCGGGCTGCGCGTCTGCATCGACGTGCCGGGGCTCAATCGAGCCACGTCTCAGGAGTGCCTCTGGCCTTCCGCGTGGGGCGTTGTGAGGGTCCACCTCACAGCTACGTTCGCATGCCTTTCGGCCTGCCGAACGCGGCTGCAACACACCAGCGCCTGGTGCGGAGCATCCTGGAAGCTCAGGAGGCCAGGCATAACGCGGTCCTGACGGAGATGGAGGCGGTCCTCAGGGAACCGCCTGGGCCCCCAGAGCCTCCTGAGGCTCAGGGCTCCGGTGGCTCGTAAGGGTCAGCTTCTTCACCGCGCATCGTTAGCTACTCCAACACTTGCTCTGCAATGACACCAGGTGACATCTTTCGAGTTTCATTTTAGCTGGGAGCACCCTCAGGGATGCATCATTCCTAGGTCGCGTGGGTCCGTCCCTGCGGCATGTATCTGTTTTGCTTATGCTCTTTACCTATCTTGTTGGGGGCGCCCCTCGGGCTGCATCATCCCAAGCCGCTCGGGCCAGACCCAGTGGCGTCTATCTTTCCTGCATCTATCTAAGTTGATTTGCCTTACATGCTTAACCTGCTTGCGATCATCTCCTGCCGCCTACCACGGGCTTCAATGCGAAGCGCTTGCACGTTAAAGGGGGGGTACCTGAGCATCGCGACTCATGGGCTCTTACTAGCTCTCCAGCCCTCACCCCCTGGCATTGACCCACGGCATCGCGACCTGTCATACCAGCGGCGGCTGAGCTCGCTCGAGGGCCGGGACCCGAGGACGTAGAGCATTTGCATTCTAACCACCTTGCAGGAACACACCATTGATAAGGCCCAGAGCCAGCCGCAACCCGCCTCGAGGTAGGGCCTCGTGAGTCCCGCGCTGGCTCACGGGTGCCCAGATACACCTCTCCTAGCCCTACCGTGCCGGCCACGTGTCAGGGCGGGGCTGTACACGCCCCGAAGGCTCCTCCCAGAGGGGAGCCCCCTCCCACGTACCAGTGGAAGCACCATGCTCCGCGCTGGCTGACGACACTGCCGAGGAGCAGCTATGCCCGTACACATACGGAAGCGCTATGCTCCGCGCTGGTGATAAACAACTGAGGGCGGCCCACGGCCGTACCAACCTCAGGGAGCCCAGAGCTTAGTGTCCGGCACCGTCGCAACGCCTCCCCCCAGGAGTGCCGCGCGAGGGGGCTGGACACGGGGGCTACGCCCGGGCCACGCCCGAGCGCACGCCACCCAGCCAGGTCCCTCGGACCTGGTCATCGCACGCCCCTCCCCGAGCGGAGCCAAGGTATGAAAACTAGTTTGAACATCAAGGGGGACTCCTGAGCATCGCGACTCAGGAGCCTAACTGGTCACGTAGCCCCTCACTCCTTGGTCCCGTCCTGGTTTCCGGTCGGGGCTAACGGCGGTTGAGGTATGCGTGGGGCCGGGCCCTGCCGACGTAGAACGACAAATCCTCTCCTATGCCCCCCTTCCCTACTTGTTGTTCGCGCGTCAAGGGGGACTTCCGAGCATCGCGACTCAGGAGCCTAACTTGCCACGTAGCCCCTCACTCCTTAGTCCCGTCCTGGTTTCCGGTCGGGGCTAACGGCGGTTGAGGTATGCGCGGGGCCAGGCCCTGCCGATGTAGAACACAAGCAAATAGGAGGGAGAAATGCAAATTCCAGGGAATTCAAAAGCAAATATTACAAGCCATAGATTGTTTCACGGCGCCAAACACAAGTTTAAACGCCTCCGCGAGGCATGGTGCATGTTGCAGGAGTAAAAACAGGACAGAAGCCGCGAAGGGATCACTTTCCAGTGGCGCCGCCGCCTGTGGTGGAGTCACGCTGGGCGGCTCCGCCTCCTGAGGCCGCGGAGCTGGCGGCATCGCGCCCGGGCAAGGTGCTGAAGGCGCGGAACCTCCCCAGCAAAGCCTCGGCTCGGCCTTTCACGGCCTCAGCAGCAGCGGCGGCAAGGTCGCCGCTCACGGGTTCCAGCAGGTTGTCGAGGTCGACGTTGGGGTCGCGCAGGTAGACGTGGCTGAGGATACGCGTCAGCGCCGCAGAAGCCAGGGCACGCGCCTCAGCCTCGGCCGTGGGACCGTGGCCGTCTGCGACATCTTCAAGCGCACGGACCAGGAAGGGAAGCAGCTCGGCAGGACCGTCCTCTGCACCAGCCAACGGCTTCTCCAAGCCGCCCTCATAGAGCGTCTTCAGCGCGGCGCGAGTTTTCTCCTCCAGCTTGGCGAAGGCCACTCGATCGTCGGCCAGGACCTTCGCCTTGCTGTCTAGCTTTGTCCTCTCCGCCTTCAGTGCCTGCTCCAGCGTCACCAACCAGCCACGGCGGTCATCAAGCTCGGCGTCCCAGTCCTTCACGGTAGCCTCCCGAGCCTTCATCTCCTTCTCCTTCTCCTGGCGGCCGCGGACCTTGCTACCTCTTGAGCACTGCGTTGGATTTCCCCGAACAGGAGAGGATGACGCAGCAAAGTAGCGTAAGTATTTCCCTCAGTTTTTGAGAACCAAGGTATCAATCCAGTTGGAGACCACGCACAAGTCCCTCGTACCTACACAAAATGATAGCTACTCGCAACCAACGCTTAGGGGTTGTCAATCCCTTCACCATCACTTACGAGGGTGAGATCTGATAGAGATGATAAATAATATTTTTGGTATTTTTGATAGATAGATGCAAAGTAAAAAGTAAAGGCAAAGTAAAAACAAAGCAAGTAAATAAAGTGATAGAGATTGATATGATGAGAATAGACCCGGGGGCCATAGGTTTCACTAGTGGCTTCTCTCAAGAGCATAGATATTCTACGGTGGGTGAACAAATTATTGTTGAGCAATTGACAGAATTGAGCATAGTTATGAGTATATCTAGGCAATGATCATGTATATAGGCATCACGTCCGAGACAAGTAGATCGAAACGATTCTGCATCTACTACTATTACTCCACTCATCGACCGCTATCCAGCATGCATCTAGAGTATTAAGTTAAAAACAGAGTAACGCCTTAAGCAAGATGACATGATGTAGAGGGATAAATTCATGCAATATGATAAAAAACCCATCTTGTTATCCTCGATGGCAACAATACAATACGTGCCTTGCAACCCTTTCTGTCACTGGGTAAGGACACCGCAAGATTGAACCCAAAGCTAAGCACTTCTCCCATTGCAAGAACTACCAATCTAGTTGGCCAAACCAAAAGGATAATTCGAAGAGACTTGCAAAGATAACTCAATCATACATAAAAGAATTCAGAGAAGAATCAAATATTTTCCATAGATAATACTGGATCATAAACCCACAATTCATCGGTCTCAACAAACACACCGCAAAAAGAAGATTACATCAAATAGATCTCCACAAGAGAGGGGGAGAACATTGTATTGAGATCCAAAAAGAGAGAAGAAGCCATCTAGCTACTAGCTATGGACCCGAAGGTCTGAAGTAAACTACTCACACTTCATCGGAGGGGCTATGGTGTTGATGTAGAAGCCCTTCGTGGTGGATGCCCTCTCCGGCGGAGCTCCGGAATAGGCCCTAACATGGGATCTCGTGGATACAGAAAGTTGCGGCAGTGGAATTAGGTTTTTGGCTCCTGTTCTGATCTGTCGGGGGTACGTAGGTATATATAGGAGGAAGAGGTACGTCGGTGGAGCAACAGCGGGCCCACGAGGGTGGGGGCGCGGCCCCCTACCTCATGGCTTTCCTGTTGGTTGCTTGACGTAGGGTCCAAGTCTCCTGGATCTTATCCGATGAGAAAATCACGTTCCCGAAGGTTTCATTCCGTTTGGACTCCTTTTGATATTCCGTTTCTTCGAAACACTGAAATAGGCAAAAAACAGCAATTCTGGGCTGGGCCTCCGGTTAATAGGTTAGTCCCAAAAATAATATAAAAGTGGAAAATAAAGCCCAATATGGTCCAAAACAGTAGATAAAGTAGCATGGAGCAATCAAAAATTATAGATATGTTGGAGACGTATCAGGCATCCCCAAGCTTAATTCCTGCTCGTCCTCGAGTAGGTAAATGATAAAAAAAAGAATTTTTGATGCGGAGTGATACTTTGGCATAATTTCAATGTAAATCTTCTTAATTGTCATATGAATATTCAGATCCGAAAGATTCAAGACAAAAGTTCATATTGACATAAAAAAATAATAATACTTCAAGCATACTAATCAAAGCAATCATGTCTTCTCAAAATAACATGGCCAAAGAAAGTTATCCCTACAAAGTCATATGGTCTATCTATGCTCCATCTTCCCCACACAAAATATTTAAATCATGCACAACCCCGATGACAAGCCAAGCAATTGTTTCATACTTTAACATTCTCAAAACTTTTTCAATCTTCACGCAATACATGAGCGTGAGCCATGGATATAGCACTATATGTGGAATAGAATGGTGGTTGTGGAGAAGACAAAAAGAGGGAAGATAGTCTCACATCAACTAGGCGTATCAATGGGCTATGGAGATGCCCATTGAGAGATATCAATGTGAGTGAGTAGGGATTGCCATGCAACGGATGCACTAGAGCTATAAGTATATGAAAGCTCTACAAAAGAAACTAAGTGGGTGTGCATCCAACTTGCTTGCTCACGAAGACCTATGGCATTTTGAGGAAGCCCATCATTGGAATATACAAGCCAAGTTCTTATAATGAAAAATTCCCACTAGTATATGAAAGTGACAAAATGAGAGACTCTCTATCATGAAGATCATGGTGCTACTTTGAAGCACAAGTGTGGTAAAAGGATAGTAGCATTGTCCCTTCTCTCTTTTTCTCTCATTTTTTTATTTGGGCCTTTTCTCTTTTTTTTCGTCCGGAGTCTCATCCCGACTTGTGGGGGAATCATAGTCTCCATCATCCTTTCCTCACTTGGGACAATGCTCTAATAATGATGATCATCACACTTTTATTTTTCTTACAACTCAACAATTACAACTCGATACTTAGAACAAAGTATGACTCTATATGAATGCCTCCGGCGGTATACCGGGATATGCAATGAATCATGAGTGACATGTATGAAAGAATTATGAATGGTGGCTTTGCCACAAATACGATGTCAACTACATGATCATGCTAGCAATATGACAATGATGGAGCGTGTCATAATAAACGGAACGGTGGAAAGTTGCATGGCAATATATCTCGGAATGGCTATGGAAATGCCATAGTAGGTAGGTATGGTGGCTGTTTTGAGGAAGGTATATGGTGGGTGTATGATACCGGCAAAAAGTGCGCGGTACTAGAGAGGCTAGCAAAGGTGGAAGGATGGGAAAAAGTGCGTATAATCCATGGACTCAACATTAGTCATAAAGAACTCATATACTTATTGCAAAAATCTAGAAGTTATCAAAGCAAAGTATTATGCGCATGATCCTAGGGGGATAGATTGGTAGGAAAAGACCATCGCTCGTCCGCGACCGCCACTCATAAGGAAGACAATCAATAAATAAATCATGCTCCGAGTTCATCACATAACGGTTCACCATACGTGCATGCTACGGGAATCACAAACTTCAACACAAGTATTCTTTAAATTCACAACTACTCAACTAGCATGACTTTAATATTATCACTTCCATATCTCAAAACAATTATCAAGCATCAAACTTATCTTAGTATTCAATTCACTCAAAAGAAAGTTTCACATATCTTGAGTACCAAGTATATTAACATTAAGCAAATTACCATGCTATTGACGACTCTCAAAATAATCTAAGTGAAGCATGAGAGATCAATAGTTTCTTTAAAACAAATCCACCACCGTGATCTAGAAGATATAAGTGAAGCACTAGAGCAAAAATTATCACGCTCAAAAGATATAAGTGAAGCACTATGAGCAAAACTATCAAGCTCAAAAGATATAAGTGAAGCACATATAGTATTCTAACAAATTCCAATTCATGTATGGCTATCTCAAAAGGTGTGTACAGAAATGATGATTGTGGTAAACTAACAAGCAAAGACACAAATAATACAAGACGCTCCAAGCAAAACACATATCATGTGGTGAATAAAAATATAGCTCGAAGTAAATTACCGATGGAAGTGGACGAAAGAGGGGATGCCTTCCGGGGCATCCCCAAGCTTTGACTTTTTGTTGTCCTTGGATTATCTTGGGGGTGCCATGGGCATCCCCAAGCTTAGGCTCTTGCCACTCCTTGTTCCATAATCCATCAAAAGAATTCACCCAAAACTTGAAAACTTCATAACACAAAACTCAACAGAAATCTCATGAGCTCCGTTAGAGAAAGAAAACAAAGAACTACTTAAGGTACTGTAATGAAATCATTATTTATTTATATTGGTGTTAAACCTACTGTATTCCAATTTCTCTATGGATTATAAATTATTTTACTAGCCATAGATACATCAAAATAAGCAAACAACACACGAAAAACAGAATCTGTCAAAAACAGAACAGTCTGTAGTAATCTGTAAATAACGCAAACTTCTGGAACTCCAAAAAATCAGCCAAAATAGGACAACCTAGGCAATTTGTTTATTGATTATCAGCAATTGGAATCACTATTTTATCACGTTCTGGTGATTTTTAACAATTGTTTTCGTGAACAGAAAGTTTCTGGAAATTACAGCAAGATCGAATAACTATTATCCAAGAAGATCCTATAGGTTTAACTTGGCACAAACACTAATTAAAACATGAAACCACATCCAAACAGAATGTAGATGGATTATTTATTGAACGACAGAAAGGAAATATATTGGGTTGTCTCCCAACAAGCGTTTTTCTTTAAAGCCTTTTAGCTAGGCATTGATAATTTTAATGATGCTCGCAAGAAAGACAAGAATTGAAGCACAAAGAGAGCATCATGAAACACGTGACAAACACATCTAAGTCTAACATACTTCCTATGCATAGGCATCTTATAGGCAAACAAATTATCATAGCAAGCAAAAACTAGCATATGCAAGGAAGCGGAAAGAAACAATAACAATTTTTTATGACCATATTTTCCTCTCTCATAATAATTACCTGTGGGATCATAACCAAATTCAATAAAATAGCTATCACATAAAATATTTTCAACATGATCCACATGCATGCAAAGTTGACACTCTTCCGAAATAGTGGGATTAACATTAACTAAAGTCATGACCTTTCCAAACCCACTTTTATCAAAAATTTCATAAGATTGACTATTCTCCAAATATGTGGGATCTAAAGTTGACACTCTTCCAAACCCACTTTCAATATTATTGAAAACAATATTATCAATCTCATATTCATTATGGGGATTAGATAAATTTTCAAGATCATAAGAAGAATCACCCCAATCATGATCATTGCAACAAGTAGTAGACATAGCAAAACTAGCATCCCCAAGCTTAGGGTTTTGCATATTATTAGCATAATTGACATCAAGAGAATTTATAGTAGCATCATTGCAATCATGCTTTTTATTCAAAGATCTATCGTGAATCACTTCATAAAGCACTTCATCACAATTTTCAGATTTACGGATTTCAGGCAAAAGCTTATAAAGATAATCTAGTGCATCCAAATCACTAGGAACTGGTTCATCATAATTGGATCTCTTAAAAAGATTGGCAAGCGGATGAGGATCCATAGATATTAGCTTCTCTATTTAGGAATAAATACTCAACAATTTCAACCAAGCGAGAAAACGAGCCAAGAAAGACATCAAGGCGAACGGAAAAAGGGCGAATAAAACGGCAAGGGTGAAGTGGGGGAGAGGAAAATGAGAGGCAAATGGCAAATAATGTAATGCGAGAGATAAGGGATTGTGATGGGTACTTGGTATGTTGACTTATGCGTAGTCTCCCCGGCAACGGCGCCAGAAATTCTTCTTGCTACCTCTTGAGCACTGCGTTGGATTTCCCCGAAGAGGAGAGGATGATGCAGCAAAGTAGCGTAAGTATTTCCCTCAGTTTTTGAGAACCAAGGTATCAATCCAGTAGGAGACGACGCACAAGTCCCTCGTACCTACACAAAATGATAGCTACTCGCAACCAACGCTTAGGGGTTGTCAATCCCTTCACGGTCACTTACGAGGGTGAGATCTGATAGAGATGATAAATAATATTTTTGGTATTTTTGATAGATAGATGCAAAGTAAAAAGTAAAGGCAAAGTAAAAACAAAGCAATTAAATAAAGTGATAGAGATTGATATGATGAGAATAGACCCGGGGGCCATAGGTTTCACTAGTGGCTTCTCTCAAGAGCATAGATATTCTACGGTGGGTGAACAAATTACTGTTGAGCAATTGACAGAATTGAGCATAGTTATGAGTATATCTAGGCAATGATCATGTATATAGGCATCACGTCCGAGACAAGTAGATCAAAACGATTCTGCATCTACTACTATTACTCCACTCATCGACCGCTATCCAGCATGCATCTAGAGTATTAAGTTAAAAACAGAGTAACACCTTAAGCAAGATGACATGATGTAGAGGGATAAATTCATGCAATATGATAAAAAACCCCATCTTGTTATCCTCGATGGCAACAATACAATACGTGCCTTGCAACCCTTTCTGTCACTGGGTAAGGACACCGCAAGATTGAACCCAAAGCTAAGCACTTCTCCCATTGCAAGAACTACCAATCTAGTTGGCCAAACCAAAAGGATAATTCGAAGAGACTTGCAAAGATAACTCAATCATACATAAAAGAATTCAGAGAAGAATCAAATATTTTCCATAGATAATACTGGATCACAAACCCACAATTCATCGGTCTCAACAAACACACCGCAAAAAGAAGATTACATCGAATAGATCTCCACACGAGAGGGGGAGAACATTGTATTGAGATCCAAAAAGAGAGAAGAAGCCGTCTAGCTACTAGCTATGGACCCGAAGGTCTGAAGTAAACTACTCACACTTCATCGGAGGGGCTATGATGTTGATGTAGAAGCCCTCCGTGGTGGATGCCCTCTCCAGCGGAGCTGCAGAACAGGCCCCAAGATGGGATCTCGTGGATGCAGAAAGTTGCGGCGGTGGAATTAGGTTTTTGGCTCCTGTTCCGATCTGTCGGGGGTACGTAGGTATATATAGGAGGAAGAGGTACGTCGGTGGAGCAACAGGGGGCCCACGAGGGTGGGGGGCGCGCCCGGGGGGAGGGCGCGCCCCCCTACCTCGTGGCTTCCCTGTTGGTTGCTTGACGTAGGGTCCAAGTCTCATGGATCTTATCCGATGAGAAAATCACGTTCCCGAAGGTTTCATTCCGTTTGGACTCCGTTTGATATTCCGTTTCTTCGAAACACTGAAATAGGCAAAAACAACAATTTTGGGCTGGGCCTCCGGTTAATAGGTTAGTCCCAAAAATAATATAAAAGTGGAAAATAAAGCCCAATATGGTCCAAAACAGTAGATAAAGTAGCATGGAGCAATCAAAAATTATAGATACGTTGGAGACGTATCAGACCTCCTTGGCGAGCTCGTCACGCAGGCCTTGCAGCTCGACCTCCAGCGCCTTGCAGCGGCCCTAGGCATCCGCAGTGTCGCCTAAGGCAGCGTCGCGAGCGGCCTTGGCCTGGCAGGCGGCCTGTTTCTCCCCATCGGAGGCCGACACGGCCTGGCTCAGCGCCGCTCGAACGGAGGCGGCAGAGCGGGCCCGGCCAGAAGCTAGCTCCAGGCGCCCGACCACCACGCAAGGGTCCGCGCTCAGAAGATCCTCCCGCAACTGGTTCAGTTCGTGGGCGGCCTGGTCCAGGACGGCGGCAGAGGGATCAGAAGAGACGGGAGCCGGTGGAGCAGGCGGAGAGGACGACAGTGTGATCACGGCTTGGGAGGAAGGAACCCCCTGGGCCTTGGCCACCTTGGCTGCAGCACCGAGCGCAGGCACCTCCAGAGTCAGTGGGCCCACGGGGGCTGACTCCTTGCTGGAGCATCCCTGTTGGCCTCGCGAAGACGATCGGGCAGGGGAGGCGCGAGCCTCGCCGCCTCCTTCCCTACAGACGAAGGCGATACCCCGGCAGAAGAACTCGCCCCAAGCAGGGCCGCAGAAGCACCTCTCAACCTTTTTGTTGCAGGTGTCGGCCTGGCCAAAAGGATGCAGACGTCAAGCCTCGACGGCAGAAACAAAGGAAAACACGAATCGAGCACTTACTGGTCGTCGCTCGCGGACTCAAGCAGCTTCTGGCCGAACTTGAAGCCCGAGAGCCTGCAACTGGGGTCAGCCTTGGGAGGCCCGGAAGCAGAAGGCGCGTCAGGAGGGCCGGAGCTGGCCTCAGACTGCCCCGGGACCAGAGCAGACCCTGGGAGAACCAGCCCCGACCTGCCCTTCCTCGGGACCAAGGGGGAATCCTCCCCTCCTCGCCTGGCGCCGGCCTCGTCGTCGTCCGGCATGGAGCGGAGGGCGCGAGACCTGCCCCGAAGGAAGAACTCCCCCGACTCCTCGCCAGTCGCCTCAGAGTCAGACTCTTCCTCCTCCTCCCCTTCTCGCTCCTCACTCCCGCTGGAGCCGTCGGAAGACACGTTCACCATCGCCAGCGCCGCCAGATCCCCGGGAGCCTCTGCGGGCACCAGCCCCTCGCCGTCAGATGTGCGGTTGCCGAGGCGTCATGGGGAAGCGGAGACGCCCACGTCCAATCAATCGCCACACGGCGCCCAAGGCCGCAGGCTGTTAGGGCCCACGGCGCTTCGCACTTGCCCCTTCGCTTCTCAGCTAAGCCAAGCCCGGGTGCGCCTTGGGCCTGGGGGCTACTGTCGGCGTTCTGGGAACGGGGGTCCCCAGACTTGCCTGCCTGCGGCCTGCGGCGTGGCTCAAGTGGGGGCCCAGTGCAGCCCAGCTTCATCAGCTCAAGCTCAAGACCCTCGCGAGGGGCCAAGCCTCACGGGGCGGATGACGGGAAGCTTCCTCAGGAGCGGCCTCAGCAGGCAGGCTCGCGAGGAGGCGGAGAGATCAAGGCAGGGTACCTCGCGAGGAGCCCGTGACGCAAGCCATGACGATCGAGACCAGGCGGGCGCCAGGCGGGCGCCAGGCGGGCGCTGGCCTGCGCAGTGTCCTTGTTTCCCCTTCGGTGCAAAGGGGGCAAGCACAGGCCAAGGCATCATGCAAAGGTTACCGTTTCGGTGCAACAAGACCGAGACCAGCAGAACGGCAGGATGGAGGTCAACGTGGAGCCCAGGACGGCGTCATCATCAGAGCCTTTGGCAGCCGAAGACCAACGTTAGTCAGGATAAGTGTACCAGATGTTCCCCTTCAAAATGGCCAATTGTTGGCGCCCTTCCCGCTCATTATTTGGGAAGAGGCCCAGGGCCTCCCTCTATAAATTGGACTAGCCACCCCAAGGCAGGGGGGATCCAGATCACGATTGACTAGAGAGAAGCGATCGAACTCACCCAAGCAGTTCATCGCGCCAGCTCAAGAACAGCCTCTCGCGAGGCTGTTCCTCCACTGTATTGTTCATCATCAGCCCCTGAGGCAATCCACCACACCACACACTGGAGTAGGGTATTACACCACCACGGTGGCCCGAACCAGTATAAACCTTGTGTCCCTTGTGTTCTTCTTTCTATCCTAGATTCCTTGCGAGTCGTCGAGGCACGAGTTGGCAGGGGAAAGATCTTCATGCGCACCCCAGAGTTCGAACCTCAAGGGTCTGCCGGAACCCAAAATCCGACAGAGGCTCACTAGGGACACGGTGTTTGTTTATATATTCACACATGTATTTAGGTTTCTGATCAATACAATTATAGCATGAATAATAAACCTTTATCATGAATAAGGAAATATACAATAACAACTTTATTATTGCCTCTAGGGCATATTTCCTTCACATGGTGATAGTATGGCTAGCCAAGCTTTTCAACCGCATTTTTCGGGCAAACAAAATGCCAAAAGAATGGAGACGGAGTATATTAGTACCAATCTTCAAGAACAAGGGGGATGTTCAGAGTTGTACTAATTACCGTGGAATTAAGCTGATGAGCCATACAATGAAGCTATGGGAGAGAGAGTCATTGAGCACCGCTTAAGAAGAATGACAAGCGTGACCAAAAATCAGTTTGCTTTCATGCCTGGGAGGTCAACCATGGAAGCCATTTTTCTTGGTACGACAACTTATGGAGAGATACAGGGAGCAAAAGAAGGACTTGCATATGGTGTTCATTGACTTGGACAAGGCCTATGATAAGATACCGCAGAATGTCATGTGATGGGCCTTAGCGAAACCCAAAGTCCCAGCAAAGTACATTACCCTCGTCAAGGACATGTACGATAATGTTGTGACAAGTGTTCGAACAAGTGATGTTGACACAGACAACTTCCCGATTAAGATAGGACTGCATCAGGGGGTTAGCTTTGAGCCTTATCTTTTTGCCTTGGTGATGGATGAGGTCACAAGGGATATACAAGGAGATATCTCATGGTGTATGCTCTTTGCGGATGATGTGGTGCTAGTTGACGATAGTCGGACGGGGGTAAATAGGAAGTTAGAGTTATAGAGACAACCCTTGGAATCGAAAGGGTTTAGGCTTAGTAGAACTAAAAGGTTCTACCCGCAATGTTGTATGGTGCTGAGTGTTGGCTGACTAAAAGACGACATGCTCAATAGTTAGGTGTGGCAGAGATGCGAATGTTGAGATGGATGTGTGGCCACACGAGGAAGGATCGGGTCCGGAATGATGATATGCGAGATAGAGTTGGGGTAGCACAATTGAAGAGAAGCTTGTCCAACATCGTCTGAGATGATTTGGGCATATTCAGCGCAGGCCTCCAGAAGCTCCAGTGCATAACGGACAGCTAAAGCGTGCGAAGAATGTCAAGAGAGGTCTGGGTAGACCGGTAGACCGAATTTGGCATGGGCGAAGTTCGTTAAGAGAGACCTGAAGGATTGGAGTATCACCAAAGAACTAGCTATGGACAGGGGTGCGTGGAAGCTTGCTATCCATCTGCAAGAGCCATGAGTTGGTCGCGAGATCTTATGGGTTTCACCTCTAGTCTACCCCAACTAGTTTGGGATTAAAGGCTTTGTTATTGTTGCTGTTGGTTGAAACAACTCTTTTTTGCATCGGAGACCAATGAGACGACCCACTTGGTTCGCAAATTGAAAATTATTGTGTTTGGTACTCATGAACACAAACATATCATGTAATAGAAAAAATTGAATGGGTGAAGCCAGTTTGCGCGGTGAGTATTGTCCGTTACACGTTTTAAGACCTTCCACATGAAGCATTCATGTTAACTATATATATTGGTTTTGCAGGATGGGTATGAGTTGAGGAAGCAGTTTTTATTATACTTGAAAAAACATCTTTCGAATGAAGCTAAAGACAACTTTCCTGATATTGTGCGAGAATTTCTTAAGCACATCAAGGAGATCTTAATAATTTGTAATAGATTCTTAGGCGGATCTGTTGGGGATCGTGGCAGAATTTTAAAATTTTCTACGCATCACCAAGATCCATCTATGGAGTATACTAGCAACGAGGGGAAAGGAGTGCATCTACATACCCTTGTAGATCGCGAGCGGAAGCGTTCTAATGAACGGGGTTGATGGAGTCGTACTCGCCGTGATCCAAATCACCGATGACCGAGTGCCGAACGGACGGCACCTCCACGTTCAACACACGTACGGAGCAGCGACGTCTCCTCCTTCTTGATCCAGCAAGGGGGAAGGAGAGGTTGATGGAGATCCAGCAGCACGACGGCGTGGTGGTGGAAGTAGCGGGGTCTCGGCAGGGCTTCGCCAAGCTTCTGCGAGAGGGAGAGGTGTTGCAGGGGGAGAGGGAGGCGCCAGGGGATGTGGTGCTGCTGCCCTCCCTCCCCCCACTATTTATAGGACCCCTGGGGGGCGCCGGCCCTGGGAGATCAGATCTCCAAGGGGGGGGGCGGCCAAGGGGGAAGGGGGGGTGGCTTCCCCCCCAAGCCAAGTGGGGCGCCCCCCACCCCCAGGGTTTCCAACCCTAGGCGCAGGGGGAGGCCCAAGGGGGGGCGCCCCAGCCCACTAAGGGCTGGTTCCCTTCCCACTTCAGCCCATGGGGCCCTCCGGGATAGGTGGCCCCACCCGGTGGACCCCCGGGACCCTTCCGGTGGTCCCGGTACAATACCGATAACCCCCGAAACTTTCCCGGTGGCCGAAACTGGACTTCCTATATATAATTCTTCACCTCCGGACCATTCCGGAACTCCTCGTGACGTCCGGGATCTCATCCGGGCCTCCGAACAACTTTCGGGTTTCCGCATACTAATATCTCTACAACCCTAGCGTCACCGAACCTTAACTGTGTAGACCCTACGGGTTCGGGAGACATGCAGACATGACCGAGACGCCTCTCCGGTCAATAACCAACAGCAGGATCTGGATACCCATGTTGGCTCCTAAATGTTCCATGATGATCTCATCGGATGAACCACTATGTCGAGGATTCAATCAATCACGTATACAATTCCCTTTGTCAATCGGTACGTTACTTGCCCGAGATTCGATCGTCGGTATCCCAATACCTTGTTCAATCTCGTTACCGGCAAGTCACTTTACTCGTACCGTAATGCATGATCCCGTGGCTAACTCCTTAGTCACATTGAGCTCATTATGATGATGCATTACCGAGTGGGCCCAGAGATACCTCTCCGTCATACGGAGTGACAAATCCCAGTCTCGATCCGTGCCAACCCAACAGACACTTTCGGAGATACCCGTAGTGCACCTTTATAGTCACCCAGTTACGTTGTGACGTTTGGCACACCCAAAGCACTCCTACGGCATCCGGGGGTTGCACGATCTCATGGTCTAAGGAAATGATACTTGACATTGGAAAAGCTCTAGCAAACGAACTACACGATCTTTAGTGCTATGCTTAGGATTGGGTCTTGTCCATCACATCATTCTCCTAATGATGTGATCTCGTTATCAATGACATCCAGTGTCCATAGTCAGGAAACCATGACTATCTGTTGATCAACGAGCTAGTCAACTAGAGGCTTACTAGGGACACGTTGTGGTCTATGTATTCACACATGTATTACGATTTCCGGATAACACAATTATAGCATGAACAATAGACAATTATCATGAACAAGGAAATATAATAATAACCACTTTATTATTGCCCCTAGGGCATATTTCCAACAGTCTCCCACTTGCACTAGAGTCAATAATCTAGTTACATTGTGATGAATCGAACACCCATAGAGTTCTGGTGTTGATCATGTTTTGCTCTAGGGAGAGGTTTAGTCAACGGATCTGCTACATTCAGGTCCGTATGTACTTTACAAATATCTATGTCTCCATTTTGACCACTTTCACGAATGGAGTTGAAGCGACGCTTGATATGCCTGGTCTTCTTGTGAAACCTGGGCTCCTTGGCAAGAGCAATAGCTCCAGTGTTGTCACAGAAGAGAGTTATCGGGCCCGACGCATTGGGAATCACCCCTAGGTCGGTGCTGAACTCCTTTATCCAGACTGCTTCCTGTGCTGCCTCTGAGGCCGCCATGTACTCCGCTTCACATGTAGATCCTGCCACGACACTTTGCTTGCAACTGCACCAGCTTACTGCCCCTCCATTCAAAATGTACACATATCCGGTTTGTGACTTCGAGTCATCCAGATCTGCGTCGAAGCTAGCATCGACGTAACCCTTTACGACGAGCTCTTCGTCACCTCCATAAACGAGAAACATATCCTTAGTCCTTTTGAGGTACTTTAGGATATTCTTGACCGCTGTTTAGTGTTCCATGCCGGGATTACTTTGGTACCTTCCTACCAAACTTACGGCAAGGTTTACATCAGGTCTGGTACACAGCAGGCATACATAATAGACCCTATGGCCGAGGCATAGGGGATGACACTCATCTTTTCTCTATCTTCTGCCGTGGTCGGGCATTGAGCCGTGCTCAATTGCACACCTTGCAATACAGGCAAGAACCCCTTCTTGGACTGATCCATATTGAACTTCTTCAATATCTTGTCAAGGTACGTACTCTGTGAAAGACCAATGAGGCGTCTTGATCTATCTCTATAGATCTTGATGCCTAATATATAAGCAGCTTCTCCAAGGTCCTTCATTGAAAAACACTTATTCAAATAGGCCTTTATACTTTCCAAGAATTCTATATCATTTCCCATCAATAGTATGTCATCCACATATAATATGAGAAATGCTACAGAGCTCCCACTCACTTTCTTGTAAACACAGGCTTCTCCATAAGTCTGTGTAAACCCAAACGCTTTGATCATCTCATCAAAACGAATGTTCCAACTCCAAGATGCTTGCACCAGCCCATAGATTGAGCGCTGGAGCTTGCATACTTTGTCAGCATTCTTAGGATCGACAAAACCTTCCGGCTGCATCATATACAATTATTCCTTAAGAAAGCCGTTAAGGAATGCCGTTTTGACGTCCATTTGCCATATCTCATAATCATAGAATGCGGCAATTGCTAACATGATTCGGACGCACTTCAGCTTCGCTACGGGTGAGAAAGTCTCATTGTAGTCAACCCCTTGAACTTGTCGATAACCCTTAGCGACAAATTGAGCCTTATAGATGGTCACATTACCATCCGCGTCTGTCTTCTTCTTAAAGATCCATTTATTTTCTATGGCTCGCCGATCATCGGGCAAGTCAGTCAAAGTCCATACTTCGTTTTCATACATGGATCCTATCTCGGATTGCATGGCTTCAAGCCATTTGTTGGAATCCGGGCCCGCCATCGCTTCTTCATAGTTCGAAGGTTCACCGTTGTCTAACAACATGATTTCCAGGGCAGGGTTGCCGTACCACTCTGGTGCGGAACGTGTCCTTGTGGACCTACGAAGTTCAGTAGTAACTTGATCCGAAGCTTCATGATCATCATCATTAACTTCCTCCCTAGTCGGTGCAGGCACCACAGGAACATCTTCCCGCGCTGCGCTACTTTCCGGTTCGGAAGGGGTGACTATCACCTCATCAAGTTCCACTTTCCTCCCACTCAATTCTTTCGAGAGAAACTCTTTCTCCAGAAAGGACCCGTTCTTGGCAACAAAGATCTTGCCTTCGGATCTGAGGTAGAAGGTATACCCAATGGTTTCCTTAGGGTATCCTATGAAGACGCATTTTTCCGACTTGGGTTCGAGCTTTTCAGGTTGAAGTTTCTTGACATAAGCATCGCATCCCCAAACTTTTAGAAACGACAACTTAGGTTTCTTGCCAAACCATAATTCATACGGTGTCGTCTCAACGGATTTCGACGGAGCCTATTTAAAGTGAATGCGGCAGTCTCTAAAGCATAGCCCCAAAATGAGAGCGGTAGATCGGTAAGAGACATCATAGATCGCACCATATCCAATAGAGTGCGATTACGACGTTCGGACACACCGTTTCGCTGAGGTGTTCCAGGCGGCGTGAGTTGTGAAATGATTCCACATTTCCTTAAGTGTGTGCCAAATTCGTGACTTAAATATTCTCCACCACGATATGATCGTAAGAATTTTATTTTCCTGTCACGTTGATTCTCAACCTCATTCTGAAATTCATTGAACTTTTCAAAGGTTTCAGACTTGTGTTTCATTAGGTAGACATACCCATATCTACTTAAATCATCAGTGAGAGTGAGAACATAACGATAGCCACCGCGAGCCTCAGCACTCATTGGACCGCACACATCAGTATGTATGATTTCCAATAAGTTGGTTGCTCGCTCCATTGTTCCGGAGAACGGAGTCTTGGTCATCTTACCCATGAGGCATGGTTCGCACGTGTCAAATGATTCGTAATCAAGAGACTCCAAAAGTCCATCTGCATGGAGCTTCTTCATGCGTTTGACACCAATGTGACCAAGGCGGCAGTGCCACAAGTATGTGGGACTATCGTTATCAACTTTACATCTTTTGGTATTCACACTATGAATATGTGTAACATCACGTTCGAGATTCATCAAGAATAAACCATTGACCAGCGGGGCATGACCATAAAACATATCTCTCATATAAATAGAACAACCATTATTCTCAGATTTAAATGAGTAGCCATCTCAAATTTAACGAGATCCAGATACAATGTTCATGCTCAAAGCTGGCACTAAATAACAATTATTGAGGTTTAAAACTAATCTCGTAGGTAAATGCAGAGGTAGCGTGCCGACGGCGATCACATCGACCTTGGAACCATTCCCGACGCGCATCGTCACCTCGTCCTTCGCCAGTCTCCGCTTATTCCGCAGCTCCTGTTTTGAGTTACAAATATGAGCAACCGCACCGGTATCAAATACCTAGGAGCTACTACGAGTACTGGTAAGGTACACATCAATTACATGTATATCACATATACCTTTGGTGTTGCTGGCCTTCTTGTCCGCTAAGTATTTGGGGCAGTTCCGCTTCCAGTGACCACTTCCCTTGCAATAAAAGCACTCAGTCTCAGGCTTGGGTCCATTCCTTGGCTTCTTCCCGGCATCTGGCTTACCGGGCGTGGCAACTCCCTTGCCGTCTTTCTTGAAGTTCTTCTTACCCTTGCCTTTCTTGAACTTAGTGGTTTTATTCACCATCAACACTTGATGTTCTTTTCTGATTTCTACCTCCGCTGATTTCAGCATTGGATATACCTCAGGGATGGTCTTTTCCATCCCCTGCATATTAAAGTTCATCACAAAGCTCTTGTAGCTCGGTGGAAGCGACTGAAGAATTCTGTCAATGACCGCGTCATCCGGGAGATTAACTCCCAGCTGAGACAAGCGGTTGTGTAACCCAGACATTCTGAGTATGTGTTCACTGACAGAACTATTTTACTCCATCTTACAACTGAAGAACTTGTCGGAGACTTCATATCTCTCGACCCGGGCATGAGCTTTGAAAACCATTTTCAGCTCTTCGAACATCTCATATGCTCCATGTTTCTCAAAGCGCTTTTGGAGCCCCGGTTCTAAGCTGTAAAGCATGCCGCACTGAACGAGGGAGTAATCATCAGCACGTGATTGCCAAGCGTTCATAACGTCTTGGTTCTCTGGGATGGGTGCATCACCTAGCGGTGCTTCCAGGACATAATCTTTCTTGGCAGCTATGAGGATGATCCTCAGGTTCCGGACCCAGTCCGTATAGTTGCTGCCATCATCTTTCAGCTTGGTTTTCTCTAGGAACGCGTTGAAGTTGAGGGCAACGTGGGCCATTTGATCTACAAGACATATTGTAAAGATTTTAGACTAAGTTCATGATAATTAAGTTCATCTAATCAGATTATTCAATGAACTCCCACTCAGATAGACATCCCTCTAGTCATCTAAGTGAAACATGATCCGAGTTAACTAGGCCGTGTCCGATCATCACGTGAGACGGACTAGTCAAGATCGGTGAACATCTCCATGTTGATCGTATCTTCTATACGACTCATGCTCAACCTTTCGGTCTTCCGTGTTCCGAGGCCATGTCTGTACATGCTAGGCTCGTCAAGTCAACCTAAGTGTATTGCGTGTGTTCCGAGGCCATGTCTGTACATGCTAGGCTCATCAACACCCGTTGTATGCGAACGTTAGAATCTATCACACCCGATCATCACGTGGTGCTTCGAAACAACGAACCTTCGCAACGGTGCACAGTTAGGGGGAACACTTTCTGGAAATTATTATAAGGTATCATCTTACTTACTATCGTCGTTCTAAGCAAATAAGATGCAAAACATGATAAACATCACATGTAATCAAATAGTGACATGATATGGCCAATATCATTTTGCTCCTTTGATCTCCATCTTCGGGGCGCCATGATCATCTTCGTCACCGGCATGACACCATGATCTCCATCATCATGATCTCCATCATTGTGTCTTCATGAAGTTGTCACGCCAATGATTACTTCTACATCTATGGCTAACGCGTTTAGCAATAAAGTAAAGTAATTTAAATGGCGCTATTCAATGACACGCAGGTCATACAAAAATTAAAGACAACTCCTATGGCTCCTGCCGGTTGTCATACTCATCGACATGCAAGTCGTGAATCCTAGTACAAGAATATGATCAATCTCATACATCACATATATCATTCATCACATCTTCTGGCCATATCATATCACAAGGCACATGCTGCAAAAACAAGTTAGACGTCCTCTAATTGTTGTTGCAAGTTTTTACGTGGCTTCTATAGGTTTCTAGCAAGAACGTTTCTTACCTACGTAAAACCACAACGTGATATGCCAATTTCTATTTACCCTTCATAAGGACCCTTTTCATCGAATCCGTTCCGACTAAAGTGGGAGAGACAGACACCCGCTAGCCACCTTATGCAACTAGTGCATGTCAGTCGGTGGAACCTGTCTCACGTAAGCGTACGTGTAAGGTCGGTCCGGGCCGCTTCATCCCACAATACCGCCGAAACAAGATAGACTAGTAGTGGCAAGAAAAATTGACAACATCTACGCCCACAACTGCTTTGTGTTCTACTCGTGCATAGTAACTACGCATAGGCCTGGCTCATGATGCCACTTTTGGGGATCGTGGCAGAATTTTAAAATTTTCTACGCATCACCAAGATCCATCTATGGAGTATACTAGCAACGAGGGGAAAGGAGTGCATCTACATACCCTTGTAGATCGCGAGCGGAAGCGTTCTAATGAACGGGGTTGATGGAGTCGTACTCGCCGTGATCCAAATCACCGATGACCGAGTGCCGAACGGACGGCACCTCCACGTTCAACACACGTACGGAGCAGCGACGTCTGCTCCTTCTTGATCCAGCAAGGGGGAAGGAGAGGTTGATGGAGATCCAGCAGCACGACGGCGTGGTGGTGGAAGTAGCGGGGTCTCGGCAGGGCTTCGCCAAGCTTCTGCGAGAGGGAGAGGTGTTGCAGGGGGAGAGGGAGGTGCCAGGGGCTGTGGTGCTGCTGCCCTCCCTCCCCCCACTATTTATAGGACCCCTGGGGGGGCGCCGGCCCTGGGAGATCAGATCTCCAAGGGGGGCGGCGGCCAAGGGGGAAGGGGGGGTGGCTTCCCCCCAAGCCAAGTGGGGCGCCCCCCACCCCCAGGGTTTCCAACCCTAGGCACAGGGGGAGGCCCAAGGGGGGCGCCCCAGCCCACTAAGGGCTGGTTCCCTTCCCACTTCATCCCATGGGGCCCTCCGGGATAGGTGGCCCCACCCGGTGGACCCCCGGGACCCTTCCGGTGGTCCCGGTACAATACCGATAACCCCCGAAACTTTCCCGGTGGCCGAAACTGGACTTCCTATATATAATTCTTCACCTCCGGACCATTCGGAACTCCTCGTGACGTCCGGGATCTCATCCGGGACTCCGAACAACTTTCGGGTTTCCGCATACTAATATCTCTACAACCCTAGCGTCACCGAACCTTAAGTGTGTAGACCCTACGGGTTCGGGAGACATGCAGACATGACCGAGGCGCCTCTCCGGTCAATAACCAACAGCGGGATCTGGATACCCATGTTGGCTCCTACATGTTCCACGTGATCTCATCGGATGAACCACGATGTCGAGGATTCAATCAATCCCGTATACAATTCCCTTTGTCAATCGGTACGTTACTTGCCCGAGATTCGATCGTCGGTATCCCAATACCTTGTTCAATCTCGTTACCGGCAAGTCACTTTACTCGTACCGTAATGCATGATCCCGTGGCTAACTCCTTAGTCACATTGAGCTCATTATGATGATGCATTACCGAGTGGGCCCAGAGATACCTCTCCGTCATACGGAGTGACAAATCCCAGTCTCGATCCATGCCAACCCAACAGACACTTTCGGAGATATCCGTAGTGCACCTTTATAGTCACCCAGTTACGTTGTGACGTTTGGCACACCCAAAGCACTCCTACGGCATCCGGGAGTTGCACGATCTCATGGTCTAAGGAAATGATACTTGACATTGGAAAAGCTCTAGCAAACGAACTACACGATCTTTAGTGCTATGCTTAGGATTGGGTCTTGTCCATCACATCATTCTCCTAATGATGTGATCCCGTTATCAATGACATCCAATGTCCATAGTCAGGAAACCATGACTATCTGTTGATCAACGAGCTAGTCAACTAGAGGCTTACTAGGGACACGTTGTGGTCTATGTATTCACACATGTATTACGATTTCCGGATAACACAATTATAGCATGAACAATAGACAATTATCATGAACAAGGAAATATAATAATAACCACTTTATTATTGCCTCTAGGGCATATTTCCAACAGGATCATCGCTTTTATATGTATACATCATCAATTTGCCTTTTTGTTATCAGTTTACATTACAAGTGAAGTGGGCTTCAATTATTATGCAATTATATTCATGTTATATTATCCCTACCTGTGAAATTTAACATGCATTATCTTTATAAAGCTTTAGCAAAAAAAATCAGAAGCCCGTGGCAGCGCATGGGCATTCTACTAGTGAAGAGCTAAAACCTCTTTAATCAAAGAACTTAAGAATGTATCCATGATGCATTTGACATTGATTCCTTTCTATAAATTTTGCCTTGTGTTATAAAACATTGATTCCTTTTCATAGATTTGATCTTTAAAAATTGATTAGAGATTACCGTGATTGATTGCTTTTCGTAACAACATTACTAAATTAGGTAGATAAAACCAGATTAAATAGACCCGTGGGCTAAAAACCAGTTTAAATAAATTGGTGGGATAGAAAAAATCGGCTCTTTTTGCATCGGAGACCAATGAGACGGCCCACTTGGTTCGCCTGGCCCAATGAGCTGCCCCTGCTTGCTAGTTGTCGCCCTTCATTAGCGGCCCAACCAGATCGACGGCCCAGCTAGCTGCTAGTATAGTATGATAACTTGAGTCAGTCGCCCTTCCTTCCCGTCCATCAGTTTCCCCACCAAAAACTAGGGTTAGGGTTAGGGAGGCGGCGGCTGCTTTATTCCCGATGCCGATCGCCATGGACACTGGAGGCGCGTCGGAGCCGGAGCCGGAGGAGGAGACCGTCGTCCTCCCTCATTGGGTGGTGCTGGACCGCAAGGGCAACACCCTCTGCCACAACAGCCTAGAAGCTGCTCGTGTGGCTGTCGACAAGGACAAGACCGCCGCTCCGGTCGACATGGACGGCGGCCCCTCCTGCTACGTGACCTTCACCCTCGCGGCTCCTCAAAAAGGGATCTCCTGCCTCAACCTCCACTTGCCGGAGGGACCTCCAATTGCCTTAGACACCCCGCCCGCCTATGCCTTCCTCCGGGCAACCGACAACAACCTCGTCCTCTTCGACATCACCAACCCGCAGAAAAAAGTCAAGGAAATCGTCCTCTTCGACATCTCCAACCCGAGCCGGAGTTGCTACCGGGAGCCCCCGGCAGATCTGTTCGTCTACAAGGCCGGCGGTCCTCGCCCCTCGGTGCAGGGTCTCCCTCCCTTCGCCGAGTACAGTAGAAGGCCGTTCCTGACGGGTGACCTCACCACAGGCATCCTGCAGCTCGCGGAGGACCACTTCATTGTTGCTAACCTCAATGTCTACCCCAAAAGAAAGGGCATGCGTGCCGAACTCTGCGTCTTCAACTCCGAGACTGGAAAGTGGAAAATCATCCCCAAAATGGACCCGGGCAATGGCGGCCAGTTCCCTGAACTCTGGTCAACCGACAATGTGCTCGCTTTCGACGGCCGTTTCCTGTGCTGGGTCGACTACTTCAGCGGTGTCCTGCTATGTGACTTCTCCAAAAATATGGACGCCCCGTCGCTCTGCTTTGTGCCTTTCCCTGGAGAAAAAGAGTACCGTGATAAGGTACGGGTTGAAAGGTACTTCCCGGACAGATTCCGAAGTGTGTCCATCAGCCAAGGCAAGCTCTGCTTTGTCCACATTGACAATGACTTCCATGACAGAGTCCCTGGTCGCTGTCGCCGATGCCTTGAGCTTCCCGATAGAAAAAGGCAAGGGCAGCAGCAGCAGACTCCCCAGAAAATCACCATTTGGACTTTGAACTCCGAGTTCCAGTGGGAGCTGCACCGCATGTTCAACCTGGATTCTCTCTGGGCGCAAGCTGGTTACCGAGATCTGCACATACATCAACCCCGATGTTTTGTGCTGCCTGTTAACCGAGGAGGAATTTGACGGTAATGGGTGGATGATCATGCTTGACATGAACCATGCATGTCTGCGGTCATGTGAGTCTGTGGGTATGGAAGCTCATGTTAACAGGTTTCCTAATGTCCCTCTACTCCCAACTGTCTTCTGCAAATACCTTGAAAGGCCAACAGGTAACTAGAAGAAGCTCTCTTAGTATTCAAATGCTATGACGTAACTTTTGTGTTCGTTCTAATGTATTACGTTACATGGTTGCCTTTGCTTAGCTTGATGTAACACAGGCTTTTGCTTGTTTATCTTACCTATGTTGCACTACATATGCTGCCCAGCTGGGTATAGGATTCTTCAAACTGATCTTATTTTTGTATTTCAAATATGGGACCTGCCTTTTTAATGGGACATCCCGGCAACAGGCTTACTCATGCATGTGGCCAAGTACTCGACCAATCCTCGGAGCGAAGGGATGAAGGAATTCTCGATGTCTTGTTCAGTGAGGTCAGCATCACATGAAACCTTTAGCACTTCCGTTCGCCGGCCTTTGGATGGAGTATGGCTGAAAGGTAATTGAACTCTTGACTTTGCTTTCTCACATGCTTATTAACATGGCTTGTTCTTGTGTTAGTAGCGAGGTCCTTTCCTCCTGAACTATTAGTCGTTGTCATAGTGCTTCTTACAGTCAGTATTGTTCCGTGCATGATGATTGATCAAATGTCACGTAAGTTACGGCATAGCAAGGTCTTGAAAAACACAACGCAGAAATGGCAGCAAATCGTACACAACAAGTTCTCAACGCAGGCACAGGAGCACTTAACACTGTAATGCAGTAAGTTTTAATTTGAGTCACCATAATCTTAGTATTTGCAGATTTCCCTGAACCTACGTTCTCAAGTGCTGGTAAATACCTTGAAAACAAGGCATTAGCAACTCTCTGGGCAATGACTTGTAGACCCATACCACTATACTAATCAGGGTTGTTATGTCATTCTCTGTTGCCTTGCTCCTGTCTCAAAATTTCTATTTTCCTGCCTTCTGACATTCCATCATGGACCTATATTGTGATATATTAATTAATTGAAGCATTCCATATATTCTTGCCATGAATCTTGTGTTACGTTGTTTGAGTGTTTTTGAATTTTAGCAGCTCCAGTTGTATAGGTGCACTACACTGTATATCAATCAATAATAGCTTTCTGTCCTTTGAGAGAATTCTCTATTTCTCCTTGTTGGATCTTTGCCCTTTATAGGAATATATCCATTATCTGTATGTGTAGTTGATTAATTAGGCAGGCTTCTGTTACCAGTAGTCTGGTCTCTGCTGTGCTACTTTGATGAACTCTACAAAACACACTATTTTGATTGCTCTTCTAGACCATAAAACTATATTGTCCTCTATTTTCTATATCGGAGCAAATGTCTTGTACCATTAGATGATACTCCCTCCCAGAATAAGTGTCGATTTAGTAGAAAGTTTATTTTGTGACGCAGGGATTATATATGAAGCCTTCTACACATAATTTTTCTGTTGCAAAAGTTCTAGACGGTGTTCCATTGCGTTACTTTGAATCAATCAGGTCACATCTTTGGCTATTTCTGTTAGAATCCTTTTGTTTCAGATAGCGTCTACTTCTTATATTGTGTAATTGGATACTGGGCCAGTGATAAGCCATTATCCATCCATGGGAATGTCATTAGGTAAAACTCTGCTAGTATTAGCCGCCTTCTCATATAACTGTCTTCCTACAGATTCTGGCGATGAGCCTTGTTTTCTTCATCCTTCTCATGGCTCCTACCCGACATCCTTGCACCTGTTGGCAGGAATAGATTTTTCTTGATTCCGCTCTCCTGTCTCTGCCGGCAGCCTTGTGCCTGTGCTACCTTGAACCGACACGAGTCCCCTCGTGTCCGTGCTGATTAGGAAAGCTTGATCGTCGCAAAAAGAAAGAGACAATGCTTTGTGTACAAGTTAGCTGAGAGCCAATGGTGGAAAGCATGATGTCGTTAGCATCTGAAACCAGATCAAGTATTATGGTGCCATTCCGTTTACATTAATAGAGGGCGAAAAATACTCTAATGCAATATCATTTCTCTTTCTTGTTCGTCTTTTTTTTGAACTATTATTATTGTGTACAGCATTAATTTATAACTGCTGATTCATGTTATCTGCCTATATATACTGCTTGCAAGATGCTGCGATGGTGTATATATCTGAGTTATTTTTGTTTCTGTTTTTAAAGGGATGACAACGGACAAATACAAGCGTACTCGTCTTTCAGTGGAGCGTAAGAAGCGTAAGCATATGCGTGCAAAGTATAGACCTGGAATCCTCTATTTCTCCTTGTTGGATCTCTATCCTTTATGGGAAGAATATCCATTATCTGTATGTGTAGTTGATTCATTAGGCAGCCTTCTGTTGCCACTAGTCTGACGTGCTATTTTGAAGTGAACTCTACGAAACACACTATTTTGATTGCTCTTGTATATAGCATAAAACTAGATTGTCCTATTTTCTACTCCCTCCATCCCAAAATAAGTGTCTTAATCTTAGTACAACTTTACACTAAAGCTAGTATGAAGTTGAGACACTTATTTTGGGACGGAGGGAGTATATCGGAGCAAATGTCTCCTACCCTTAGACGATATATATGAAGCCTTTTACGCATATCTTTTTTGTTGGCAAAACTTTTAGAACGTGTTCCATTGCGTTACTTTGGGGTCAATCAGGTCACATCTTTGGTTGTTTCTGTTAGCTTTTGTTTCAGATAGCATGTACTCCCTTCGTTTCTTAATATAGGACCTTTTAGAGAGTTCAATATGGACTATATACGGATGTATATAGACGCATTTTAGAGTGTAGATTCACTCATTTTGCTCCTTATGTAGTCTATATTGGAATCTCTAAAAAGGCTTATATTTAGGAACGGAGGGATACTGGGCGAGTGAAACGCCATGTTCCATCCATGAGAATGTCATTAGGTAAAAATCCGCTAGTATAAGCCACCTTCTCATGTGACTATCTTCCTCCTGATACTGGCGACGAGTCTTGTTTTCTTCATCCTCACCCAACGTACTTGCACCTGTTCTGAACCCCCCGCCCCTCGGATGGCCCATCTGCAGCATGGTCGACACCAGTCCATCGTCGCAAAAATAGAGACTACAAGTTAGCTGAGAGCTAACGGTGAAGAGCATGGTGTGGATAGCATCTGAAACTTCCATTTACATATATATTGAGGGTGAAAGTATTACTCTAATGCAATATCATTTCTCTTTCTTGTCTGTCCATTTCTTTTTTTAACTATTATTATTGTGTACAGCATTAATTTTTAAGTGCCTTCATGTTATCTGCCCAGACTGCTCCCAAGATGCTGAGATGGTTTATATATCTAAGTTATTTTTATTTCTATTTTTGAAGGGATGACATCGGACAAAGACGAGCGTAAAAATATGCGCATAAGGTAAAGACCTGGAATCTGGTGACTGGTGTTGAACACTTTGGCGACGCACAAATTGAAGATGATGCTGCCAGAACCAAGTCAATAGGGCAACATTTCTCATTGATGTGATGAAGATGATGTGCTCATGAATATCTATTGAGTAAATGAAACATGTAATCATATGCTTATAAATTAAAGTTTGAGATTGAACGTCTTTTCTTTCAGTGTTTGACATGAAAATGGGAAATGTACCCCCTTGGTCAACCATAGTTGTTCCAAATTACTTGTCTGCATGATTAGACAGA
The DNA here is from genome assembly GCF_002575655.3 of Aegilops tauschii subsp. strangulata. Taxonomy (NCBI): domain Eukaryota; kingdom Viridiplantae; phylum Streptophyta; class Magnoliopsida; order Poales; family Poaceae; genus Aegilops; species Aegilops tauschii. The sequence continues at coordinate 518,894,776 of NC_053039.3, forward strand.
ACAAATGCGCCTTCTAGCGGTCAAATAAACACACGCACATGCATATCAAAATCCAAATCAAACGCACTCTGATGCAGGCAACTTGCAATCAAAATCCAAACCAAATGTGTGCAGATGTGGTCCCATATGAGGCAACATGCAACATATGAATGTTCTATTTTAATAAAAATGAGAGATGTCATGGATGAAAATTACAAATACATGGATGACGAGAAATTTGGAAGGAGATTGGGTGGAACATGGAGTAATGCTACACGTACAAACGAGTTACAAGGTGGAACATGAGGAGTGGATTTGTTCGATATATTCAAGCCATTTAGTGCATTTATAGTCATTTAATGAATATAGTTCAAATGTGACCTGCAAGTGCATGATTTTTTTGGGCAAAATTCGGTTGAAAATTTCGATATGTGCTATTAAGTCTAATATTAGGACTTGTGAAAGCAAAGGAAAAAGATTCTTTTAAATCAGAGTAAAATTTTAACATAAATTTGTATTGCATGAGAGATCCTTTTACTAGGAGAGTTTATTTTAGTTTATTCACAGGGAGAGTTGGCACTACGCGTAGACATATATCACCCCAGGAATATCCTCCTTTTCAAAGAAAAAAGAAACTTTGTGGTATATATGAGGCCTGGTTCACAGTTAAATTGAACATATCACCTAATCAAAAGTTTTGAAGAAATATAACTAGGTATTTGGAACATGGTACAGTAACGACTTCTATTTAATGTTTGAATCAAGGGGTACATACATAATCATCCTAATCCAAAAGCTCTAAAACATATTGTTGGAGTTGATTCTGGCGAATCTCAATGTAGGGATCTTAAAGCTAGGCTTCTTGAAGCAATAGTAACAAGGACATATGATTTTACCCAGGTTCGGGCTCCCTCGAAGAGATAATACCCTACATTGAGATTGGGGAATAGTACAGAGTACATGAGATTGTTGTGTAAGATTCTAACGATTTATTGACTAGCGTAGCCTCGGTTTATATAATACACTGGAGGCCTAGGATATTAGGAGTCCTTGTCTTGTGCGCCAAGTCTTGTGAAATCTTCCTTGTGTGCATCATGGGCTACCCGAAGCGGCGCAGGATGGAACCGACAAAGGGGGTCCTCGGCCTGGTCTACCTGGACGGGAGTCGACGTGGCTAGCACCCCCTAATACAGGACTCCGCCAGTAGCCCCTGAATTGGTCTTCAAGTCGGGGACGCTCCTCGGCTCTTCCGAACTGATCCTCGTCTTCCGTCATCGGTCTTGAAAGCTAGTTCAACAAATCCTTCGATCTTCGTCCTTCTGGATCGCTGAAGTACGTCTGAGGAGTATACACGTTGAGCACCCGAGGTTCCCCTTTAAGTTCTCAGCCTTTATCAAATGTCTTGTTATTTTCATGCCACACCTCAGGTTTTAAAAATTCCCCCCGTGCAGCGGCAACTCTCGCAGTCGGTCTCCACGCCAGAGTGCTTCCGACCACCTCAGTTTTGAGTTATCGATGTAGATGATCGACCTTCGTGGAAAAAGTTTTCCGGCAAAGCCGGTTTCAGCGTTCGCGGAATATTTTTGGTTGGTTCAATTTATTCTCTGCTGAGATGTATAGCCAATAGCCCTCAAGGTGTGTTTCGACCTAAAGTTCGGTATGCACATGAAGGATAGAATAAAACTGCTGATCCCAGTAGCCCCTGAGACTCAGGTCGATTTGCAAATCAGCCCGATTTATCTGTCTTCTTTGGCCAAGTAGACTGATTTATCTTCAGTGGGAGAGGTGCTTTGTGGTAGGTTTAATCTTGTAGTGACCTTGCTCTGTGACAGGAGAATTGTTGCTACTAAGGATAAAATGACGAGGTTTGGTCATATTGGTTGATCTTATTCTATCTACTTTGTATCATCTTGCTTAATGCATTACTCTGTTTGTATAAATTTAATACTTTGAGATGCATGTTGGATAGCGGTCTTGGGGTGGACTAATAGTAGTAGATGCAGTTGGATTAAAGGTCTACTTGTCACGAACGTAATGCCTATATATTGATTATGCCTTGGATGATCATCATAACTATCCGCAATTATGTCAATTGCACAACAATAATTTATGTACCCTCCGGTGCTATGTTTATGAGAGATGCCTCTAGAGAACCTATGTGCATCGGGTCCATTCTCAAATATTATCAAGCTATCTTACAACTATTTGTTGTTTTACTTTAATTTTATTTTACTTTTATTATTATACCTATCACTACCAGATTTGACACTTGCAACTGGCAAGAACAAGGGGAGTGACGACCCCCTTGCCTTTGTTGGGTGCAAGCATCTGCTTTGTGTGTGTGCAGGTACTCTTAACATTTTCTATGTGTTGTATCCTACTGGTTCGATAACCTTGGTTCTTTACCGAGGGAAATACTATGGGTGCAGCAATTCGGTGCCCAAACTCATCAGCACCCCGTCAGAAAATAATTCACAAAAAAATCAAAGAATTCCAATTTTTTGCATGGTAGATAATTTATTCCGTGAGGCCCCCTACAATTTTTAGATCATTTGGACATCTAAGTAGTTCTCAGCAAAAAAGACAAACCGGGACAGAACAATACATGAACAGTAAAGTTTTTTAAGACCCCACATTTGTCTTTTTGCCGAGAGCTACTCAGATGTCCAAATGATTTGAAAATTGGAGCGGACCTCACTCACCAAATTATCTAGCAAGCAAAAATTGGATTCTTTTTGAATTTTCGTAGTATTTGTTTTATTTTTTTCTTTAGCGGGTGCAGAGGAGCCTGGGCTCAAACATGGATATTCGAAATACTATCTGCTACTATACTACATCACCCTTCCTCTTCGGGGAATCCCAACAGTTATCACAAGTAGCAATGTTCACAGAAACCCCTAGTAACTTAAAACACCCCATAGAGTATACATGAATCGCTTGGACCATAGATTTGATGAGTACTTTGCCTCACATAGACAACAATATTTCTAACCACCCCTGTATTTTCCGCCAGACATTTTATGTCTTCCAGATATTTAAACGTGGCATTTTTGACCTCCCAATATCACTGGTCATGCCTAAGTATTTTCACCGAAACTCTCATTTTAGGCATTGAGAGTTTGCTTCAGTTCCTCTCTAATATTTTGTGGACAACCTTTACTGAAGAAAACTGAAGACTTATCTCTGTTAATCCTTTGAACTAAAGCACTATAATAAGTATCTAGAAGGCTTGACGCTTCTTGCGCCCCTTCCCTACTCACTTTAGAAAACAGTAGGCTGCCATTTGCAAAGAACAAGTGGTTCGATGGTGGTGCCGACTGTGCCACTTGGATTCCATTGAGCTAAGATGACATAACGTTAGCTTTGAGGAGGCACGAGAGGCCCTCTGCTGCCAACAAAAATGATACGGTGAAAGAGGATCTCCCTTACGGACGCGTCTTGAGGGTTTGAACCCGTCTAACTTTTTTCCACTAAACATAATTGAAAGGGTAACTGCAACGCCCCGAGACTGATGCGCCAGGTGTCTTCCGTTTATTCGCTGTCCTTGCCATGTCATTCGCTTGCGTGTTGCTTTTTGCCATGTCATCATGCGCATTCCATCTGCATGTTTTTCAAACTTGCATTCGTCTGGGTTTCCCAGTTCTCTCAGTTGTCCGTTTCGGCATCCGACACTCTCACACGCACCTATTGCACCTCCCAGATCTTATTTTGTGAGTGGGAGAAAAATGTTCTCGGAATGGGATGAAAGTTGGCGTGCCGTGTTGTTATGTTATCGGTAGACCGCCTGCCAAATTTCATCGCATTCGGAGTCCGTTTGATGCCCCAACGAATATATATAGCGACATTATAGTCGGTCAAACATCGGATGTTTTCGGTCTCCGGAAACTGTCGTCGGGCCTCTCTCTCACCTCTCTTCTCAGCCCACAACCCCCTCTACACAGCCCACTAGCCCACCTATGCTACCCCCTCTCGCCGGAGCCGTCCGATCGAGATCGAACGACTCGAAACGGCCTAAACCCCCCTAACCCTAGCAAATCTGCTATACTAGATCGGGTTCGCGCCTTGGCGCGAGGGTGCCGGTCAGAACGTTTAGACAAAACATGTAACAATTTGTCGGTAAGAGCCCAAGAATAGCATGTGTAGACAACCAATTGTGTTAGAAGCAAAACATAATGGGACTGAAGATGAACATCAGGTTATAAGACAGAATCAAGCTCGGTGCTTTCATACGACCAGAGATAAAACATAGGACCATACGTTACTTTTTACAACAAAGAGATACGAAGTGAAAATAGCAACATACCACCAGGTGGTACCTTCCACTACAAAGACAACAACGGGAATCTAAAGGCAGATATCGAGGTTGGAACAAGTAAACCATCAAACAATTGTAACGATGAATTAAAAGTAACCGTCACAAGAGACTTGCTGCCTGGACATGTCTTGTGATGGTAAATTGCAGGGGCAATGAGGGCAAAAAATGTGAGAATAGGGAATCACCATTAGATATTCATCATCCTGTAGAGAAAAGTCAAGGATAAAATAATTGTTTTACAAAAGGATATGCATGCAAGAGTACTGTTGTTGTAAAACAACTGAAACTACCCAATAGAATTAACAGAATTAACATGATCTCCTGAAGTAGTTCAAGCAATACTAGAGTAGTTCAAGATACTGAATCTTGGTGCAGCACTAAGCATGAGATACAATACTCCACAAAATTAACACAGTCAAGAAAGTATAAGAGAGTTAACAATCTAACAAGACAAGTTTCAGTATTGCACCAAGTCAAAATCTACTGCAATCTTTAAGCTACTGGAAATTCCAAAATAGTGAAGTTTCATTTTAAGCTACTGCAATCTTTCTCTTAAATCTACTCATGCATCTGTGGAACTTGGTAGTATTCATTTAAGAATGGAGTAAATTAACTTGGCAGTATGCAAACTTTGAGTAAGTTGACTTAGCATTCTATTGAAATTCCACTGCAATCTTTAAACTACTGTAACATGTCGGAAATCTACCGGAAACCCCCACAAAAAGGTATTCTATTGTACTGAGTACCTTGCGGATGGCGTCGCAGCCTGCGAGGACCTCCTCGATCTGCATGCACTTCCTCGCCGGCTTATTCTTGTCATCCTTGTTGGCTTCCTCGAGCTTGGTCTTGGCCTTGCCGGCGGCATCGGGCTTGGACTTGGGCTCCCACTTCCACTTGTGATCAAAGCTGTCGTCGTTGGGGGAGGCGAGCTCCGCCTCCCACTTGAGAGCCTGGCCCCGCCGTGCAGCTTCTCCTCGGTCGTCCACTTCACCTTGCATCCGCCCAGGGAGGCGGCGGCGTAGGTGTACTTGCGGCGAGCCGGCTGCGCGCCTTGGTGCGAGGGTGCTGGTCCAAACATTGTAATTAAGCAGGTAATTGTCAAGTTAGTAGGAAGGTTTGAGAAACTGTTTACATCTAAAAAATCAAAGTAACCATCCATGATAGATGAGTTTACTATAGGTCACAAACAGCAAAATAAACCCAATGCAAGGTAAGCAAGGCATAGTCAATCCACAGGATAATTGATTTGCATGGTCACGACAAAAGCAGTAAGAGAATTGGCAGTGAACTGGACACTAAAACTGAACATTTTTGTGATATTCTAAAAACTTTCATACACATAAACGATTCATTTCACAAGGGACTGAAATATACCAGCACATGGGTGTTACATGACTAAACTGAAAAACCTTCCAAAGGACCACTTAAATTGGTTTCAAACATCGGTACAAGACTGCTAGATATGACAAAATACAAACTGCAATCACATATGCGCGACGGCAATATACTAATGCATTTCCCTATAAAGTAAGAGATCCTACAATGCATCATTTTGTTTGGAACTTAACCTTGACTATTCAAGCATGATTGGCAAGATTGAGGTAAACAAAAATGGCATCAAAGACATCATAGACCTCACTTCAAAATAAAACAACTGCATATATGGTGCATTATCAGTGAGATTCAAATCCAATATAATGCTTCCCATCTCCATATCTCTACTTTGCATATACCAAGTGGGAAAAAAATCATAAATAACACAATTTTCTCCCTATCAGCATGTCGCAAGGAATTTATGTTATAGAGTAGGCAACAAAATGACTTGCCACCTCATACAAACAGGAAGAGGTAATCATTTCATTCACAAATTTTTAGGGCACAATAGTTAAAAAACATGGCAAGGCAAGTATTGCATAGCAAACATTGGAGAAGAAAGTTCCTACTTGAGATAGATGATATCAGATATAACCTTTCATCTCATTGTGAATGCTGATCGAAGATGTATTATTTAGTTATGTCACATGCAGAATGAGATACAAAAAGAGCATGTAGTATACAAAAAAGGGAATGCAGCAACAACGGAAAGAAACGCTAAAAGGGAACATAGAGCAGAAAACCAACCCAAATGCAAGCAAGAATATTTAAAAGGGAACATAGAGTAGCATGAGCATGAGGCGTAGAAAAATGGGGTCACCTTAAGATAAAAAATCAGTGGCCCTCTCTCAGTTCAAATCAGAAGGATAACCACTATTATTGATTAGAGTTATTTGTACTTAGGCAAAACATTACAACATTGGATCCTAAGCTACAGTTGAGGCATACAGAACTACACGTGTCTTTACTTTCATATATAAACAACCTTAGTATCTCAACCAGAACCAAAGCAAAACAAAAAATCATGGTTAAGTAACCAGCAAAGGAAGAATGAACCTTTTTGGAATTTTAAAGTAGCAAGACATGAAAATTTCTATTTTGCCCTCAATACTACACACATCAGGGGAGGTAGCAGCAGTTTTATTGCATAGTGGGCTCAGGTTTGCCTTTCCTCGATCATATAACCTACCCCATCATCTCTTTTCACTAGATCAATATGTTTATACAATGGAGTTGCCCTGGTTATCACTCAACAAGAATGACCAGCCAAGGACAGATCAATAGGTATCACATGATCAAAAAGGATTCTAGAGACAACAGGGAGGATCCAACTTGATACCCACAGGTGCCTCGATTGCTCAAAGGCACACTTATTTCAGCCACAGGTAATCATCATCGCCCTAGCATGAACGCCACCGCCACAGACAAAGCAAAATGATGAGAATGCCCACGGCGAGGCAAGATATTTACGCGCGGTGGCACGACCGGGGTGCATACTGTTCATTACAACGGCCTCAGTTTCGATCCGACGGATGAGGTACATCCGGAGCGAGATCGGATGGTCCAAATCGCATTGAGTAAACGATCCAACGGCCCAGGGTCGCTAAACTCTGAGGAGCTAGGTAGCTCGCTTCGTCTCATCTTTCTGGATGGATGGATCAATATATCCATGGCCATGCACTACTAGAGAAAACCCTAGTAGTAGCGCTTGAAATATGCATTGCAGTAGTGCTGGGTCCAGCGCTATTGCTAGCACGCTACAACTAAGTTGTAGCAATAGTGCTTTTATGGGCAGCGCTACTGGTAAGTATAGTTAGCAGTAGTGCTTCCAGGGCCAGCACTACTGAGAACTCTTTGTAGCGCTTTTTCACATGAAGCGCTACTGCTAGGTTCCTTCCAGCGCTACTGCTAACGTTCCCACTTTTGCCGAATCGCATCCCCTACCTATTTGTGATGTATTTATACAGGCTATATACAATAGTTTCATCAGATCACACTAAACATACACTATTCTCATCATATCATAGACATACAGTAGTCTCGTCATACCATCATCATCATCATCATCATTCAACACAAATATCATCACATCTCGAAAATAGCGATATACAAGTGCGATCATGTCATGTCTCGAATAAGTGCAACTGCATGGTCATGGCGCACACACAAGTTTCATCATCTCTATCTAAACCATGATGTAGAAGAGAAGAGCGATCAACATGAGCAAGAGCGCGACTATGTAGTACCGGCGGTCCCGCCCCTGCTCATGCTAGAGTGTCCACCTCAAGTAACTACTTTCTGCTTCGGCTCTGCTGTCGAATCCTCTGTGGCTAGCACTCGGGTACCTGTGCACCTGGGCCTGAGCGGCTGGCCAGTGGTCGTAGACTCCTGGAACCCTCCCAACGTACACAGCGTAGTAGCCCTTCACCATCTCTGATCTATGTACCTGCATCGTGAGTTGATGAATTGAAAGACAATATGCAACATAATGTACTTAAGAAATAAAGAGGCATAATTAGCAAAATACAAGCAACCAATAGTAAACATAAATGACGAAGTTCCTCATACCCAAACTAATTAACTAGAGCGATCTATGCTAGTTCAGGACCACGGTTTAGTTACATCACATAGTTTTGTCGTGCATAAATTCAAAGTTTTGCCATAGAAAAAGACAGTAATGACACATGCATTGTCATCAACAATCAGTCCTCCATGTCGGTGGTCCAATCTTCATAGTCAGGGAGGAAGCACCCGAGCTTCTTGAAAGGCTTCAGGTCCAGACGCTGAGCGAGTAGGAGTGCTCGGACATATTCCCGCGTGATTGGCCCATGGTAGAACATCCCTGTTGGTTCGAGGACCTGCTTCATGATCACATGGGCATGTTCACACTGTACGTGATAAAACTCAGCTCTGATTCAATGATCCAGTGTACTTCCTATGCTTGTGGCCCAGCTGAAAATCTCGCCATCGTTGGTAGTAGGTGACATGTGAAGGCGTTGATTATCCCTTCTGTACTCGAGCAGGTGATGCATGAGGTAGAATCCATCAGCCATACTGGTGTGCGGTTGCTGGATGCAGCAGAAGTCGGTCTTATGACCGAAGCCAGCCCGCGATTCCTGTACTTTTTCACCTTGATATATCCACCAGACAGGCTGAAGGTTAATAGGGCACTATCAAGAACACTCTTTATGTGCTTGTAATCCTTTTTCCTGAGGTTCTTCGATGAGTCCAAGTACATAGCATGGGAGTATTCTGGGTACAGAATGATGAGGACGCCCCCCGCCTGCTGCGCAAATTAAGTACACCTCAAATTAGCCTCCATGCTTGCAAATGAATGATTAACACTTACGGAAGGATGTGTGCGGATGACTTACATGGGATGATAAGGCATGAGAATCGCTTCCTTGTCCTTATTAGCGATCATGAATTCGCCGAGGTACTTGCTCGCATAGTCACGGTGCTCTTTGCAAACTTCCAAGAAGCTCTCGTGCATATAGTACGGGTCCGCGACGCAGATATATTTGATGTTCTCGACCTTGATGAAGTAGTTCAGATACAGCGCATACATGCGGATGAACTGGAAATCTAGCTTGGTCATGTGGAACATGTCGTAGATGTAGTCAAATCGCATGATGAACTGATTCGCGGGTCTGTTCTCGACGTACAACTTCCCAGCGACACCTTAGCCGCGTAAAGCGGGTATCAAGGTTTTTCCGTGATCAGAAGGCTTTTCTCTCTGGCCAGCACATCTTCATGGAGTCTCCTTAGATCATTGTTTAGTATGTGCTCTAGGGCTTTGGCAGGTAGGATCAGGTCGCCGACGACATGGAAACGCTTCTTACCTTCAACAGGTATTCTGTCTACCACCCGGGGCTTCAGAGGCGGCTGGGTGCTTGAAGCAGCTCTTGCGCCTTTAGCGCCTTTCTTGTCCGGTCTCCTCCTTTGCTTCTTGCCGGGTGGCGGTAGTGAGCCCACCATACCTTCCCTAACCACCACCCCCAGTGTCGTCGGGCTAATCAGTGGACGACCCTCAGGGGGTTGCTGGGTACAGGCAGCATCTGGAGGCGTCTCCTGTGAGGATCGCTTGAAGAGAGACTTTTTGCATTCCGCCTTAGGACGTTCCAGCTCCGGCAAATCAGGCAGCATCAAGCATCATCTCCACGCTCATAGCCCAATTCTTCGTCGTCCTGAGCCATCAATTCTCCATCATCATAGGCGGTATTGAAATACTTGTCTGGGTCCTCATCATCATCCTCCATGTCATCATCAACATTTGCTTCTTTAACAGCGGGGGCGACATCATCTAGCACTAATGGAGGCTCTCCCTTGCGTCGTCCGCTATCACCCGCCACGACAGGTGTAGGTAATTTGGTAGGTGGGGTGGTGTTCATACCTTCTTGAGAAGGTGGCGTTGGCGTGATACTGGGCGCCTCGAGATGAAGAAGAGACTTGGGCCAAGGCAAGAACCAGTTCTTGCATGCGCCAATCATCTTAGGGGTCTCGTCGTCATTGACTGGTACCGAAGGAGCCAAATCCTCGAAGCCTGCGAAGACACTGGCCACGTTAACCTTAAAGACGCCATCGGGCATCTCTCGGTTGTGGAACATGCGGTCCTTGGGCTTCATGATCGTTGCCTTTCCCACGGCCACCTTCTGGCCCTTGATGTCGTAGAGTAGGGTGCACGGGGTGTCGTCGGCCTACGAAGGAGACATGTCTGCGACGTCAAACATCCGGAAGGCAATTGAAATGGAAGACTATAGACATGCTGGTGAAAAGGGTATGACGCGTAATTACCATGAGGGCGTCGAGCTCAGCCAACGATGAAGGCCCGCCGAGCATGCAAGAGACGGAGGTCGGGCTGCTATGAACAAGAGCGGGACCTTTTGCGGTTGCTTGAGCAGGTGCTGGTGCTCTGGTGTTCACCGAATTGCTCCCGACAAAGCTGGGAAGGGGAAAGTTCTCCGGTCGTGCATTTGGATTGTGTTAGTGACCGCTGCATTGACGGCCCCGAGCATATCTTCTTTGGTCTCAGCTATGTTCTTATCGACCACAATCTTTACCTTCTCGTCGATGCTCTGCTGAGTGACGACCGAGCGTCTCTTCTTTCTTTCCTCTGTCTCCTCTTGGTAGCACGTCTTCCACGAGGCACCATCTCCGACGCCATGCACACGTCCATAGGACGGCGGCTTATCCACCGGGACCTTCTTCAGTATGTTCAGGGCCCGGTTGAATGGGGTGTCCCACTTGGGCCTCGCCTACGACTCTGATGACTCATCACTTTCGGCTGCCTTTTGGTGCTGCTCTTTGTGCAAAAGGAACGTGGATGGTTTACTAATGTGACAAAAATTGCAGTCGAATTGATTGGAAGCTATAATATGATAATGTGGTAATGTATCAATTACTAGAAGTCTCATGAACTCCCTCGTGTTCGGGTCCGTGTAAAAGAGCTTTTTGACTTTGTCCCACTTGTACCGGGCCCTGATCCAGTCAAGCTCCAGCGGGTCGGTGAACAACGCCAAGGGGTCTGGGATTCCTGACTTTTACATTCGGCGTCCTCCTTGGCCCATACGTGCCGCTTCCCCTCGTAACCATGGCTTCCGAGGCGGTGGGGAGGCGTGTTCCTGGCCTGGAGCGCCTTCATTTTCTCCGACCTTGCCTTGACTTCTTCTTTACCGCAATTCTCCTTGAATTTTGCAAAGTCCTCTTCTGTTATTGACGGATTATCAGCATGAATCTTGGACCACGGTTCATTCTTTGAAATCGCTTTTTTCACCCGAACTTTCTAGGAGGACAAGTCGTTGGTGAACGTCACCATCGCCTTGTCGTTTATCTTTGTCATGCCAGGATCGTCCCACGGCTCTTTATATTCGCCTTCATTCCGGCCGGGGAACAGGAACCCATTGTGCAACTTCTTTAGGAGCATGTGCTCCATATGTGGTATCTGCCTCAACATCTCGTCGTTGATGTTGGCGGTTTCCCTGAGGATGCATCCAAGTTGATTGCCCCAGCAAGAGTGTGCATCCTCCGGCGCCGTTGGCTCTAACTTCTTGGTCTGCATCTCCGTGACCACAATTTATCCGATGCCAAGCTCGTTTGGTCTTCGCTTCCTTTTCTTCTTCAGTGCTTTACCGGCTACGACAACATCATTGCCGGTCTCGGGGGTGGTGTCAGTCCAGGTGCCAGTGCTGGTGCCGGTGTGAGCGTCGGTGTCGGGGTTGGTGCCACTGCCGTCACCATGCAACCCCATCTGGTGTTTGTCCAAGTAATCGAAGTAATGATTTGCTACCTCTATGGGGTCTTCGAGGCGAGCAGAACCACCCACGACTTCGGTGTCGGTAGACATGTTTCCTATTGATCAACAATTGTAAATAAAAGATATAATGAAGAGGAAAAAGGGGCCTATGTTTGGTCGGAATGTTGATTCATTCCCCTTTCGGCAAGTCCCGGGTACTCCATATGTCCTAGTTTCTAGCACAAGTCATGCCGAAAATCACGGAAATTTTCGGCATGACCTTTGCTAAAAAGTGGACATATGGAGCGCCTGAAATTTTCCGAAACGGAAATGAATCAACATTCCGACAAAACATAGGCCACTCGGATATTTTTAGACAATTGGCACAAGTTCATATAACAGATTTGATGCTATCTCAAGAGAACATGGCAACATCACATGACAAATTTCCAGGACTTAGCAAATTAACCAAGTGTTAAAAACATCAACATTGTATAGGCTATATGCTCCTAAAACATCATCTAGTTATTTGCTACTGGTTTTTATTCGCTACTAGTTTTTATTTGCCCTAAACAAATTTTCCCTAGCTAAATTTGCTCATTTGCTAAAAAATTGGCCCTAGCTATATTTGCTACTGCCCTAATTAGCTACTGTTTTTATAAGTTTTTGCTACTATTTTTATAGCTAATTTATATACCTACAAAAACTAATTAGCTACTGTTTTTTATAAGTTTTAGCTACTGTTTTTTATACCTACGAAAACCAATTTGCTACTGTTTTAGCTACTGTTTTTTATAAATTTATAGGTATTTTATATACCCTAAACTAAATTTCCCTGGACAAAATTGCCCTAAACTAAATTGCACTAAACTAAATTTCCTAAATTTCCTAAACTAAATTGCCCTAACCAAAGTTGCACTAAACTAAATTTCCTAGATTTCCTAAACAAAATTTCCCTAGAGAGAGAAGAGAGCAGAGAGAGAGAGAGCAGGGCAGGGGAGAGGAGAGGGAGAGGCTTACGGGGCGGTGGAGAGGGTGGCGGCGTCGAGGGCGGGCGCAGGGGCAAGGGCCGGCGAGGTCGAGGGCGGGCGCAGGGGCGGCGAGGTCGAGGGCGGGTGAGGGAGTCCTGGATTAAGGGGTCCTCGGGCGTCCGACCTGTTGGGCATGGGCCGGACTGATGGGCCGTGAAGATACAAGACAGAAGACTCTCTCCCATGTCCGGATGGGACTCTCCTTGGCGTGGATGGCAAGCCTAGCGTTCGGATATGAAGATTCCTTTATGTGTAACCGACTTTGTACAACCCTAGTCCCCTTAGGTGTCTATATAAACTGGAGGGTTTAGTCCATAGAGGCAGTCATAATCATACAGGCTAGACTTCTAGGGTTTTAGCCATTACGATCTCATGGTAGATCAACTCTTGTAATACTCATATTCATCAAGATCAATCAAGCAAGAAGTAGGGTATTACCTCCATAGAGAGGGCCCAAACCTGGGTAAACATCGTGTCCCCTGTCTCCTGTTACCATCGACCTTAGACGCACAGTTCGGGACCCCCTACTCGAGATCCGCAGATTTTGACACCGACATTGGTGCTTTCATTGAGAGTTCCGCTGCATCGTCACCAGAAGGTTCGATGGCTCCATCAATCATCTACAACAATGCTGCCCTGGGGGATGTTTTCCTCCCCGGCCAGATCTTTGTGTTCGGCGGCTTCGCACTGCGGGCCAACTCGCTTGGCCGTCTAGAGCAGATCGACAGCTACGCCCCTGGTCACCAAATTAGTTTTGGAAACCTAGACTATATCATTATTGCAATTTTATTTGAGGGAGAGGCATAAGCTAACATACTTTCTCTACTTGGATCATATGCACTTACGATTGGAACTCTAGCAAGCATCCGCAACTACTAAAGATCATTAAGGTAAAACCCAACCATAGCATTAAAGTATCAAGTCCCCTTTATCCCATACGCAAACAACCTACTTACTCGGGTCTGTGCTTCTGTCACTCACGCCACCCACCATAAGCAAATCATGAGCATATTGCAAACCCTACAGCGGGGATCCCTCACGCTTGTGCGACACGGAGAGCACCATAGGACATCACCAATAATAAAACATGCAACTCAAACCAATCTTGATCATCAAATAGTCCATAGGACAAAACAAATCTACTCAAACATCATAGGATAGCCATACATCATTGGGAAATAATATATAGCGTTGAGCACCATGTTTAAGTAGAGATTACAACGAGTAAGAGAGAGGTTACACCGCTGCATAGAGGGGGGAAGAGTTGGTGATGATGGCGGTGAAGTTGTTGGTGAAGATTGCGGTGATGATGATGGCCACGGTGGCGTTCCGGCGCCACCGGAAGAGAAGGGGAGAGGGGTCCCCTTCGTCTTCTTCTTCCTTGACCTCCTCCCTAGATGGGAGAAGGGTTTCCCCTCTGGTCCTTGGCCTCCATGGCATGGGAGGGGCGAGAGCCCCTCCGAGATTGGATCTATCTCTCTGTTTCTCTCTGTTTCTGCGTTCCCTTTTGCTGCCCTTTCACCGTTTCGTATATATATGGAGATCCGTAACTCCGATTGGACTGAAACCTTCGCCGTGATTTTCTACCAAAAATTAGCTTTCTTGCGGTCGAAGAACGGCATCAACCACCTTACGGGTGGCCCACGAGGGTGGGGGGCGCGCCCAGGGGGGCAGGCGCGCCCCCCTACCTCGTGGCCACCTCGGGCACTGTCTCACGTGGATTTTTCTTTCAGAATTTTCCAAATATTCCAAAAATAAGCTCCGTCCGTTTTTATCCCGTTTGGATTCCGTTTGATATGGATATTCTGCGAAACATAAAACATGCAACAAACAGGAACTGGCACTGGGCACTGGATCAATATCTTAGTCCCAAAAATAATATAAAAAGTTGCCAAAAGTATATGAAATTTGAATAATATTGGCATGGAACAATAAAAAATTATAGATACGACGGACACGTATCAGAGGGCATCATGATTATTCTTATCAACATATATGGATATTGTCATACGATTTTTTATGCTCAAGTAATAATCTATTCACAATGCAAAGTATAAATCAGAAACTTTATTGAGAACCAACAAACTATAATCTCAGTCATTGAAGCAATTGCAATTTATCATAACATCAGAAAGAGTCTATGTCAGAGCTTTTTAGCAAGTACACATACTCAACTATCATTTAATCTTTCACAATTGCTAACACTCACGCAATACTTCTGGTTATGGAGTTTTAACCGGACACAAAGAAAGATAGGGGCTTATAGTTTCGCCTCCCAACCTTTTACCTCAAGGGTAATGTCAACAATAATAACTCATGCTAACTTACATCTATATATATATCAGGATCTTTCCAACATACTGGGCTTGCCAAAGGATAAAATGTAAAAAGGACGGGTGAAGATCACCGTGACTCTTGCATAAGGTAGAGGATAATAATAAAAGATAATCCCTTCGCAGAGGGAAGCAGAGGTTGCCATGCGCTTTTAGGGTTGGATGCAAAAAATCTTAATGCGAAAGAACGTCACTTTCTATTGCCACTTGTGATATGGACCTTTATTATGCAGTCCGTCGCTTTTATTTCTTCCACATCACAAGATCGTATAAAGCTTATTTCCTCCACACCAATCAATCATACATATTTAGAGAGCAATTTTTATTGCTTGCACCGATGACAACTTACTGGAAGGATCTTACTCAATCCATAGGTAGATATGGTGGACTCTCATGGCAAAACTAGGTTTAAGGGTTTTCGGAAGCACCAGTAGTATCTCTACTTGGTGCAAAGAATTTGGCTAGCATGAGGGGGAAAGGCAAGCTCAACATGTTGGATGATCCATGACAATATACTTTATCTCAGATATAAGAAAACGTAACCCATTACATTGTCTTCCTTGTCCAACATCAACTCTTTAGCATGTCATATTTTAATGAGTGCTCACAATCATAAAAATGTCCAAGATAGTATATTTATATGTGAAACCTCTCTTTCTTTATCTTATTAATTGCAACGATGACCAAAACTATGTTTATCAACTCTCAACAATTTTTTAATCATCATACTCTTTCTATGTGAAGTCATTACTTTCCATAAGATCAATATGATCTCTTTGTTTCTTTTTATTCTCTTCCCTTTTCTTTATTCACTCAAGATCATGGTAAAATAGTCAAGCCCTTGACTCAACACTAATCTTTATTATATAGCTCACGGACTCGATTACATAAAGGGATCATAAAGCAAAACTCAAGACTAGATCATACTAAAACTTTTATTCTACTAGATCAAGATAATACTAATAGGATCGAACTAAGAAAAACGGTAAAGATAGGAGTGTGATGGTGATACGATACCGGGGCACCTCCCCCAGGCTTGGCAGTTGCCAAGGGGAGTGCCCATACCCATGTGATTATGTCTCCTTTGCTGGTGAAGAAGGTGGAGGTGATGATGGATAGTCGCACATCGAGCGTAAGAGGTCCTCCAACTTGCGGATAATGCCCTTGAGTGCAACGATATGCTCCTTCAACAAAATATTTTCACGTGTGAGATACTTGTTTTGTATACGAGCTAACTCAATCATCTTGAAAGCTTCGATCTCAGTTGGGGTAAGAAGATTGTGATCAAGTTGAAGGGTGTCTTCTGCTGTCGGAGCTTGGTCCTCCGTAGCCTTCTTGATCCCTTGATCCTTGTTGATCTCCATGGGTTCTTCCCTCTTCAGCTCTATCTTCATTAGCCAAGCGTCGTTGTCACCATTGTTGGAGGAGGGAGACGACATGATGCCTGGCCTTGACAACCCTGACAAAAAACAGCTCGAAACAAGAACAGAGGATATTTGCGTGATACAGGAGTCAAAACCTTCGGGAGATTAAATAATGAATTTTTACCGACCAAAATACGTATCTGCAAGAAAACGGAGTCCGAAGAGCGCACGGGGTGCCCACGAGGCTGGGGGCGCACCCAGGGGGTAGGGCGCGCCCTCCACCCTCGTGGAGGCCTCGTGTCCTCCCCGGACTGCTTCTTATTTTTCTATTTTTCTAAAATTGCAAAACGGAGAAAAATTGCCATTAGAACTGTTTTGGAGTCGGTTTACTTACCGTACCACATACCTATTCCTATTCGGAGTCTGAAACGTTCCGGAAAGTGTCCCTTATGTATTCCTCCGGGGTTACGGTTTCAATAACATTGGTTTCAACATTTATAGGATACCTGAGATATAATGTTTGATTCTTTGACCGTTCACCACCTTCGGATTTGTGCCTTCGAAGTTGTTGATTTTTATGGCACCGGAACGATAGACCTCCTCGTTAACGTAAGGACCTTCCCATTTAGAGAGAAGTTTTCCTGCAAAAAATCTTAAACGAGAGTTATATAGCAATACATAATCACCTACATTAAACTCACGCTTTTGTATCCTTTTGTCATGCCATCTTTTAACTTTTTCTTTAAACAACTTGGCATTTTCATAGGCTTGGGTTCTCCATTCCTCAGGTGAGCTAATGTAAAATAACCTCTTCTCACCGGCAAGTTTGAAATCATAATTGAGTTCTTTAATAGCCCAATATGCCTTGTGTTCTAGTTCGAGAGGTAAGTGACATGCTTTTCCATATACCATTTTATACGGAGACATTCCCATAGGATTTTTATATGCAGTTCTATAGGCCCATAATGCATCATCAAGTTTCTTGGACCAATTCTTTCTAGATCTATTAACAGTCTTTTGCAAAATTAATTTGAGCTCTCTATTACTCAATTC
The DNA here is from genome assembly GCF_002575655.3 of Aegilops tauschii subsp. strangulata. Lineage (NCBI taxonomy): Eukaryota > Viridiplantae > Streptophyta > Magnoliopsida > Poales > Poaceae > Aegilops > Aegilops tauschii. The sequence continues at coordinate 518,912,457 of NC_053039.3, forward strand.
TACTTGACCACTAGACTGTGGGTGATAAGGGGACGCAATTCTATGATTAACATCATACTTAGCAAGCATTTTATGGAAAGCACCATGAATAAAATGTGAACCACCATCAGTCATTAAATATCTAGGGACTCCAAACCTCGGAAAAATAACTTCTTTAAGCATCTTAATAGAGGTGTTATGATCAGCACTACTAGTTGGAATAGCTTCTACCCACTTAGTAACGTAATCAACATCAACTAAAATATGTGTATATCCATTAGAGGCAGGAAAAGGTCCCATATAATCAAAGCCCCAAACATCAAATGGTTCAATAACAAGTGAATAATTCATAGGCATTTCTTGACATCTACTGATATTACCGATTCTTTGACATTCATCACAAGATAAGACAAACTTACGGGCGTCCTTGAAGAGAGTAGGCCAATAAAAACCGGATTGCAATACTTTATGTGCAGTTCTATCTCCAGCGTGGTGTCCTCCATAAGCTTCGGAGTGACACTTGCGTAGGATCTGTTCCTGTTCATGCTCAGGTACACAACGTCTAATAACACCATCTACTCCTTCTTTATAAAGATGTGGGTCATCCCAAAAGTAATGCCTCAAATCATAGAAAAACCTTTTCTTTTGCTGGTATGTGAAACTAGGTGGTATAAATTTAGCAACAACGTAATTAGCATA